>NC_141706.1:10747845-11182845 GCF_971803275.1 Cyanistes caeruleus
ACATTGTTGACATTGATTAATAACGTGTTGTGCACACTTCCATTGCATAAAATACCAATTTTTTGGGTAATGGGAAAAGAATATCTAATTAGGGAATTAATTTAATTGGCTTCACACATTGTATATAATTCAAGCTTTTGTTTGATTTTTTTTTGTTTAAAACAAGGGTAGAAGTAGTAGATTGAAGTATGATTTTTATGTAGTCATGAGGGTAGAATATTAGGTTTTAGGTTAATTTCTATCAGTTTCCATAATACAACTGAAATGCAAGCATATGAACACAGAATCGTATTTTCAAAGGATTTTACAGTGAGGAAGAAAATCTTTTAAATCACTAGATGCTGTATATACCCTTTTGAATGTTAAATCCTAAAGCAATAAAAATAGCAGATGCTTGTAAAAATGAGATGACTGCAGCTTAGAAATCTTGTTTTTCCTGAGCAAAACTGCTTGAAAGTGTCAATGTGTGTGCTGATAAGAGCTCAATCTTAGGAACTTACCTCTTAGAGAATATGTAAAAAAGTGTAAAACTGATGACTGGAAATTAAGAGATGGGTACAATTACCATATGTGGATATCTTTTCATGTGAGCACACATCCTTTAATTTCTGTATTTTATTTTTTTTAGTCAGTGGCATTTAACCTGAAGCACTTTTTTTGCCTTTTTGCTAGTATTGAAGTAGTTTGCATATCACTGTATCTATTCAAAAAAACCTGAACCATAAATTGGGTCACCTATGCTGATTTTCCACACTTTTTTTTTCCCTAAAGTGAAATTTAGCTTTTCTACTGTTTTTCTGTTAAACATCTTCACTTTCAGGATTCAAGGGTTTTTTTGTGTTGTTACAGCTGCACTATTTAGCAATGCAGAGTCCATAGTTGTTTCATGATTTAGATGATATCTATGTGTATATATTAATTTCTATTCATGTGGCTAAGGACTGTATTCTTTCTGGTTTGTGTCATGGTTACTTCATTAACCGTGTTGAATTATGCTATAAATATTTACAGGAGCCCAGTCTTTGTAGTCATTCTCCATGGGGAATTTGCATTGAAATTGATGGGGGATCTTAGAGCAGAAAGGCTGCTTGATTGGGCATCATCTGCTCTTTCAGGCACGCAAGCCTAAGTGGTAGAATATATATATTTTTAACTGCTAATGTACTGTTAGGGCAATCAAGGGGATGATTTCCTCAGCGATGTAAGTGGTTAGGCAGGAGGGGGATATCTGTTCTCTCAGAAACAGAAGAGATTTTTTTATCTAGAAAAGCTCTGGATAAAAGCAGAGGCCAGCAGAGAAGATGAAGGAATATTTCAGTAAAACTGAACTTGTGATGTTGGGAGGGATGCAAGTTGAATAAAACAGGATAGTGACTGTGTAGAAGCCTTAAATTTGTTCCTTCCTTTTAAGTATTTTGAGCCTGCTGTGAAAATTGTATTAAAGTTGATATATTCTAGAAGTTTCTTCTAGAGTAGCTGTGTGCTGGGATATGAGCTCGCACAGAGCTACAGGAGCAGGGGAAATTATTCTTGAAATGAATTTAAACAAAATTGGAAATCCTTACACAAAGGAAGAATGATACAAATTTACTCTTTTCTCTCTTCTGCCTTGGAAAGGGAATCTTGTTGAGTAGCAAATCTTGTGCTCCGTGGTGGAGGAACACAGTTGGAACAAGTTACTTTTGCAGATATGGAAGAACAGCAGAAAAACAATACAGTGTTCCCACTAAAAAAGATCAAATTGTTATTTCCTTTTGCATTGACTATTTGGTTCTGACCTGCATTTCGAAAGGATACACACAAGGCGAATGAAAAACCGTGTTAAACGATGGAGTTTGCATCTTTGCAAACTTCATCTTGATGTTTGTCTAAATGCATGGTGAGAGCTCTGGGACAGGGACTCCGCTGTTTCTTTGTGGAAAGGTGCACACCAAACTGAAACCAGAAATAACAGGTGGTGGTTTTGCCTGGATCTTCTGTCTATAAAGATGCACTAACCTTTTTGGAACAATAATTGCCTCAGTTCCTTCCTTCTTCACTGAAGCAAGGAAAACAGAGAACTGAGAAGCTTGACACAAAACAGCTTTGTGATGGCTCAGTGTGTTTCAGCATATATTCTACTGTGGTTTTTAGCTATAATCTTTCAAATTTTTGGCTGACATAGATTAGTGGTGTTTATACTCCATGACTTCAGTGGTTCATCCAAGCCTTAGAGCACAATAAACTTGTGAAAGAGACAGAAAAAAGCTGAGAAATTGTCAGTTTTGTTGGTTTTCAGAGGAGGGAAAGGGTTTGTATTCTTTTTCATAATCTAATTTGCATTTTACTGGGGACAGGCAGTGGTGATATCAAGTTCTGTGTTATTTCCCAGGGTATTTGGAATTCGTAAGTCTGAGTTAGACTCTTCCGATCAGCCATGAGTTTCCCTCTGTGATCAACAGAAGAATTTTCTGTCTAACAAAAGTAAGGTCTTTTGATTATGCTAATATACTCTAATGAAAAATGGATTTTCTCATTTGAGCCCTTGCATAAGGGACTTTACTTTTCTTTTTGTTCTTTTTTAACTTGTCCTTGAAGTATCCTGGCCATTTTAGACCAGGATAAGATCCTAAAATACATCTAGAGAGTCCTGAGAAGGGTGATACCCAGTGGTCATGCTTGTTGGAGCCCTGCTACTGTGCAGATAGAAAAATGCTTTCCATGAAACTCCAGGGTTTCCTAGTCTTGCATTTCCAAAGGTATGGCTTCCCCAGCAGCAGCCATTTGCAATTAATGACTTAGAGACAAGGAGTGAAGCGCAGAATAGCGTAAGAACTCCTATGAATATCAGCCACAAAACTGCATATCTCTTTCATCAGAAATAGTTGATTTTTCATTAAAATGCCTGGAGATGAGTACTGCTATACATGGGAACAAGTCTTGTAGTGATAGGGAAAGCAAAACTGGCCTATTGCACTGCATTTACAAATTGCAGGAAGGTCATGTTGCTTTGATTGTGGGACTGGAAAGCTGTCTGTTCTGAGCCTTTGCAAGTTAATAGCTCAGTCTGAAATCCTCATATTCAGTTGAAAAGATTCCCTGTTGGATAGGGAATTACTAACTTCTGATATTGATTCTGACAAGGCTTTTTTTTTTCCGAAAGAAATACGTTTTGTTTTTCTTGTGAATTCAAGGCATGGGTTTGATGTCACTGGAAAATGAGCACTGTGTCTGTTGCCAATTTGAGCACTCTAGTGGTTGCACTAGAGGCAACTATTCTAGCAGAGAAACTTGTGTGTTATTGCTCATATTATTTCACCACATAAAGGAATCCATTTTAGTAATATCAGTTGATTTAAAATACACACTAGTAAGCGAGTAATAAAAAAGCCAGTAGATAAAGTGTTTCCTTCTTGCTTAACCTGTGTGGTTGGTAGCTGAAATTCCTGTCTTTGGCAAGAACAACTTGTATGACTTGTCCTTGAACATGCATTTTGAAAGTTGGTCTTAAAGTTTAATCAATTAGTGCATGTTTTGATTATGTACTGTCAGCAGTTTCCCCATCAGATTCTTGTGGCTCTTCTCTCCTGCTTTAACATGCAGTCCTTGCACCTCTGTTGTTTAGTGATGAGGTCTGGTGTAGGTCCAAGAGCTAGGAGAAAGCCAGAAAAATTAGTTTCTGGCCCTTCTGTTATACTGCTTCAAGTAAATACTGGATATTTTGAAGTTAAACTAAAACTTTTACCCTTTAGTTTCTTTCTTAATTGTATTTTGGTTTTATTGGATCCTCATTCTAGATCTTTGAAAGATTATTATGAATATTTTGCTAAGTAGCATTGAAAATACGAAGGTGATGTATAGAAAGATACAGGCCCATACCTAAGAAGCACTTAATCTATAGTTATTGTCACTCAGGTTCCCAGTGTGGTATTACTGCAAAGTTTGAATGTTTAAGTAGACTGAAATAAGGCTTTCTGAGGTACCTTTGAATTCCATGGATCAACTGATATCTGTAATTCCATGGCTGTGTAACAGCAAGGAGTGAATCAGAGTGAGAACTTAATTAATACTCCTCTTTCTATATCTTTTAATTTAAGATTATATTTTGTTCAGTGGTTGCATCCAAGGTAGTCCAACTTTTTAATGCTCATCTGAACTGATGGGATAAGACTAGAAGCGTCATTGTATCACTAGGAATGATGTTTTCCTCGACTGCTGTGACAAGGGTTTGGCTGAAGAAGTATTTCATTTCAATGGACTTCTAAGAGCAGGAGAACATCTTACTTGTAGCCTTCTTCTGGAGAAAAAGTTGGTGCAGACTTTCTAGTGATATTCCCTTAGGTACAAGTAGAAACTTAAAATTTTGGTTTTTGAAAGTTTGGATTATTTACAATATTGCAGAAAAAAAAAAGCTCAACAACAAACATCAGTAGAAATGGGGCTGCATCTTTTGGGCTGGAACTCAAAAGTAAACTGGCTGTCTAAACACTGTCTTGCCAAGCAGATGGTTTGGTGTTGTTTTTAAACTGTCTCTTGTCAATGAGGCTGGTGATACACAGCTCCACTTATTCCATGTTGTCTGTGTCTCCTATTGTGGTTGGATTCCAAGCTCATCCAGGGGTTGCAGTAATTCCTCCTGTGTGTGTATCTTCTAAAGTGGTTAATGAGTTCTGGTGAATCTTGTGTCATCCCTTCCCTCTTACCACAAAGAGGTGCATAATCTCGTTGCACCAGGATTTGTTTGGTCTGTGCAAATTGATATCCCTGATGAAATTTAAATAGTGGCTTTCCAGAAGAAAAGAAAATGCTGAGTTTTCATGACATGACTTTATAAAGCATTTCAAACAATGCCAGCAAGTCCTGAGAACTGTTCTTATCCGGGTGGACATGGGAACGTAACAGTCTCATTGGGTGGTATGTGTGATGCGGGTGTCAGGGCTTTCTCACATTAGTATAGAGAACTAGCATGTTTGTTCCTGAGATCTTTAGGTGATGTGTGGTTTACTGATTAAAATTATTAATGTTATTATTCTGATATACAGAAATGTGTTGCACATCTGCAGCATTTCAGTGAATCTCTAAGGCTGTGAAGATGTATCTGTGAAGAGTTAAATAGTGGAGCATATAATGAAAGTGATGTGTTCATCTGAACTAACGTGTGTTCATGCATATTTATTGCATAATTTGGAAGTCTGAAAGCCCCTGTTCTTTCGTAAATATTTGTATGTTTCAGCCTTTCATTTTGGTTTAAAGTATGTAATCTACCATAGCAAATACACTTTTATTTTATCCCTTGACAGACCTTGCCAAATGATTACTTTTACCAGCTGCTCCAAATACTGGAAGAAATAATGAGCTTTAAAGAAAAAAACCCAACAGATTGTAGCTTGTCGCTTCCTCATTCCAGTGTCACTAGAAGATGTGGACAGTTGCTCTGTTCTTAAGTACCTACTTACTTTAAAGGTTATGGTTGCAATGAAAATAACACTTTTGCCATTTAAATTTGTACTTGAAAATCTCTTTTTTTGGAGGGAAGACAGTCCTCTACAGTCAGTTAGGCCACGAGTACAATGGTGTGACAAGTGTTATGTCTTAAAAATAAAAAAATACTGAATTTGCTCCCACTCTTGTCCAAAATTAAAGAAACTCTAATATCCTTCATGGTAGTTTCCATATTTCTTCTGTGCAGATGGTTTAATGAGGCTTTATTTTTCCAATAATTTTGTGTAAGATCTAAGGATTGGTTCTGTGGAATAGAGCTCACCTTTGTGAAGAATCACAGAGGGTGGTGTGCAATGACCCCTTGTTGAGTTGTACTCATAATTTAGATACTACAGTGGGGTGTTTGGGTTGTGACTTCCCAGAAGTTTGTGCCTTTTTGAAACTTCCTTCCATACAAAATTAGCCCCTTTTTTTATAGCACCAGCTGTATTAGAGTTTACTGAGAGTGTAACAGTGTAATTGGAGGGTTAGGGTTAATCTTCACTTCAGATTAAGCTCAGACATGTTCTTGGTGATGAAGAGTAAACCCGAAGTTTAAAAGCTCAAAATAAGTCTTGTTATAGTGGTTATAGAGGACCAATCAAATTGTAAAGTTTATTCATATAAATGCACTTATAGAGTGGGTAAGGTGAAGAAGTGTCTATAGAGTGGGCTTTTCTTGCTATGGGCAGTTCAAAGTAAAGCCTCCTGCTTTTGGTGCTAGCCTGTGGGCTATTGTGCATATAATTATGGGCTGTAGAAAAAAAACCTAATGTTGCCATTGATAGTTGTACTAATGGGGTGTGTGTTTGCTCTTCCTGTAAATAGAAAAAATCATGTAGATTCCCATTTGAAAAGACGGGGAAACCTGGAAGAAAATGGCAACAATCATTGTGTGGGTAACTTGTTCTGGCACACATATTCTTGTGAAGCTTGTTATCTGTAATATTAACTCACTGCTTATGTAAGGGTCTGTCTGGTATTTAAGAGGAGGTCCAGAGGCTGTTCTGATTTTATTTTATTTTTTTTGGTTGGCTTGCATGAGTCATTTATTTGATTAACACTGGAGTTTTAGGTGCACGTGTTTACAGTGTTCCTCACGGTACCTGTAGTAGCTCTGCACTTAATTCAGCCCCCAACAAGGACTAACACTTTGTCTTGCCCCTTCTGTGAAGAATTTCCTGTTTTCAGGGGAAAATAAGAAACCAATTCCTTCTTGAATGTCTTTTTTAGATGAGACTGCTACTTTTTAGATAGCTAACCCAATAAATGGGGTTGTAGAACACAGACTAAGCTTGTAGGTAATGGAAAAGTCCAAGTTTTATCTACAGTGTTTCTCCTGTGAATGAACACCCAAGTATGAATTAGGTTGGTGCATCTGTTGTGTGCTTAATATTCTTTCCAGTATGGGCTGAATGATGAATTTGGGAAACCTTTAGCAGTTGTCTTTGTACAAAAGTGATTTAAAGTAGGGCAAGTGCTCTACTTTTGTCTTTTTGTTCTTACTTAAGAAAAATTGTGCTTCTGTCTGGCATCACGCCAAATGTGCCCTCCTAGCTTAATATGCTGGGCATGACACCATATGGTCCCTTGGGTCAGCTGGGATCAGCTGTCCCACCTGTTTCGCTTCTCAACTTTTTGTGTAACCCCAGCCTTCTTTGCTGGTGGAATGGCAGAAGGAGCAGAAAGAACTTGACTCTATGTAAACACTGCCCATCAGCAACTCAAACATCCCTGTATTATCAGCACTGTTCCCAGCACAAATCCAAACCATACCTCCATATCAGCTGCTATGAAGAAAATTAACTCTACCCCAGAGAAAACCAGCATAGGCATCCCAAGGTCCTTTATTTAGTGAGCTTTCCTAGCTATGCCTCTGCATTAAGGCTTATCTGTATGTTAGATCCTGAATGGGAAATGAATAGTCCTTTGTGTAAACACAAATAGATAAAATTTTATCACTCAGAACAGCTATTTCCATGTAGTGAGTTACATCTAAAATGCAGAATGACTGATTAAGGAGAAGATAAATTGGAAGATGTTAGCAATAGCTTGTGAATAAAAATTGTTAACATTATAGGTGTCAGGGAAGGACTGATTAGTGGTTTTGGAGCTAGAGAATAAGGTATGAAGAAGCTGGAAACAAGGGCTATAATACTGGAAATACATAATCATGCTGCATTCTGTTGTGTAGTCCCTGCTGTGAGATGGTGGTCAAGGGGCTGTGGCGTTGACAGTGCAAAAATCTGAATGAAAGAACCCCTTTTACACCACAGAACAGCTTCTCCCAGTCTTTTTTCTACACTTGCCCCATCATTCCCAAATAATCTTAAAGCAGTCAGTGTAAATTAGCATTATTTTGGGAAACACAATTTCTTGAAGCTATTTCATACTTTTCATTTCTGTCTGGACTGTGATGAGGCAGGTGAATGAATGGCTGCAAGTTTTCCAAATGCTGGTACTTCCCCTTGGCCTTTACCATAGTCCTGGCCCCCAATTCTTGACTAGTAGCTGACCGAGGAGGAATCCTAGAACATCTCAGCATCAAAAATCCTCAGGTGTTTTGAGGCTGGAGCCGAGTTGATGAGGATATGTGGTCAGAAGCTGGACTCAGCACTGGGGATACTGCAAATTAAGTTAATGATTACCTGTATTTAGCATGTATCTGTGCAGAGTAGAGGCATAGTGGACACGTGAGAGAGTGTTTGAGACAGAGCAGTCCTGGGTAGCACAGGGTTTTTTTCCTTCTATTTATGTTGCATTAACTTTGGTATTTCCTGTGTGTACACAGGTATTCCCCACTGAACTGGGTATTTACAGTCCTGCAGAAATATTTATAAAGCACTTGTATTTGCTGCTCTCTTAACAGCTTGGCACAAGCTCTAGGGAAGCACTGCTGCTGGGAGTAGTAGGCTGCCTCCTTCTGTGGGATTTAGTGACTCATTAAATGTCTCAAATTTATGTCCATTATATTAATAGAAATGAAATGAGCAATACTACCTGACTTCAAAAATTATTCTCTTCTTTGCTATTGGTGTTATAAATTGCATTTTCCTGTGTGTCAAGCAAAACAGCAGTCCTGTACATGAAATTACTCTCAATTTCCTTTCTCTTATTGCTGTCTCAGTGCTTACTGATTTGGTAGAAAGTATCTGGGTCTTCCTGATCTTTTTCCTCCTTTAGGAATTTATTTATTTTAGAAAATAATGACAGCAGACAGCACTTAAAGATGTTGTCTCTGGTCTTGTAACTGATATTTCAAACGTTCTGGTTATACACTATTTTTGAAAGAACAGCACCCTGCCCTTTCTGAGGGAAGAAATTGATAGAAAGCTAGGAAAGTCCCATAGTACTAATTATATCTGAGGCTATATGGGGATGAAGGTTAGACCAGAAGTTTGTCTTTGTTTTGTGACCCCTGATTAGTTTAATTTTATATATGCATATAATAAATCAATTATAATTAACAAGGATAAAAATACTTTTAAAAACCAGCCCCCTCTTTCTTCCCAGGGGTGCTGGTAGGTGACTGTCTCTCTTTTCAAGGAGTCTGAAGCTAATCTTTTCTCAGAGCTCTCTGTCCCTGACCTCTTCTTCCCTGTTGTGTCCCCCTCTCCACATTGTCCCTGCACTGAAGGAAAAGCCTGACGTGAGCAGCTTTGCTGGAACAGCTGTCTCCACTCTCCTTTTGTGTTCTGCTGCCAGCTTGGATAACTCAGTGTACTCTTTGGGAAGACACAGGAACCTCTTGGTTTGAGAAGCAAAGGTTGCAACAACAGACCTGTCATTTTTAAGCCCTGGCACTGCTTAAGATGAAACCAGTCCTGCTCTGAGATCTTGGCACAGGTAGAAGTGTGCTCTTATGATTGGATTTCTGTGCTATGTCATGAGAAAGGGACACAATCTCTGAGGAGAAATACCAGAGTCCTTGTAGGAAAAGCACCATATAAGAAATGGAGCTTTGAATTTGTTTTTCAGCATCCATTAAATGCCCTTTAAAATCATTGTTTCAAAGTGATTTCTCAATATGGCTTTTTTTGCAAAAAAACCCCGGACCAATAGCTCAATTTGTTCTTTTTTGTTTTCCCATCAAACGCTCCTACCTTGGAACAGATTGGCTTGTGTTGTGACTTCTGAGCCAACTGGTCATGTTAGGGCATTGAGAAGGGAAACCTGGGAAAGGGAAATGAGGGCTGGGACATCAGGGCTGCCTTTTTCTCAGGTGAAGTGAAGATTTCTTTATCAGGCAGGACTCTGAAAGAGACGGGCACTAGGAGCTGAAGTCAAATGCCTTCCGGGGATTTATAGAAAGGATTGTACATCATAGGAGAGTATCAAATACGAATCTTGTGTGTCGAACACCTGCAGTTAAGATGTAGTGGGGTAACATTTTCAACAGATTCTATTCTTAAAGCTTCAATAAACATAGTTGGTGTCAACCCTGCACCTTTATTCCACCTTAATCCCAGCCAGAAAAAATCTTAAGTTGTTTTTAACCTTGAAAAGTATAGGCTTCTTGAGTAGTTTTTTATGTTAATTAAATAAGTTTTTAATGATAAGTTTTAAACAAAATGGGACTCTGAGTCTTTGTCAGTGTTACAGTGCAGTGTGAACAGTGAGATGAATCAGCTGTGAGCAAGACACAGGCAAACAGTTGTTCTGAAAGGTAATTGTAAAACAAAAATGGAGACACTTTCATGTGTACAGGTGGAGCAGCTGTAAATAGTGCTTTGTTAATATTCCCAGTAGAATCTGAGGCAGCTCAAATCTGGGTGAGGAAAATGAAAAATGCAGTTGCTCCTTGTCATGGAGGCAACTGCTGGACTGCTGTATTTTTATTTTTTTTCTTTTAGCCAGTAAGCATATTATCTGTTTTTTGAGGGTTAAGGTTTTGTATTTCATATCATCAATCATTTTCTGAAGGTGTTTGGAATACATGTTCTGCTATGATTAAACCAACCCTCCACTCTGGAGGGACAGGGTAACATTGCTACTAAAATACATCACCTAAGAAAATCAAGGTCTTTTTGTAACCTGGTATGGAAATAGGTGATGTTATTTTGCTGTAGTAATACACTGCTTTTTCTTGCTTTACTCTCATAAATGGCAACTATAAATTTGAAGTGACCTGTTTTTGTACATTTTGAGTACTGATTTTACTGAGATATATATATATATAGTGCTTACTACATCAGTTCATTGTATTGCATAAACTAAAGCAAATCCAGTTGTAGCAAAATCAGTAATTGGGAGCAAGTGATTTTCTGTCTGGTTTTGGTCTGTTGTTTTAGATATTTCTTTTTAAAGGTGGTGTGAGGTGGAAGCTCCTCTTCTTATACCACATTGCAGGGTGTTCTCTACCTTTCAGTAAGACAAATTGAGCCAATTTCAGAGGAAATCCTTCACATTAAAGTTTTCATAACATACTTTGTGTTCTTGGTTTTTTACAGTCCTAAGCTGATCTTACTATTAATGTGGTGTGTTGTTTTGGTGGTGGTTTTGTTTTGTTTTGTTTGGGAAATTTCTTATTCCCATTTCTTCTGCTGGTAAAAGTGAGTTTACAGATTCTCTTGTTTATCAACCAGGAATGAGCTGTGGATCAGATACAGAGCAATAAGAATTACTGCTCAAAATAATGTGAGTTTTCATTTTTTTCCTAGTTTCTTTGTAGTGGTCCTTTATCTTCAGAATAAATCTTGTCTGGAAGAAAGGTGTGGGTTTGTTTATTGTTTTTTATTGTGGGGGGTTTCTGTACTTCAATATATTTTCATTCAGATTGGTTTTTTCCCTTCAAAAGTTTATGTTTATGAAGTACGCACTCTTGATTAAATTCCATGCACAATATACAATCTTCTGTGGATAACAGAAAAGGATACATGTAGAAAAAATTCAGCTCCTGACATTTTAGACATCCCTGAAGGATGTGGCTCCAAATAAGGCAGGTGGCAAACTTTCTGTTATTTCAGTGGAATTCAGTTTGCACTCCTGGTTTTTTAAAAAAAACAACAAACCACACAACCCTCAAACAAACAAAAGCCCTCAAGCACAAAACACTAAATCAGTGTGAATCTCTCTTAACTCTTTAAACACTTCATTCTGGGAGTGTAAAGAGGTTTTTTTCATATATTAACTGCAGGACTAAATATTTACCAGGTCAAAGCATGGGCAGCAGTTGCTGCCTTTATTTTCTTAAAGGAATAGAAGTATTTTGCATTCAGTTCCATGCATTTACCATGTTTCTATCTGAACTGACCATTGGTATGAATATGAAAGTGAAGATGTAAATTATAGCTATTCAGTGTATTTTTTGAGTTAATGCTATTTTAATTTTTTAGATGATGATTCTTTGTCCACTAGGTTGGAAATGCATTCGTTGTTGCTTTCTTTTAAAAATAAATATTGAAGAATTAGTAGACAAAATATAGTTGAGTAAGCTACTGCCTCTTTTTTCATCCCAGTTGTGCTGGGATCTGTTTTTTGCTGTTGAAAGCAAACTTAGTCTTATCTTCAGCCATTTTTAGAAGTGTAAGCAGAAATGACAGTTAGAAAACTTATGCCATAAATTTTATGGTTGTCTTTTGGTCTGTGCTCCTGATAAAAACTGGCCTCAAACATGTTTGAATCAGGAAAAAAAAAAGAGGATGAAATAGGCTTTTCGACAGAACTGGCCTAACAGCTACTATTTACTGGTTAGTGGCTTCTAAAGTGAAAATTTCATTATCAGTAATGATAGCTGCCAAATACCTGCTTGTTCTCAAAATAGCCATTACCACTTAGCTTGAATCTCTTTGCAGATATCTCCAGCTATTTAAGGTTAGAATAGCACTTAATGGGTTTAAGTAATCAATAGCCCCAAAGACTTCTGAAGATCTTGGCACATAAAATATTAATAGTTTATATTTATCTTTTTAAGAATCTACTAAGCGCTGTTAACACATTGCAAAATGCTAAGATTGCAAAGTGCCTCTATTAAATGATGTTAAAATGCCTCCAACAAGCCTGAGATGCTTGTTTTATGTATTGATGTAAATAAATGCTATTTTTATTCTGTTGAAGTACATAGCTAGTTTGAAGTTCAGTGTTGAGTTTGATCTGCTGACAGACACGTTTTACTGCATGATGGCAAGGTAGTCTTAAAAAATGTCATTTTTCAAATACAATCCTTGTATTTGAAACTACAGAATATTCTCTGATAAGAAAAATCCTTTAACACACTTTCCTGTAAGTAAATAGTAAATATCTGTTCAGCCCAATTCTGTTTAATCTGGGGGCATAATTAAGGTGTGTGGTTAACGCCCACAGCTGGTTCAGGCACTGCAAACCAAAGTACTGAGTAGGGTGCAGGTTGATGGATGTCAGGGTGCACTTCTAAAATCCCACAGCAACTCAGAATTAATGACCTGTTGTAACTATCAAGCATTTCAAGAGGAACGGTAATTTCTAGCGGAATTTGGAAGATGAGAATGAGTCTCAGCCTAATAATCTTACAGAGTTAATGTGACTGCTCATCTTAGATCTTACTACAACCAAACTTCAAATTCCCTTTTAGCCTCCTATGTCTAGTAAATGAGATTTGTTTATACTTTACTAAAATTAAATATACTCTTTTCTCTACTGGAAGCTGAACATCTTAAAGAAGGGTCTTTTTCATTAAAAATATTGATGGATAAACATACCAGGGGAAATTGCTATTGATCCAAATAGCAAGATATTTCTATCTGGTCAGTTTTCTGCATTACTTAACATGGCCATTGTAGTCATACTGGCAATTTTTATTTAGTGGCCCCACATTCTTCATAATATGTACAGAAAATGGAAGAGATTATGATATTTTTATTTAATTGATATTTAGCTGCTTTCAAGGTGAAACTGGGGATAAAAAAAAAAATTCACAACTCCTGCCAGACTTGGCTTTACTGTGGGAGTACTTGAAGACCTTTACTTGGAGCATATGGTATGAAATCGCTGCTGATTTGGGTGTCATGAGTTTAAGCATAGAAACAGTTGGATACTGTCAGTCAGTAGCTGCCAAAAATTGAAATTTAATGAGGCAAGCTTTAACCTGCATACCTAGTGGGTACCTGTCTCTCAAATATCACCTGCATACAATTTATTCTGCATACAAGATGAAAGACTTTTTTCCTAGTGACATATTTGTACTGAAACCTGATAGACCTTTTAAGCTTTGTCTTTTCTTTCCTCTTAAGCAATTGTGTGGCATTATTTATATTGAATTGTACTTAGGGGAGAAGAGGGAGGCTGAAGGACTCTCCTGTCCATCTTCTAAGAGCATGTTTTTAAAACATCACTGTTCTATCCATCTTTCAAGGACATGTTTTTGAAATGTGAAGAGCTATTTCTAGAAAACTTTAAGGCCACCAGTCAATTTTTGTTTAATCTTTCTTCTCTCCTCTTAATAAGGCAGAAAAGTTGGTGAGTCTGGCAGCTGAATATCTCTGCTCCAATGCTTCCCTTGCTGCTCTGGATTGTAAACACCTGAGTTCTTGTTATCTCCCTCCTGCTGGCAGTGCCATTAGGGAGGTTTAAAATAGTACCAGCACGATGCTGGCTGCTGTCGAGATTCAAAATCCTGTTATGACTGTAAACTGTGAACCGTGAAATATTGGAGGACAGAGGTTGAGTGAGTATTCTGCTTATCTGCCTAAGATTTGGCTTTCCTTTTGCTTTGAAAGAAAAAAAAAAGGTTGACTCTCCTAGTTTAGGGGAAAAAAAAAAAAGTAGAAGAAAAACCTGCATGTGTGAAACAGCAATGGATTGAACAAAGCCCCTAACAAATGTCCTTTTTTTCTGTATTATCTCATTCCTGACTGACAAGCAGAGAAAGCATCATGTTTGGAGCACAGTAGTAAGCACTACAGTCTGTTCTCCTGATGGTGTCCAAGATCAGTGCTTGTACATTGCAAGATATAAAAACCCCTATCTTCCCATTTTATGTTATCAAAGGAGGTCCCTTCCTTCCTAGCTGTTGCTGTAGTTTGCCTATCTGAACTTGTAAGGTAATACTAAATAACACTTGGTGGAGACCTTAGCTCTTATTTCTGCTGAGAAAATTCTCAGTTCTTTTAGGAAGATCTATGCAAAATGCTTATGTTTGTCTTATTGAATGGTTTTATTTGTAAACTGTTTTATTTGTAAATCTGGGTAACTGTACATCCCAAATTCTGTAATTTTTGGTTAATTGCCTGACCTTTTCTTGGTAATGCTGTGTGTTTGTGTGTTTTGCTTCTGCTGCTTCCATGTATTTTCTACTGCAGACACATAAGCTTGAGCCTTTGCTGTCAAGTGTTTCTGCCAACCTGTCTGGCTGATGGTTTCCTTCAAACCAGTTTGGTGTTTGTAAATAGGCTTGATTCAAGTCATGTCACAGTGAAAATAATGAAACCCCCTGTATTAAGTGCTATGCTAGTTCAGTGATGCTGATAAGATCAGTTTGTCCCTACATCAGTGTAATTTAGAGAAATTGCTGTGTTGTGAATGGAATTTTAACAAGAAGTCCCCACAGGAAAAAAGGGCAGTTAAATTAAAATGATGTTTAAATCAGAACAGCACAGAGACGACATTGAATATAAATCAACTATGTTAATGGCAAACAAAGCTAATTCTGGAAAGGGTGGTGTGAGAAGGTTGTGCCTTGGTTTTGTTGTTTGTACCTATTCATTTGTGATATGTTGATGTTTTAATTTTTTTCCATCGCATGGATTTGATGTTAAGATAAATAATATAGTTTTTTCAATGTAAAATGTCAGCTGGACCACAAAACTTAAAACTTAAGAACTGCTATAGTACAAGTAGAGGAGAAAAAAAAAATCCATACAAAGAGTTAGTAGGCAATAATGAACTGCAGGATCTTTAATTTTGTAATATTTATGTCTTTGATTTAAAAAAAATAAAAATCACATATTCTTATTTAGAGAAATGCCATAAATTGCTTGGTTGTGAAATAAACCTGTAATGCATCTTGGATATAATTGCCCCCACCTCCCCACTCCAGATAAAAAAATGGGGAAATCAAATTTGTCTTGGTTGCTCTGAAGCAAAATGAGACAGAGGCGTAAGATATGTGGAAACTATCTGCAGCAAGAGCAAGTATCCCTCATGTCTGCTGTGAAAGAGAGCTTGCAGCTGGTCCATGAGCTGTCCTCACATCACTGGTGGAGAAGGCTGTGACTGAGGGCCCTTTTGGTACAATGTACCACCCAGACAGTTCTGCTTGTCCCTCCAAAGTCCTGCTCATAGCCACTAATTTTATCAGTGAGCTCACTGTCACTGCACATCAATCCCTGCCTCTCCTAGACCCCTGTAAAGCTTTCTCTCTGGTTGGTTGAAATGGCTTGAACTAAAAATGCTCATTAACCCCAAAAAATTGAGACTGACATTTTGTAGCCTTCTTTTAAACAGTGTTTGAGCCAAGCATTTTGAGCTTCAGCTCATTCCTATTCAAGTCTGAATTTGGAGGAGTCTAGAAGAGCTGGGCTGGTGTAACTGTTGTGCTTGAGAAAGGGACTTGATTGGGAGAGCTAGTGGGTCCCCAGGGTGCCACAGGGGACCCTTGGTTTGCCTCATCAACCATTATTATGCTGACTTGTAAAAAATGTTACTAGGACTAGATGTTACCTTCAGGTAATATGGGATCAGCACCTTTATCAGTGCTCAGGATAAACATGACAGACTGTACACCGAAGGAGCAGGGTGCTTTCTTCCTTTCCCTGCACAGTTTTTACTCTATGGCATGAGTTATTAGGTTACAATATTTTATTGACTGGGAGGAGGGAAAGAAAGGATGATCATGATGATAATGTAATAGAACATTATAATGGTAAGTGGTAAAATAATAATCTACATGTAATCAATACCTAACTCTCTTATGGTTGATCAGATATGCAGATGCTGGGTTTGAATTTTACACCTACCTTATCTACTGTATAAGTGCAATGTGATTGGCTCCAAAATGCAAGTGAATTGTAGTTGCAGCTGGAGAGCTCAGAATTTGGAGATGAGATGTACTATCTTGAGTCTTTTTCCATGAGGTGGGAGTTGGATGTTTCTTTATTTACCAGCCAGGTGACATTTTGCTTTGTAAACCTTGGTATGCCCTGGACTTAGCTCTATTCACCACATTTTGTCCTTGCTTCAGTTTCACTCCTTTCCATGGTCCCATTTCAGTTTCACTCATTTCTGTGATCCCATCTTCCCCTGTCTTCATCCAGTCTCAGTCCCTTCCTGTAGGGAAAACTTGCTGGGCTGGTGCTGACCTTCAGCTGGTGGGAGAGGCCATTGTTGAACCACAGCTTCCCAAGGATTTCAGTTCTCCTGGTTGAATGTGTTTGCTGGAAGCCTTCCCATGAGTTTATATTGGAAAGACTGTGGGAAGTTTTGATTCTCTTAGAGGAGAAATTAAGAAATAAATTTCCCATCAGTAAATTTAATCTGAAGCCTATAAAGAAGAGACAACCTGATAGCAGACAGAGCAGCATTGTCAGCAGCTGTCAGACCTCAACTGACCAGTAGGGTGCTCTGATGGATTTCACTGCAGCATTTATATCAAAAGCAATTTAAAAATCCAAATTTGCTTCTTTTTGGTCTGAGTTTAAATGGACTCTTAATTGCCAACAGCAAGAACAGGGCCTGAGGCAGAGAAGCTGATGGCAACTGGCAACTTTCAGAAGGATCTTGGCAACTTGCAGTATCTGTCTCTGTTTCTCTTTGGGTACTCTTCCTGTGTCTCTGGAGAAAAAGAGAGATGTAACTGCAGAGAATATTTATAATCATCAGATTGTCAGAGTTCTTTGTACTACACTGTGCAGAGGAGCAATACCTGAAGTTCTTGTCTTGCTGTGATGTACACACTTTCTACAAATTTGTTTTAGCTTTTCCTGATCATTTTTGTGGGATATGAATTTGAAAAAAACATGGACCTTAACTCTCTGGGAGCTGCCACATGAACTTGGTGTCCTGGGTAAGCTGATGCAAGAAATATGAGAGGTAGGAAACAAAGTCTGGGAATATGGGAGTATTTCTGCTCATGTCTTGTAGATCCTTACTGCAATTATTCCTTTTTCATATTTTGGAATTAATCGTTGCTTACAAACAGTGTGGGTTTTTTGTGTTCTGGAGAGTAAGAACTGACGTGGGCAGAAATTGTTTTGGGCTGTTGTTGGAGATCAGAGTTGGTGTTTTCGGCTCCTTTCTGACTGCAGAGATCTGCTGCTGGTGTGCGCACTGTTTGAGCCTGCATATCCCCAAAATGATCTAACCAAACTTTCCCAAAGCAATCCATCAGGATTTTCACTTTATCTCCACAGTGCATGCTGAAGGAGCACCTGGGAGTGGAATTTAAGGAGAAATAAAATTTATTAAAAGCACTAAGTGTGCTTCAGTTCTGTTGCAGTCCGCAACCTCAGGATCTCGTCCAGGGAAGCTGCAGGATTCTGGGGACCAGCATGGAACACCAATGAGACGGGCTCCCGGTTCATGAAACCATTTTTTCAGCATGGAAACAAACTCAGATCCAGAACAAAGAGCCCCAACAGAGGCCCAGCAGGGGTTTTTGAGGGATAGAACTCCCGAGGGTCTCCACCTTTGAGGGTGGAGTTCAGGGTCAGGGACCACTAGAAACACAGCAAGGGAGAAACCCCCCAGGGGCTCAACCCAGTCAGAACACCTGAGCTGTCCTTCACAAGGGGTTTGGGGTGGGACAGTGTCACTCTTTGTCTTCCCCGAGGCACGTCGCCACAAGTTCAAATGTCATTTAATCACGGCTGCTTTTGTCTTTTTCTCCTTCTAGTTTCTGAAAATTTAAAGAAGTAAAGTTCAGTTAGTCAAGAGTGTAACTTACTAAATGAATGGTCCAAGGCTTTTTGACTTGGGTTTGTTACATTTTAGTTATTTAAGCTTTGGTCAAATATTTTTTTCTTCTGGCTATGATACTGTCAGCAGGAGACTCTTCCTTATTTTCCTTTGTTCCACTCTAAAGGAAATATTAAATTCCTCTTAAAGTCACAAGAGCTTTGAGACAGGGGTTTTAGGAGAAAAGACAAATATTTCCGTAAACAAAAGTGAGATTTTTGGGGGGATCTATATGGACTAAATTTCATAAAGCCATTTTTAGGTGGTTACAATACAGGTACAATTGAATATTATCCAGATCCTTTTTGGGGAGTACTTATAGTTTTTTGGGGCAAAATTCCTGTCTTAGGAAAAATGCGGGGCTGGCATGGCAGTAGTGAGAGATCATGCTGGATAAGAGCAGTGTAGGAGAGGGTGCAGGCAGCTAACATAATTCATGGCAATCGAGGTTCTCTGGGGATCAGTCCTCAGCTGCTGCGAATTATCACAGCTTCATTAATGCAAGTGAGTGATGTCAGGCTGTTCCCAGCTGATGTTCCAGCCTTGTGGCTGTAAAACCTTGGGTGATCAGCATGGCTCAGTGTTTGCCTGTGTGTTCATGTGTTCACACACTTATTTAATGTATTAAAATGTATTTAATGCATTAAACACAGGAATTTCAGACTTGCTATGACTGTCACCGCAGAAGGGCATTCCAAGGATTTCTGTGAGCGGGGCATTAAGGCAGAGCAGAAAAGATGCTACATCCAGTTGGAATCCCTTCCAAGCTGAGGTATTTGGTGCTGCTGCCTGCTTATTTGAAGTTCCAGTCTGTCTGGTACACTTTCCTTTTGAAGGAGAACCTGATGCTGTAGTACTCCCTGAGGCTCACATTTTGGGCTGAATGCTACAGGAACTGAATTGCTGGATATGCCAGCCCTCTGAGAGCACCTTTCTGCTTGTGGTTGTAATAAGCTGCTGCTGGCTTTTGACTCTCAAAAAATTCAGGCTCCAGCTGTGGGGTGACTTCAGCTGTCCCAAATGGGACATCCCTTCTGTGGTCTGTGTGCTGGTGGATTCTGCTGAAGGAGAAGCAGACTGAGATCTAATCTGTCTGGAGCCGAAATGCATTGATGAACCATTTCCCTAGAGATTACAAGCTAATAGTTTGTCCATAAAGCCATGCAGCTTTTCCCATTTCTTTGGGAAATGAGTAGAGCTGGAACAGAATCATATGGTGCATTGTGATAGCCTAATGCTCTTACAGAGCTGGGTGTTATTACCCAAGCTGCTTTAGTGGACAAATTAGACATGCAGAATCTCCAGATTTTACTTAATTCAGATTTTAATTAACTCAGTGTAATAAGATGTAAGCACATTAATATCAACAAAACTGTTATCTGCTAATATTTAGATGAACAAGCCAAGGGTATTGTTTTCATACAAAGACCGGTGAGGTTAGGAATAATGGGCAACTTTTTTAGGAATTTGGAGCATGCTTTTGAAATAATCTTGCATCTTCAGTGGTAGATTTGAAATAATAGCTGTGTGGTAGAAAGTGCTTGTATGGGATTTTTTTACTGTCACATGTTTGTTTTTTTTTAAGCTTATACTTGAAAAATTGATGGAGTCATTTGCATTCACTAGCTTGGACAGATGGTGTGATCCATAACAAAATACTCAATAGCATACTAAAAAGGGTCATTTCAGCACCTCTCCCCTGCAGAAGACTTTCATCCAGACAACAAGGAAAGGCCTCTAAAATCCAAAATCCTCACACAGGCCTTTCCAAGGCAAAAGCATTACCTGAGCACTGGCAGGTGCACACTTGCTGTGCTCTGCTGGAGCTCAGGCTGCAGGGCATCTCCATTGGGCTAGGCTAGAAAATACCAGCTGAAAAAAGAGCCAGCTCCTGCATTTGCTTAAGAGTATTTTCTTGGGAATTGGGAGTTCTTCACCTGCCACTGGGGTTGCTTCTGGATGCAGTTAACCCGGTGGCAGGAGATGCTCAGGGCACTGCTGTATGAGGAAATCAGTAACCAAGGGGGACCAGGACGTCCCAAATTGCTACAAGGCACTGGGAGCAAATGAGAGTAGCTGTGCTCTCTTGTATCCCAACAGGAATGTAGATGTCCTTTGATGAGCTATTTAGGCTGTGTGTACAAGACTAATTGTATGGAAGTGTTGTAGGAGTCCAGCTTATTTTTATTTAGAAAAAAATCCCAAACACCACTTTATCTTTTGATCAAAAGAGAAGAAGAAGAAAAAAAAAATAATTGTGTTTTCCACCATCTGCTTACTTTAGCGTGGTTTAGTGGTTTTTATTATGTGGAGACCTTGGAAAATTTGGAACTGATTTCAGTAACCTCTGTTCTGTGTCACTTGTGTTGTGTCTTCATCTTGCATGGAGACCAGGGAAAGCCTGATCATCAGAGTATTTTTAAAGAAAATTCATTGGAGAGGACAATTTTTTTTAGTAATACTTGTAAATTATTTTAGCTAAAATAACCACTGGAATTATATTAAAGAACACATATGTGGTTGCAAATTAGGAGAAAAGAAAAATGTTTCAGATACTGCCAACTGAGCAAAGCTGCAATATGTTCTTAAAGTCAAGCTGTGTTTTCTCATTTTTGCACATCACAATCAGTAGTAAAGTCTTTGGACCTAAATTAGATACTGTTTTACTTCTGAAACCACAATTTCTGTTCTGTTGTCAGCAGCAGCCCCAGTGCAAACCAGCCTACAGAAATTAAGATTTCAGCAGAGTTCAGTAAAGGGACAATTGTAGACCCACTTGGGAAAGTCCCAGCTGGTACAGGAGGATTTCTTGGAGGTAATTGTACTCCCCTACAAACTGTTTCGTACTACACTGCTAGCAATAAAGGCAAGACCTTCAAAGGCTCAAAATGTTGTTTTATAGTAATGGTTGGTATTTTTAAGAGAGAAGTCAGCCCTGGAAATCTTCATGCTCACACAAATGTGTAATTTTTTTTTATTTTTTATTCCCATCCCCACCCTTCCGTTATGGGGAACAACGGGGCTAATCACTAAATCACTAAATATTTATTTTGTGTGACTATTATGGGGAAAATTTGGCAGATCTTGCTCATCATCCAGTTCAGCCCAGCATTTATGCTGCTAAACAAGGCATGTTATTACATACACCTTAAAAGTTTTGTGTGCTGCCAGATGTGTTTGCAGAGTAAGGGTTATAGAGGTATGGGTTATCCCAGTTCAGCTGAAGCAGCCTGTGGTGCTGTGTTTGATTTGAGACATGATGGCCAGGTTGCTGCCACCAGGGCTTGGATGGTGTTTTTGGACACCATCCTTTCTCTCTCTCTCTCTTTTTTTTTCTAATGTGAAAGAATGGGTTTGTAAATTATAAAGGTGTTGTCTCTTGAGCCCCACTGCCTGACCCTGGTACACAGGGGCCATTGCAAAGTCTCAGGCACTTGTGGATTTGTTTTTAGGGTTCCTATGCTTTTCCATATTGCTTTCTGTATAGGAAAAATATGGTTTTAGGATGTAATGGTACTTCAGTGTGAGAGTAAATTACAGAATATGAAGTGATACATATTTTTACTCTTTTCTGACCCTTTGTTTTTGGTTTGGCTGAGCTGGTTTCTGTAAACACTCGTGATCCCTGTGTCTGGTGTCAAACACTTTGGGCTCTTAGTTTGGGACCAAAATCCAGAGCAGGTATTACACGTAAAAATAAACATGGTTTGGAAACATCATATAGCCTCAAATTCTGGATGACAGCTATATTAATGATATTCCATAAGGATGAAAAATGGACATTAGTCATGTCCTTTAAACTAGTTTATATTAAGCATTTGGACCATTCAGTTCAATAATCTTTTGGTCAATAAATCCTTTGATGAATCCTTTAATTGCCAAGTCCACTTTAGTTACCTAAACTGTATGGAGTTTTGCTTTAAATGAAAATATCTAATTTTTCCTTTTCAAAGCTTTCATTGCCTGTTGTTTTCAGTTCAGTATAAGACCCTAGAGAGCCCTGCATCTATCCTAACATGCTTTCTCAGGGTTAGGGTTAGGCCAGTAGACTGGGTTCATTTCTTGTTTTTGTCACAGATTTTGTGTGTGATGAGTCAAGTGCTTTATCATTCTGCACATTGGTTCCCAATTAGCAAATGACATTCTGTAATAGCAGCCTGCCCATGCTTATATATGTTGTGAGATGTTTGACCAGCCTGAATTTGTCATTGTTTGATTATCAGAGCCTGATCCCGTCTAGCCCCAATCTGAGACTCCCTTGGCCTTCAGTACAGTCAGCAGTAGGAAACAAACATGACCATTACAAGCCTGGAATCCTCACTTACTTTCAGTACTGTCTAGATGAACATTGGCTATTCCTGGTGCTTACATGCTATATTCTTGGGGAAGTACATTGCTTTTTCTTGTTTTTGTTTTCTTGATGTTGCTGATATGCACTTTGTTTGTGTTTGGACATAATTTTGGCTCACTGTGTAAACCAGTTTATTAAATATCGCTTTTTCAGAGTATCTTCTTGGTAATAAAGATGTAGTAATCATTTGGTGGTACATTTCCAGATGAACATATTGAACAGCCCTTAATTTGAAAGCCCATCTAGGTCATCTGTCATTTACTGCTGACACACACATCAATTTTTTTTTTTTTTTGTTTGTTCCTTTTGATTTTGCTCCTTTGCAGCTCCTGAGAAGTGTAATGATCTAAAGGTGTTTCCTCATGCCATCCAAGAGAAATAACTTCAGATGGATACAGCTAGGTGGTGAAGGGCCTCCCTGCTGGGGAAACAGAGGCTTGAAATTGAAGTTCATCTTATGAAAAGGCAAAACAACTTCTCAGCTTTTAAAACAGTGCACCTGCAGATGGAAGGATAAAGTTACTGAACATGGCTTTGTTCTTTAGTAATGCAGCCCTCGAATGCCCAAGTCAATGACAAGGCAACTGCTGAGCCATAATTTCATTTACTGTGCCTGATTGTGGCTAAGGTGACACCAGTTTATTATTTCAGCCTGTTATTACAGCAAAAATATCCTGGTGGTTTTGCCACTGAACATTGTGGGATTAGTCCTTTACATGAAGAGGACTGACATGTTAACGCAGTGTTACAGAGTCATGCTTGGGTTTAAAATGTTCTGTCTTGAAGGGAAAGGGGCAACTGTGCTGTAGTCTGGAAGGATGTAAAAACCTGTAATTCCCTCCCAGTGTAGATTAATTATACTGTCCTGTTAAAATTTGGAAATAAGAATCCTGTATACATTGGCTAAACAATGGGTCAGAGACAGGACTGGCTCCTTGACTTTTCAGGCTTTGAATTGCTGAGATAACTCTTCTGTGTTCCCTAGTTTCTGTGTCAAATTTCCCCTGTGGAAGCACATGCCATGGTAGGGCTGTATGTCAGCTTTATTCCTGGCGTCTTTCAGATGCATTGTGATTTGTAACAGAGGCTCAGTGCCCTGGGTCTGAAATCAATGTTAATAAATTATCAATTGTTTAATAGATTCACCAGTCAGGCAAATCAGGATCTTTAACTTTTAATTAGTGACCTTGATCTGAAAGGGAACATTTAAGTTAAAATAAAACAAATCACTTGTGTCTCAGCCAGATGGAGGCTGTTCTTTTCCTTTCTTAAGGTAGGCAGAGCTTGTTCCTGCCCTCATTCAGCAATACAGAAAATGTACATGTCAGGCTGAAATGGCTTCAAAGGACCTGGGATGAATGCAGTATTTAACTTACTAGCAGCAGCTGAGCATAAAGACTGATTAGAGCAGTTACTCAAGATGGATTCAGATTATTAGGTAATATGGAACAAATGTCAACAAAAATAAGGTGAATAACTGTAGGCATATCCTGACAGTGATTTATTAGGCCTTCAGTGTAGTGGACCGCTAATAATCTCCCAGGGGATGGTGGCGTGATCCCCCTTTAGAACATTTCCAGGTGGGTCAGTGACATGCCAGCGAATGTGCTGGAGACCTTATGTCCCTTTTGTCTGCTTGCCACCATTCTTGAACTCTAAGTATCATCTCCACTCTAAACAGGGTAATAATCATAAATATTTTTTCATAAATGTAGTCATCAATCTGGGAGTAGTCCTACAGATAGCACAGTACTTGGTTTCTTGAACAGAAATCTAAAGTATCTCTGAAACAGCCTTTCTGAACCTTGCAGTAAAATTTAAGTATGATTTGAATAACTTGACATCAAGCCCAGTTATTTTAATGTTCACTGTCCTTCTATTCAAGACTTGAAGAATTATACTTGAAATAGCTGAATAGAATTGATATAGTTGAAAATAATGATTTATATTGAAATCTTCAAGAAGAACAAGACCTCTGAGTAAATAATGTTTCTGAATTGTAACAATGATTCTCAAAAATATAATTTACATCAATATTCTCTATTTAAAAATAATGGAAGATGTGGAAGATGTTTTCATTGTGGTCCATTTTTAAGTATCACAGTCTGTGCAGTGTGAGTATCTTGTATTATTTTTCCATGGTTGTTAGTTCTTTGTGGACTATACCTTTCAAGTTCTTGGTGTTCATGGGATGCAGCATTGAGTTGTCAGAAGAAAATCTAGAAATACATCCTGTTCTTGATGAAAAAGCAAGATATCTAAATCACAAGCTTTTCTCGATATCTGGAAGGCCCTTCTGTAGTTTGAAGCCCTGGTAGCTTGAATTGATGTTCCTTCTGTAGAGAGTGGCTTCGGAATCTAAAAGCACCTGTTTGGAAAGAACACAACCCCTTCTAAACCTCCACCACTCCTGCGTCTTGTATTAGCAATGAACAAGGGGGAGGTGAACTAAAAAAATGGATATTCAAAGTAGGACATGAGTTTTATTAGTGAATTAAAGTCTTTGTTGTGATGCTGGTAGGTGTTTTTAGCAAGGTAAGGGCTGTCTGTGAGTTTAGGAAAATGAGTATCTCTAAATGGGATGTTTGGGTGCATGAACTCAGTCTGTGTGAGGGCTTTAAAAATATTAAGGTGTGGGAGACCTCTGTCATGACCATCTCTGAGGAGATAGTCCCAAGAGGCTGATGGGTTTCTTGTTCAGATCTTTTTTGTGTCATCACTGCTCTCTAAAAACCTTGTTCATCTCACTCAGGTGCAGCCATGAGGAAAGCATGGCTTTGACTTTTCCCAGGAGGAGCTTTGTGGTTTGAGACTTGGGTTCTTGCAAAAAAGAATTGGTGAAATCAAGATTTAACAAATGTTGAATCTTTGAATATAATATAGTTTCACTTGTGCTGCTGCTTCTCTGGAAAAGACCTGCTGTTAGTGAGTTTTGTTCCATGCGACATAGCTGCTGGCTGTTCTTTTAAATGAGGTAAGATAACAGTTTTCTAGTGTTTGTTCTTATTTTTATTTTTGTTTCTGTATATATTTGAGGCATTTTGTGGTTTGTTGTCGTTACTCTCCACCCCCTGCAGTGTGTGCATTAGAATTAATCAGAATTTCCCTATCTAGCCTGTATCTTTTTCTGGGTGATCCATTTGAACCCGCTTTCATCGGATTCTAATGTAGTCTTGAGGTTTCACAATCTTCTGTAGCTACTAGTGAGGGAAATTCCATAATTTTCAGTAATGTGGTGGTATATATGTAGTTTTTCTGACTCCTGACACTTTCTATAAACAAGATTATAGCTAGTTACTATATTTGAAATACATGTCAGTTTTCAGTAATTTCAAGCCCCTCCCCCCCCCCCCCGTCAACAACAAAAGAACACAACATCCAAACAAAAAAAGCTTATTCTGTTTTCCTTCATGAGATGTTGTGGTTTAATACAGAGGCAGAGACTTGCTGTCTTGCATGCTGTATTTATTTTTTATTCACCCCATCCAGGAGACTCGCATTAGGTACTGGGTCCAATTCTGGTTATCTAGAATTTAAAGTCATCCTTGGGGATGTGGTTACTTCTGTGGCTCTTTATAACACATCATAAAACAAAATGTCTACCTGGTTTCTTGTGGCTCTGTCAGGGTGAACAACAAAAGATGTGCTTTGGTCTCATTGTAATTAATTGGGGGTGAGCAAGTTCCCGAAGTAAATAATTTTTCATTTTCATTTCATGCCAAATAAGTCATCTGTCTTGTACGGATGAGAGTGGTCCATCTAGCCATGAGCTTGCTGAGAGCTGGGGAGAACCTGAACCCTCAGAAGCTCTCTATTTCCTCTGAAAGAGCTGACAGACGCTCACCTTTAATTCCCCCCATCTCCTGTAATGTGCCTTTTCCCTATTCCTGCTGGCAGTGTAAACTTCTTATTTTTTTGCTAAATCTGTCTTGCAAAACATGATAGTTGGGTAAGATGCAATTTTGCTTTAATTATGATTAAATTACTTTATGAATTAACCAGAGGATCTCATGGGACTGGAATCTTGACACATGAGAAAATTGCCTTTCTTTAACAAGCTGCTTCAAGCATGCAAGGTAATATTAGCATTTTTCAGTTATAGCTTCAGGGGATTAAATAATAAGGGGAAGTATTGTACCTACAATTACATGATGTGCATGTGTGTGTTAAAGTCTTAAAGACAAGTAGACACGGAAGGAATTAGTCAAACTGCTGAACCTGTGACATTATGCAGTGAGTGTGAGTAGGGATTTTTTTTTTCTTTATAAAATGGCTTTTTTAAAAACCTGGGTATCTGAAGAATTTTTTGTTGTAGACTTACAAAGGTTGGTTGAACTTTGAGTACATTCAGCAAAAAAAGCATCCTGAACTAGATACTCTTGTGTCATCTTAAGGGTAATGAACTCAATACAACATTAAAGGGAGTAAAGGTAATTTTCATATGTTACTTTGTTTTACTTGATTTAGTGGAGGTAGCAAATAGGCTAAACCCAAAGATTGGATGTTGAAAATATATTGCGAAATTAACCTTTATGTGAAGTACATGTGGAAAATAGTGCATGCTATTCTTACATGAATAACCTGTGATGCATATGATATCTCCAAACTCATATTCTTCTGTTTTAATACTTCTAAATGCACACTTAAAAACATTTATTTAGATACATTATGTCTGATGAGTTGCAATTGTTCAAGGTGCTGGTGAAATTGAAGGTGATCATTCATTTTTTTTTAAATGAGGGAAGAAAACAGAACAACAGCTTGTGTCAAATTGGGAAGGAATTGGACAAGCTAAGTTGTATGACCTCTGCATATGTTGTATTCAGTGTGGACTTGCACCTGCATGACCCTGCTTGGTTTCAGAGGGTTGCCACTGGCTTGTGGTATCAAATCCAATGAAGTGGAAAATTGACAATAAGGGATTTAAGCTATTGTTGTCGTTGCCCCAGCTGTTTGGTTGTTGTTTTGATGACAGGATTCATTCATGTTCTACACAAATCCATAAGGTAACAGTAATTAGTGGGACTCAGAACTTGGCGGGGGGGGGGTTATACAGGGATAGGGATCCAGATGACAAAGAAAAATTGTTTAAGCATTTAAAGTAGCAGTTCAGTTCTAAAAGGAAGGTATGTGCATAATGCATGATAGATTAATTAATGTGCTCCACTAGAAAAGGCAAATTACTTGACTTGAAAATGGCCAGTGACAGAAACCCAACACCTTTGAGTCTTTAGTTGTATCTGAGGCAAAACTGCATGTGCAGTAACAACCACAGGCACTGCTGGTCTGCAAATGCTCCTCAGTAGGGCAGGATTTTTTTCACCTATATTTGCCATGTCTTTCTTTAATCTAAAATTAAATGCGTATTAGTAATTACAACTATTATTACTGCTGTTGTACTGTGATATAACTAGCCTGTCTACACTCACAGCCCAAAGACTAAATGAGGTTGGTAATTTTAAACCTAAAGCTGTTCTGTGCTGACAGTGGATAATACCTAGAAGATAAACAGCACAAATTACAACCTTGTGCAGGCAAGATCAGATCAGTGTTGATTGCATGTGGCTGAATGTTATCAGAGAATTTGAGAAATCGTTCAGAAGAAAGCCATGTTGTCTGTTTTTTATTTTTTTTATGGTAATTGTAGAGATTATTGAGAGGGTTCATATGGAGGAAGAACAAACCCCTCTACTATGGCTGTGTGCTTCTTGTTTGAGTCTTTTCCTTGTGGTTTTGAATTTCCTTCCATTTGTTAGCTGACACTGAAGATTGTCTTGCTGCTGAAGGGAGCTTTGTGCTGTGTACAGATTCAACCCAAGGCTCCAGAAGTTTAAAATTAACCAAGTAAATTATTTGTCACCTTGGATAAATATTAGCTCTGACAAATTAAAAACACATTTTTCTGATGTGCATTGCACTATATCTTACAAAATGGTAATTGTTCTTACAGCTATTGCTCTTGCTTCTAGTGAGGCATCTGTTTCTTGTCTAAATGCTAGCATTCAAATCCTAGTCAGTTTAAAAATCACTTTTTGAGACTTCAAGATAGCATATCCCAGTCATCACAGACATTCCTGTTTCATATCTTTGGCACTGTGCTTTTTATTACTAATATATTACAAATACATATACAATAAATTACAAATACATTAAAAAACAACAAAACAAAACCCCTCACAAATATAAAGGAGTGTTTTGGCATAGGTTGGTTGTGTCTTATTGCCTAATCAATGGCAATAAGAAGAAATCCTGGTGTTGGATCTGCCTTTCACCATCAGTGTCTGTTCATCCTCTGAGCCTGCTATAAATCATGGAGCCCAGAATCCACCACTGCCTCTTGCATAGCCACTTGAAGTTGAAAATCTGTTAAATGATTTTTAAACTCTGACATGGCATTGCATGATTTAAGGGTGACTATTTTTATTTTTTCCATTTTTGACAGTTAATCTCTTTATTTTTCTTTCAAGCTGGAATAATCATCTTTTTCGTACTTGTCCCCTGCAGCAGGTCCTGCTGCTTTGCTTCTGCATGTCCCTTGGCTGTTGTTTTAAAAATCCTCTTTAGGGTTTCAAGGCTCTGTACAACCAGTTGGGAGCTGTATCTTTTCACAATCTCCCTGAAGAGTGAATTCTCTCACCTACTGAGAGGATAACAATGATAAAAACACAGAGGTTCCAATTTTCCTGGATTCTCTGGAACTGGTGTGGGGATTCTTAAACTTTAATTACTGTTATCATCTTTCCCCTCATCTTCCATCACATAAAATAAGAAAATGCAAAACCTAAATAATAAAAACCAAGTCCCCATCAGGAAAGCTGAACAAAAGTCAAATACCTAGATGAGAAAGAAACATGAAAGCTGCAGAGGGTGGGGGTGTCCAGAGTGAGTTTGTTCTTCTCTTTATTTAAAGATTTTCTAGTGATACTGCACCAGCTGTAGTGAAACTGCTCATCAGGCTTATTTCCAGGGATAGAAGATCATGTTTAAAGGTAGCTCTTTGGGGGACATGCTGTGGTCTCTGCACCTTGACTGCAGCCTTGCTTGCTGTGAGCCCTTTGGGTTGCTGTTTATCAGTAGCAGTGCTGATACTCTGGCTTTATCTTCATGCCTGCCGTGTACTCCTGTTCACATTCCCCTGCTTCTTTTGTGTGAGTAAAGTTCTAATCCCTGTTACTCCTGTATTAATTCATTAAGTGCTCCAGATCAATTCTGGTCCAACTCTGGCTGCTTCCCTGGAAGGGGTAGGCAGAGCTGCATTCTCCCAGTTAAAAGGAAAATGCTTCCAAAACACCCCATAGAGCAGAGGTGCTCTCAATATGGATACCTCTGAGTGATACACACTCAGAACTTTTAGCTGTTACAGGCCCTTTACCCTCCCTGATCTGTCCTTATTAATGTTTTTGTGCTATTTTACAAAACCCTTTAAGTTTTCCATAGTAATTTCACAATTGGTGGGGAGAAAAAGAAATTGAGGGCTAATATTTCAGGTGCATGTTAAAAAACTTGAACACCTCCCATTTGGAATTATGTAGGAAACCTGAAACAGCTCTTTACATTTTCATGTGCAACATCCAGCAACACATGGGGTGTTCCCTAATGGAGGTCTCTGTAGCTACCGTGACCCCTGGTAATGGCCAACATGAACGTTTGACAGATTTTGTTCCTCTTTTCCCTTTATTCTGCTTTATCCAGTAGTGTCTATGCACCTGAGCAAAGAAATCTGAAGAATTTTCTGAGCACATTCCTGAATGAAGAGCTGATCAAGATGTGATTTAATTGTAACAGGAACAGTACTTGGTTTTCATCTGAATAAAATGGGGACAGTTCTCTTCAGCTGCTTGCTGTGTAGTAGTAACTTACGTAAGAGTTTCAATGTTTGTGTCTGCCCTAAAGGAAGTTAAGAAATAAAAATGAGATGTGATGGATATTAGCACTCTGAAGATGCAACAGAAGATGTCTTATCGGCACCAGGAAAGCTGGAAGCTAGTGGTAACTGTAAATACTTTTATCCAAAGTTTGCTGTTTGCTGGTGCTGAGCTCCACTGACTATCAGGTCAGACTTGTGAGTCAATTATTTCTAAGGCTGTTAAGTGTACAGGCAGGCTGCTAAGTCTGTGGATGGTGTGATGTTGTGAGGAAGCACTAGAAACCTTTCCCTGCTAAAGCGTGTTGCCAAATGCCACAGCTATTGCCTCACTTGGCAAACAGCCACTTGAAATCGGGGCTGGACAACACTCAGGTGTCAGATGTGACAATGTGACGTGTCTTACCTTTCCCCCCTGCCTCCCCTCTTCTTCCAACAGTTTCTAATTTTTTTGGAATGAACTGTGAAATTTCATATATACTCTAAATGCACATAAATTTTAAGAGTAATCTTCCTTACCTTCAAAATGTTTTTTCCCCTGGCTCAATTCATCCAATTTGCTGTTTCAGCCACATTGTGCAGAAAACAGAAAGATGTGAGAGTAGTGACAAATACACCACTGTGTTTACAAGGGCAGGCTGCTTCCTTTGGTGGCTGTGCCAGCTTTTTCTGTCTTAAATTTATAGGAATAGATAGCAATACTTTAACAGCTTTTTGGTTAAAAACTGAACTGTATTGTCAGAGATGCAGCTTTGAAGTTTCTGTATGAGGAAACCAGGAACATAATTCAGACACTTCTGAAATGGGTCCTGGCACTGTGAAAGACAGAAATTTTGGATATTAATATGTGGATATTAATGAGAGCATTTTTATAATAATTCCGTGTGGGAGATCAATTATAAAAAAAGGCTTGGAACTGTAGCATGATGTATAAAACTGCCTGTAGAGTCCTTGCCCATAGTACTTGGAACAGAATTGGCCCATGTCAGAGCAGTGTTTGGTTGTTGTGTCCCCAGAACACTTTCTTTCTAGTATTTCACAAATTAGCAGAGCTTTTAGTGACAGCAGTGTCTTGGTTTCTGGTGGTTAGGGAAAGACTGCTTAGAGTTTCTGTCCTAGCACTTAATAATCTGTGTTTCTTCTTTAAACTGAATCTGAACCTTGCAACAAAGCACAACTTGCATTTTTAAACTCTCTACTGTCATTGCCAAGTAATGACTCGTGCTGTTTTACCCATGCCTAAAGGAGCTCTTTCCTCTTTAGGTTAATCACTGAATGAGATTAATTATGCTGATTAGACAGCAACCTTGATTCATGTAACTCATCACTACCATCATAGATGTTCAGAATGGGATGTTTAAACCCTTTCCAAACTTAGATCTTGCAGCACCAGTGACTATCCCAGTTAAAAACTGCCCGGAACAAAACGTATGGTATAGAAAAGCATGATGTGCATAAGCCTCATGTATTTCTAGTCCAAGCTGTGTGTCTCCAATCACAACTTCTGTCAGTTAAACCAGCCTAATCAAATTGCTGTCTTCCTACTGTACTATGGTTATGGTGGTTCATCCTGGTCAGGTGTTGATATTTCTGTGCCTAAGCTAGTTTTAAATCCCTCTGCAAGAGTGACACCTACAAGTCCACTTGGACAAACAAGATTTTAATTTATTTTATTTTTTCCCCAGCCTATGCATGGAAGTCTTTTTTAGTGTAAGTGAAGACTCTTGAAAACCAATCCCTCAATTTCCAAAGGGAAGTCTCCAAGGCATGGCAGAGTATGTGCTGCTGTTGTGACTGGCACTGGTGCAGGACTGCTGCTCTGTCCGGCTGCTGGGCTGGCTGCCACCCCCATGGTGTGGGCATAAGCCACTCTTTGGGAACATACAGAGAACTGGTCTTTGTTCTCAGCCTGTCTGTGTGAACACTGATGTTCAAAGGATGGGAGGAACAGGAATGAGCAGCTGAGGGTTTCTCCAGCACCCTTGGTATACTTTATGCCAGAAAAAGAATTGCTGATGCCAGGTTTTTGAAAACAACGTTTCATAGCATGTGTGTATCTCAGTATTTCACTATTTTCAAGGTTACCACATGATACTGCAATGTTGTTTAAAAAAAAAAAGCAACAAAACCAACAACAACCAAACAAAAAGATCTCAACTCACACACCGATGAAGCATCCGGAGGTTGTTCTGTTTCCATTTTGAAACTGTGAATCACAGGACTCCTGTCTGCACGTTCAGGGCATGAGTTTGGTAACAGCAGGCTCCTAGCTCTGCCCTGGGGTGAAATCTGGTGTGCTCTCAGGATTTATAAAAAAAAAAAATGTCATGATTCTAAATATGGCAGGAGTTGCATATAAAATGAGGAGACTCAACACTAAAGTCACCAAATAGGATATCAGTCATATCCCTTATGGTTTTGAGTGGATTCTCTTTCTGTCCTTGGAAGCTTCTTCTACACCTAAAAATCCTTTGCTGAAAAGGAAAATGAATATATGTTTCAAAACTGGTTTTTATTTATATCAAGATTTACATATGTAATCTCTAATCCAGATTCAGGTTATGTTATAAAGCTTCAGTATCTTAACCACTTTAGGAAGAAAGCAGGGAGAAACTGTGAAATAATCATACTTGTACAGATGGACAGATTTACAAAGTGCAGTTTGGTATCTGCTTTGTTTGATTTTCTATAGCTTGTGTGGAGACTTTATTTACCCCAGTTCCTACCCGCTCATCTGTTTCAGCCTCTTGCTCAATTACATTTTGGTAGTCATGTATCTTGTCATCTTACCCTCATTTTAAAAGTCTGCAGGAATGGAGCTGTAACAAAAGCTACCTTGAAATAAGAGAGTTCTGTGTGTTTCTCCTAATTATTCACAGTAAAACATATGCCAGATTTCTGTGGGTAAATGTGCCAGACAGGCACAGACTGTTGTTATTTGCGCAGAGGATCGTATTGGGGTGTAGCAGGCTCTGTGACTGCTGATGTGCTGCTTGTCCAAGAAAGGTTGCTCTTCCCTTTGTGTCTGTGCCTGGATGCACTAGGAAGAGTAACAAATCCAGCTTGAATTATGTGCATTTCTTTAATATCCTTTAAATTCAGGTAACAAACCATAGCTGTAGATGGGTGAAGTAGATCTGGGGGAATGGTTTAAGCTTGGAGTGTGAGCATAAATAGTGGATAGTGGGAAGAAGTAGAAGACTTTTCTGTTCAGAAAATAACACCTGCTTATGGGGACCACCTTAGGAACTGCTGAGAAGACAGATGTCATAGCTCTTCTCAGAAATAGTTATTTCCCAGCTCTGGAAAGAGATGCTAAACCTCCAAGGCCCTCACTCTGTTTCACAAATGTGAGATGTAAGTCATGCTCATGTTCTTAAAGATGGTGCATCAGTGTGTGTCTCCATTTACTTCAAGTGTGTGATTTGGGTGGTCAGCTACATTTATTTCTCTAGTTTTATATTCTGATTTCCCTTTTTCTTCACCCTCATGTTCCTCTCTCTAAGGTCTGTTCTAAAACTGAGGTTGTTTCACTGATGTGAAGTGGACCAGTGTTTCTTATTTCAGTTGATAACAGTATTATGGTTTTACAGTTCATAGTCTCTTGCTATTCAAGCCCATAAAGCAGAGGAACGGCAAAAAGCATCCATCTGGCCTAGTGCCAAGGCTGGTGTCCAAAGATTGGCATCCTAGCTTGGGAACACATGGAGCAGGAGCACGTTTGTTCCCCTGCCATGGGAAATGCTGCCAGTAGAGCAGCGGTACTGTGGCTGGCAAAAGCCAATTTACTAGTTGAGGGCAGCTACAAGGACTGGAGCAGAGGTGGCATTGGGAACAGAATATCAATATCCACATGCACCATATGCTGTGGTTCAGCTGCAAGGAGAAGGAGTGAGAGAAAATATTGATTAGGAGATGTTACATTTGGTGGGGATATCCTTGGATGCAGTTCAGTCTGTAGCACTTGAAGAGTGATGGATGCAAATTACTTGGGGTCTTGAAAAAAAACCCAAAAATCCAGTAATGTGTTGTATTCTCACTGTTGCGTTCAGTATGAACATGGCTTTAAGGCTGGCAGTTTCCCTTAATATTTATAGGGAATTTATTACCTGATAACTTACACGTTGGTCAAAAACAATTTATTACTATTTTCTGGTGGTTTAGCTATTAAGAGGAAAAGAGTAAAGGAAATAGTCAGCTGTGGTCTTTCAAAAAACTAACCACCAACTCTGTAGCAGTAATAGCTGGTGTCCTGTAAAGCTGCTGTGTCGGGGTGTGACACTGGTAGCTCAGTTCTTTTCCTCAGCCCCAAGATTAACAAGAGAGAGAGAGAGAGACAGAGAGAGAGAGAGAGAGACTGCTTTTGTGTTTGGGCTCAGTTGTTTATTCTTCTTTATGTATATTACATATTTACAGACAGTGAGGAGCTGTGTGTACTAGGTTAGCATGCTACAAAATGGAGAGCGAAGTATCTCCTCAAGGTCTTTTAAGTGTCAATGTGCCCAATAATGAAATGCCAAGTAACTCATTTTCACTTAACCAATTATCCCATTAACCAAACCATTAACCTGTGTCCCACAATGTGGATTCTTCCATCCAATCACTTAATATTGCCCAAAAACCCTAGAAGAAGAAGATGAAGAAGGAGAAAAGGACAATGCCCTAAATCCTTCATGTTGTCTCTTATTCGCTAATACAGCTTAAACTCTAACTTTCTCACTCAGTGACTTAATATAATTCTATTTAATTTACACAATTCTTAATTTCTTCACTGAATTTTAGGAGCTTTATCCATGATTTTAGGTTAAACTCAGTGTTTTCTTGTGAGTCTGTGTGTCAGCACAGATACAGGGATGTTCTCTATGCCTCTGATTCCAGCACTGCTGTGCAATAATACAAAGCATCCCATTAAAAAAATCACTGCTGGTACTTAAAGTAACAATTTTGAGCCTTTGCCTGTGAGGGGGTAGTTGCTCACTGCCATGTATGAATGGCATATACCTTGGAGCTGCAGTGATCCAAAATGGGTTTGTGGGATTTTCCTCCTGATTTGGAGGCAGTAATGTGTTCTGTATTGAATTGTTTTGTTTTGTGATCAGGATGCTTTCAGTAGAGTTCAAAAGGTAGAAACAAAGGATGAGTTACTGAAGACAAGTTTTTTTACAAGATTGATTAATCAAGATTCAGCAATGTAGAAGAGCACAATGAATGAGTGTTAATATTATGTATAACAAAAGGAAGGGCAAATAAGATGATTGCTCTTAACAGTAAACATGGTTTTTGCATATTCATTATATCCTTTTTGCCTTCTGCTTTGGAAATGATGCATCTGTGTACATGGATTATGCCTAATTCTGTGATAAAATAATCCTTGTAATTTGAGATTATTCCAAGAATGGAGCACATTTGTTTTTAAGACAGCAAAGCATTTTTTAAATGGAAAACAGGTATTTTAGATTCCCAAGATAATGAATTATCTTTTAGGGTCAGTGCTTTTAGGTATGGAAGATAGTCCTGCTGCTCAAGAACTGAGTATTTCTGTTATTTCTCCATCCTCTCATTATTTTGCTTTTTTCCTTCTGCTCTTAACTTCTGTTACAGCATGTGCTGCAACGAGATTGACCAGAGAGTGACCAGCGTTCTCAGGGCCTGGAGAGCACCACTAAAGATTGCTGACAATAAAGGCAAAGGGATGGGTTCTTGTTTGGTAGTCCAGCAACTGGTTTATTGAAGAACACAGCCTCGAATGAATTCAGGGATGAGAAAAAAGGATTGGCCTAAGGGCACAGGGTTAGATGAGGGGCAGAAGGGGTGGATCTGAGCGTCAAGGGTCCAATAGGGACAAGGGGAAGTGGTGCAGGGGGATGGCTAAAGACCAGGAGAACCAAGGGGCTAGCAGGTGGAACAATGTGGTAAAACAAAGCCAATAGAGGTTAAGGGAAGGAAGAACTTTCTAGGAAGGGTACATGAATGGTAAATGGGGGCTGAAACAAGGGGGACATCAATCCCCACACACTATCAGAACACCAGAACCTAAAAGTTACCAACATGTGGCTGCAAAAGGCCAGTGGAAGGGAGGCCTTTTCTTACACTGTTTTAGAGGGGTGTCTCTCCTCTTTTGCCTCTGTCCTTCCAGGGCTGAGGTATGATCACCCTGGTGGCAGATCCCTCCCCTGGGCCTCCACAAACTCCTTTCTCCTCTCATTTTCTTTGCTGTAAATCAAGAGCAGGTCTTTTGAATTTGGCAGACTGAGGCTGGTACAAGACTTGTGTAGGCAATGTTTTAAACAGGGTTGTGCTGCCTCTAATGGGAGCCCTGATAGCAATAGGGGAGGAACAGCTGGGACCTCGGGGTGTCTGGTGGTCTGTTCTTGTGCCAGTGGAGAAATTTATCTGGCAGCTCCAAATCTGCTTGGAAATGACTGTGAAAGAGGGTAAAGGGGAGTGAAGAGCAGACTGAGTACGTTTTCAAAAGTCTGTGTTGAATTTTTCCTCTCTCATGTCAAATAATTCCTTTTTGTCCTGTAACACCTAAAATATTGGATTTTGCAAGAGTACTGAGCCATTCTTGAGATGTACAATAACTGATACAAGGGCTGGTAGTAAGGGCTGAGACTTTAGAATCCTTGGAGCTGGACACTGAGTGACAGACACTACTGTGGCTGGTCAGGAGAAGTGCTGCCCTGACTGAAACCCTGTGAAGGCACAAAGCGGGGACCAGCTCCTCTTTTCTGTTTGTGACAAAAGAGCCAATGAAGTGTTTTGTAAGATTCAGTTAAACTCCCTAAAAAATAATGGCTGTATTTTTTCTCCATCTTCTCTCTAACCCCAGCTCTAAATCCTGTCTGTGCACTTATTCCTGCTGCTTCAGCACCTGATTTCATACATGGATAATTTGGTGCTTTCTCCCTTTTCTTCCACTCCATTTCTGCAGTAGCTATATGTCTGTCCTAGAACACATCTTGCCCTTACTCTGTCACTGCCCTTGTTCTCTCATCCTTACACCCCAGATTCCTGCAGTTAGAGCTCCTTTTCTCACATATGTCCTTACACCACCCTGTGGTATGCTCTCCTGCTTCCCTTTTCCCTTTAGCAGAAGTTTCATCTCCTACCCCTGTAACTTCAGGAAAGTTATAAGAAGGCTGTTCTGGAAATGATGTTTTTTGCCTTCATTGTATTGTAGTCTGGAGGATGTAAACTTCCACTTCAGCTGTGAAAGAAACCATTTCCAGTCATTTTGCTTGGAGCTGCACAGCAGAAGGCCTGTGTCATCAGCCAGGAGCAGACCAGGGGCTGGGTAGAACCCTGGCTAGCCGCATCACCTGTCTTGGGTCCTTCAGCCCTGAAGTGTGAGAGCTGCTAACTTTAGCAAGAGAAGTGTGATGCTGCAATTGCTTCTTTCACAGTCTTCACAGATATAGTTGAAATAATTAAGGACACCTTGGATGTACTTTGTCTGACTTGATGAAAAGGCAACTGATACTGCATGTTTTCTTCTGTGTTTTGTTCCAGTGATCTTGGGTTCAACTTTGAACTCGCAAAACGTGAGCAAAGCGTGGGCATTGTCTCTGGCTTTCTAACTTGCATGCTTAAGGGCAGACTTGGCAAATATGCATGGTTCTGTCTCTCCTTTTATAACACTGACACCCAAAGCCATTTCTGCTGGTTTAGAAATTATTTTGGCCTCCTCTGAAAAACCCTCTATTAACAGCTTAATTAGATGCTTTCTTGTTGCTCACTTCCACTTGGCTTTGTGAGTTTTGTATGGAGTTGGCTGCTCTGGTGATGTGAGATCCACCTATTCAGGGGGTCTCAAGCCCAGCTGATCTTTAGGTGAAGCAATAAGGATACTCTGTGTAAGACCCTCCTTAATACCAAAGAGGGCAGTTGAGAATTCTCCTCTTCAATTGCTTGATCCCACAGTTTTCCTTGCTCCATGGCTAGAACCCACAGACTGTTAAAATCCTTGTGTGCAGCCTTCAGCTGTGTAAGGGTCACCTCTTAGGTGTATTTTTAAAATACAGCTGAACCGACCTGCTGGCAGCTACTGACAAAAATGTTGGAATTGAACTTTTTCCCCCTGGATAGAGACTCTTCCATGAGGGCTTTTTCCTCTTGAGTGAAAATCTGAATCCTTGTTTAGCTTCTTAAGCTTGTCTACTTTGATGTCAGGTGAATGCTGGTTCTGGCAGAGGGGAGGATGTGAAGCTGTGGCCAAGGTTATGGGAACAGTATCACCTCCTCTGTTTGTTAATGTGGGAATTTGGTGTCCTGCATCCTAAGCCAGCTGCCTGAATTTGACAGTGCAGGACAGTTATAAGAAGTGGCTGGCTTGTTTGTTTTCCTCTTTGAGATCTGGCCTTTTCCGTGGAGCTGCCTTGGAGCATTAGGGTCAGGGGCTTTTGTCCTGTAGCCTTCCTTGTGCCCAGGGCAGGGGATAGATGTGGGGATTTTTCATTCTGTGGTTGCCTTGCTGTTCTTTGAGGCGTTTATGGCAGGGCATGTGTGTGAAATTAGGAAGAATTCAGACACTGTACATATGCAAATTCCCTCAATCATTTATGTGTGATTTTATTGTTTTAGCCTTGTGATCTCATGGCTAAAAATCCCATTCTCTCCAGTCAATACAATTAGCTTTCTCTATGTCAAATGCCACTTATGTGTGGCAGAAGGCCACTAATGCAAGTTAGATGTACTGAACCTGTGAAGAGATAGTATTTCAGGCAAAGCAGCTTACAATTTATGCGCTTTGTTCTTTCTAGAAACCTTATTATTATATCTCTCCAGAGCTGTCAAGGAGAAGGTGGAAGATTCTGTGCAGCTTCCAGGAGTGTGGTCATGCTGAGAGCAGATGGTCCATTCTTGGAAGCCATCCCAAACGATGGATTACTCATCTGATGCAAAATGATCCACCAGAAAATTGCAGATTCGCTGGGACTGCTCTTTGACTCCTTTAAAGCTTTGATTCTTTTAACTTTCTGCTTTTACTTGTCTGCCTGGTTTGTTGCTCACAAACAAACCAGGCAGTGAAAAATCCTTCACTAAAATAATCTCTGCCAGAACCATAAAGACATTTAGAATTTTAAAGGGGAACTAGTATAATGCATCTGAATTGAGGGAAGACTTTGGAAGTGTGTTTTTTTTTTTGTATTGTGAGGCTTAAAACAAAAACAACAAAAATCAGTTTTCATTAGTTTCCAGTGGGAAAGAAGGAGCCCAGTAGTATAATAGAATACTTTTGCACTTGTCAGTAGTATCACTTACTAATATTTTGCCTACTGAAACCTGCCATCAGGATCACTTCTTGTATCTGTTTTGTTTCATGTTTACGTGTGATCCTCACTTTTAAGCTACTTTAACAGTAAAAAAAAAGTTTGAATTCATGTGATACAGGATTAAGGCATAAAATGCCAAGTCATAAGAAGCTGAGAAGTTGATTATTATTCATTATAAATGTATTCAGTGAACTAAACATTTTGGAAGCTGATAGCTTAGGGTGTTGCAGTAGCTAATCTGGCAGGAGTATTTCAGGCTGAGTCCCTGACTGATGCTGAAGGATAGCCGTAAAGGATTGATATTATTTTTTCCTTCCTGTCAATTGCTCTGATTTTTCACGTTGTTTCTCAGTATTTTCTTCCCTGCAGACAACCCCAGCCTGCTGCTCACTGCAGCTGCAGTAAAACATCTGCCTGTCCACCTCAGAGAGCTTCTTTTGTTAGCTGTTCCAGTATCACTAAATAATCTAAATGGATTTTTTTAGCCAGGTCAGAATTATTTCTCCAGAATATTTAGAATTTCCCCTGGCTAGAATGGCAGGAATCTGCAGCAGGATTTTATGAAAATCTGATTAAGTTACCTAGGAAGTGGAGGAAGCAGCTGCATAACTCCATGTTTTCCAAAGTCGAGCCTTTGCTGTGCTGTCTTTGATTGTGCTACTAGAAGCACTCTGGAGTTGTTGAACAAGGACGATGTTCTCCTTAATGTGCTAAGGAGTGGGTGGGAGTAGGGTCCTGGGCCCTCTTTAAATGCCCTGGGTCTTCACAGCCCCTGCCTCTCAGTGGACCATGGTGTGAGCTATCAGTCAGGTTTTGGTACCTCCTTCACACCTGCCTGCTAAAAATGTTTTAATTTTAAAAATCAAGGGTATGAAAGGAGTCATGGTGGTCTGGAATTATTCAGCATTGGTTTTCTTTCCTTGTTTCCCCATCCATTTAATGGCTGTAATCTTCTTTTGAGACTGATTTACAGCAGATTTCCCTGTCTTTCCTGAAAACATCTAATTTTCCCAGGAGCAAGGCTCCTTGGACTTTTTCTGCTAGTCTTGGGGTGATGAAGACTTTGTTGTACCTGCACAAATACAAGAAAATGGGCTTAAGTTTACTTTCATTTACCCCAATTTAACTCCATTAGCTACAGGGGAATTGACTTTTTCTTCCCTCTTCTTCAGGCAGAAAGAGATTTAACTGTACTGTTTTTAACCTGGTGAGAATTTAACTCTTTGGGGCAATGTATTAATACCACTGTTATATTTAAGACCCAAGAACAGAACTGATTGAATTAGTTAATTATCTCTGAAGTTAATTTTCACAAATACTTTTTAAAATGAGCTGTAATATGTTAATTGAAACTGTAGCTTCATGTTAATCTGATCTATTATTTTTGATATACTTCATGAAAGGTTGAGGTGTGCGTTTTAATATTGTTGGGGGTTAGGTGTCCTTCTTTTAGTTCTTTTAGTTACCTGTGGAATTTTTACCCATTAGTTGCGGGTACTTGGTGGATACCTAAAGAACACAAAGAGTTTGGCCTGGGCCAGGGTGGGGGGAGGGCAGGGACAGTTTGGAGGGCTTCTTCAGCTTTGGAGAAGGACACTTTGGGTGCGGAGCTGTTGCGGTGGAGAGAAGGGAATTTCGCCATCACCCAGACGGAGCTGTTGCTGCTTCTTCTCCTTCTTCCCTCTTTGTTGGTGGCCTCGCACCCCCATCCTGCTGGGATGTGCCAGTGCCAGGCACCACCGTGGAGTTGCTGATACACCTCAGCCACCAGCCCCGGATCTCAGCTCATCCCTGCTGTTCCAGCTGGGTGTTCCTCAGAGCCCTGCAGGAGCACCGGCACTGACTGCCCAAGGGGGTTTGTGAAGCAAAGCCTCTCCTCCATCCCTTCCCGTCTCAGCCGAGAAAGCTGTCACGGGTACCCTGGTTCTGTTTTGTTGTTAATTCTGTAGTTATTGTTGTTTGTTTGCCTTGTTATATGTACTAGTAAAGAACTGTTATTCCTATCCCCAGATCTCTGCCTGAGAGCCCCTTGATTTCAAGATTATAATAATTCGGAGGGAGGGGGTCTGCATCCTCATTCCAAGGGAGGCTCCTGCCCTCCCTAGCAGACACCTGTCTCCTAAACTGAGACAAATACATTGTATGCATCTTTTGAATTCTATACATGAAGAAATTTTACAATCTCTTGTGGTTCTTGCTATTAGTATCTTCATTGGTTGATCACAATAGAAAGGAATTATTCTCATTTAATTGAGTTCCTAAGTATATTACCAGTTTTTGAAATCAAAGTTGATTTCTTGGAAGAACAGTTTGCTGCTAACAGACCAGTAATAAAGTGAGCTGTGACAACAAAGCATCCTGCAAACCATGGGATTTGTGTTGCACAGCCTCCACTCATTTAAACCAAAAATAATTTAAAGACCTGCTAATTCACAGGAGGTAGGGTGCTGCAGAAGTAATCTGGAATGTACTTTCATAGCCAGTCTTGAGTCATGAGTTTAAATGTAATGAATGGAAGCATATATTTGAACAAACATTAAAATAATATAGATTTTTTTTTCTTTATTAGAATTTTTTCTTTATTTATACCTTTGTTATGTGCCTTTTTTAATTACTCATACAGAAATCAGTGTATTTTAATCAATCACATTCTTATGCCTTTGGTAAGAATAAAGGATGGTAAAGACATGAATATTTTTCAGGAGCAGAGTTTGAGGAAACTTCATCACTCATGCTTGGATCTGTACCATATGAAATTATACATATTGCTTGAGGTTATGTTGCACTGTGTTCATACCCCGCTAGATGCAGAGTAAAAAAAGCTGCAGGAGGATCAGAGGAAAGCAAAGCTGTGCTAAGACCTAGCAGTGCAGTTTACTCACTGGTGTGAGTTACTAAAGCTGTGTCTTGCTGTCTGCCAGAACAGTCCTGCCCCTTTTGCAAGCCTGATCAAAGACTTTTACCTTTCCCTCTTTGATCTTTAGTGACTTTAAAGTAAGTCAGATCAATTATCTAGCCAGTTTTCTCCAGTTAATTTCCAGTTCTTTCATTAGTTGGGTGATAAAGGTGATCTGACTCAGGGACTGGGATGCATATGATCCCTACAGAGGGAGTGGTAATGGTGTAGCTAACTTTGAGGAAAGGCAGAAGTGGTGTTAGAACAGTATTATGTTGTCTTAAACTCTTCTCAGCAACTTCTGCAAGTTAAATCCCCTTCCTTGCTGCCCCAGTGAAGAAAAGGAAGAGAGAATAACTGGTGTTACTCTCTCTGTTGATGGGCACAAGCTGCAGAGTATGTAAAGGGACTGACTAGGTGAGGTTTAGGATGGGTGTGAGAGGAAAGAGTGGTTGGATTCTGCAGATGAGGAAGAGATTGGGGGGATTTCTGAGATTGCCTCAGTTGCTCAGAGCATGGTACTAAATAACACCAGGGATGTGGGTTTGACCCTTGGATGTGTCACTCACTCAAGATTTGGACTTGATCATCCTGCTGGCTCCCTTTCAGCTCCAAATATTCTGTGATTCTTTAAAACTCTAAAAGTTGAGGTCATCCATCCTAGGGGAAAAGAACTCAATTTGGTGTTCCAAGTAAATTAAGAAATTTGGTTAAATTGTTGTTGCTCATAATAATCAATACTTTTAATTTAGGAACTCCTAATAGTTCAGATAGGAACTGTGTTGGTGTTATCTCCAAACGGTGGATAAACTAAAATCCATTCTTGGTAACTTAGAAATTTCCCCTATAAATTATTCATCCAGATTGTATGAACACAACAAGTCATCCAAATAATTAATTCCCTTTGTTCAGGTTGGTTTACTCATCAACATATTTTAATGACATTAGAAGTGTTGTTTTTTCATGTTTTTCATTTATTCCAACTGATGTAAGTGCAAAGAAAATCAGGAGGATTTTGTATTTCCTCTTATGGATTTGTAGTTGTTTTGGTGGAGCTATAGTGAGATGCTCCTGTCCTGTACAGCACAGTGCTGGGCTTTTATTTAAAAAATAAAAAGTCAACAATCAAGACCAAAAGAGCAGAAATGTCAGACTTTATGAAATCTATATTCCAAGCTACTTTTGAATCAGTGTAGATATGATGTGACAGAATTACATTAGAATATTACCCAAAATTTCAGCCTTCTATTTTTCAGTTGTAGAACAAAACAAAACCAACAAAAACCAAAAAACACCCTTGTATATTACCACCCATTTTCCTGCAGGATAACTTAATGAAAGATTGAGGAGCTATCAAAAGCAAACTGGAAAAGCACAATCCATTTTGTGCAAAACAGTCTTATGCCTGGACTTTTTGATCCATAAACTGGGCTCAGTGCCCTGCTACTGACATTGGCTTGTTTTTGGGGTTTGTTTTTTTCCTTTGCCTTCTCATTGTTAAACCCAAAAGATCTGTTTCCTTTCATTCTGGAGTGAAAAAGAGAATGTGACAGCTGAACTGTTGTGAAAAAATGAGATGGGAAAACAGATAGGATGTATATAAATGTATAATTTCACTTCAGGGAGCAAATGTCACATCTCTACTCAACTTAGTTACAGAAACTAATATATATTAATGTAAGGCTACTGCCTGTTGAAAGAAATGTTATTATAGGGCAGGTTTGGACATGTATGTGTCTGGAATTCTTAATGCACTCACAGCAGATAGCAAACACAGTGTTCACCAGGACACGTTTGGAGGATGTGCAAGGGCAGGGTGGTGCCTCTGCGCTCCCCTGGTGACTGTAGGGCAAGAGTGGGACCCTGCTCCTCTGCAAACGCAGCTGAGAGCCCCCCATCTTCTCCAATTTCCCTGCAGCACCCCCTTAGGACACCTCAACCCCAGAAGCTGCAGCAGTCTGCCTTTTCTGGCACATCACTGTGGCAGATCTTGGAGTCCAAGGACAAGATCTGTGTGTAGACCAGTGAAGTGTTTAGTATTCAAGGAGGCACTGAGTGAAGCTTCTGGCTCTTTTCTGTATTTCAGGGAAACACTTTTAAATCTGCAGTGGGGAAGGTGGGACTGAGGGGGTATCTCTTTTAGATGGTAATAAAGCGAAAAGTTTTGGTATTGACAAGATTCAGCTGTGTTTACTGTCATTTTCAAGTGCTATGCAGAACAGATCAGTGACATCAGCAATACCGGCTGAGATTTTTGTCAGTCTTTGTGTCTGTTCTCTATGATGATATTCTCTGCAGTCAAAAACACACACACACAAAATATTTCATTTTTCTAAATCTGAAAACAAATTTTAGCAGATCCTTCAGTCAAAAGTAATATGGACTTTTCAGCATCCAAACTTGTAGTTTTTCTTATTTTTTCCCTTTTGCTTAGATGCAAGCAGCAGCATCACTAGGAATTGTGTCCTTTTTTTCACATGCTGAATGTGCTTCTCTTGTCAAACCAGCAATTCTCATTCAGCTGTAATAGCATCTTTAAAAATGAGATTATTAACTGACATAATAACACTGGTGACCAAGAAAGGGGGAAGGAGGATTTTGTTTGAGTTTAAAAAATATGCTTTAACTATGGACAAATGTATTTTGTCAGGAAATTTTTGTATTCAACCCAGTAGGGATTGTGAAGGTTATTTTAAATTCAAAAGCAAGTCAACACTGATAGTCAAGTCTCTAAATAAGTTGGAAGGAAGTCTGAGATATTGTGCTTACTGATTATTTTAAACTCACCCAAGAATAAATAAAACCTAATGCTTCCTTTCAGCTATGCTATTTTACATCTCTCCTGTTTGGTATAAATTAAAGTCACCAAATCCCTCCTTGAACCTAAGTGAGCTTGTATCTTTGTAGCATGCCAAAATAGCCAGCCCTTATATTTTTTAGGGCTGTTAGTTCTAATGGATGTGGACTTTACATTATTTTCATCTGTGGCCAAGTGTGTTTCCATTTGTGTAAAACAACTGCATTGTTATATGGCTCAGTTGTTTCCATGTCCTAAGTGGAAGAGGAATAATAATAAAGTGTCAGTTTTAATCAATATCATCAGACATGATGGGAATTGAATTCTACCTTGCTGCTAATATATTAGGTATATTCTGCTTTATCTTCTTTTGCAGAATTGATTTGCCACTATTCAGTTCCCTTGGCTGTTGTTATGCAAATTGTGCCATTTCTCCCCCATTGACTGCACAAACTGAGATTAGACTTGAAAATCGAGTCTCACTGACCAGCTGCTGCGATATTTTTCATTTGATTTCTCCTTCCTTGCCTTCCCAGTGCCCTTGCCTTGTGCTCCCCACCTTGGCTGGTGAGGCACTGATAATGCGGTCTCCAGGGAGTGGGCTGGGAATTGCTTGCCTGCAGCTGGGACTGAAGCCTGTGAACGAGCCTGGGATGTGCTGCTCTTTTCAAGCAGTTCTTTCTCATGGGCCTCAGAAGTTTGAGGGAAGAAGGGAAAACGTATGAATTTTTTTGCTTTGCAGATATGTTTGTAGAGGATATGTAGTCCAGGCAGTGAGCAATGGGTTTAGTTTAGTCTCTGCCCATGGATGTGGAGTGAGGACATGGGGAAGAGCTTGCTGTCTTCCCTATATGACCTGGCATGTCAAGAGGATTGTTTTCAATTGGGTATAAATTGGAGTTGTGGATGCTCCATCCCTGGAACTGTTCAAGGCCACTCCAGGGACTTGGAGGAGCCTGGTCTGGGGAAGGTTTCTCTGCCCACGGCAGGGGATTGGAACGAGATGATCTCCGAGGTCCCTTCCAACCCAAACCACTTTGAGTCCAATTTAAGACAGGGGTAGCAGAATGCAAAATAAGTATCAGAACAGGGTCTGTTCTTATAAGCTTTATTGTATTTTGTATGCTTTGTCAGAGTGCTGTTGGCAGTGGTTAATATCAGGGTTCTTTCCTTACGTTTGCTGGTTTTCAGGGTAAATGGTAGATTAAATATTTGGCCCAGGAGCTGAGTTTGCCATGATCCAGGTTTTCATCAGCTCCAAAAGGCAGAGGTCAGTGATTTAGTGGCATGTGATGTTAGGTACTGTTTCCAGTGCTAGAGGGCAGGGAAGGGAGCAAAACCAGGCGAGCCTCTTTAGTTATGTGCATGCTATTGAATCTGTTGTATCAAAAAAAATGTTAGGATGAAGTAAATTGAGGAAAGGAGGAGGGAGAAAGAGACATTTTAAAAGAAAAAAATCCCCAACAAGTAGATGGAACTTTTTGTTCCATCTGTTTTGTTTTAGCTCTGTTTTGATCTCTTACTCTGTTATCTGAATATTTCAGAACCCTTTGTGTATTTATTTTTAGTGTTTCTGCAAGATAGGGGAAAGATATTGTTAAAAAAGCCCCAAAACAACAGAGAGACACAAGAAATATGTGAACTGAGGCTGATTATTTGCTTTTCTCCAAAATAAATTCAAATGTTATAGGTCTGTAGTGATTCTAGACTTAAATATATTTATTTAAGAATCCACTTCACCTGCAATTGCTGGAAACGAGCCTTTGCTTCCCTTCTTGTATCTCCCCTTCTGCTTCCCAGGTGAACTGGGATTCTGCTTCCCAGGTGAAATGTGACAATGCACTGACTCAAATTTGATGGGGGACTGCAGTCACACCTGGTACTTACTCTGATGATGCCTCCTGCCACAAATTTTGGCAATAGCTACCTGAGTAGTTAGAGTCTTACCCTGAATACACTTCATCAACATGGTCCCCACCTTATTACTTCACTCCCTTGCACTACTTGTTTTTAGCCTTTAATATTTGTAGCCTCAAAATTCAGCTAAAATTCAAAACAATATTTTTGACATTATTTGCCTTATTGCATAGCTGTCAGCATTGGCAGTATATAAGTTTGGATTAACTTTATAAGAATATATTGAAGATTTTGCTTTCACTAATGAAAACATTTCAGAAGAGAATACTAAATTTCATTGAAAGTTTTCCTGGAAGGCTCTTAACCATGTGTTTCTTTGTAAATTAAGAGAAACCATATTCAGTACCTGCATGGTAAATATTGTAATACTGATAAGAGGAGAGTATTTTTTTTATTGTATTAAAAATAAGTTGGATGTTTTCATAAAGTACAATGTAATTAATTCTCATTGAAGGCAGACAAACACACGTTTCAAAACAGATAATAGTGTAATGAATTATTGTTGTGTATCCACTTCCAGATAAGTGACGCGTCCTTTGGCTCATGTTTGGGTTCACTCCCAGCAAATCAGTACCTGTGGTATCTGGGTCCACTCAGATTACAAGTCTTTGCTGGTGTGGGCTGTGCAAACCCCTGTGGCCCAGTAGGAGTGGCCTTGACCTGGATGGACTGATGCTCTGCTTGCAGTATCTGCAAATACTTGGTTTGAAAAAACCTGGACTCTTGTCAGTCTTAGACTAGTGTTTATTTACCCTTCATACTCCTTGGGAAAGGCTCTCCCTGTGGGTGTTGAAAGCTAAGTGACTGGCACTGTCCTCTTGCCTGGACTCTCCATTCCCGAATTAAGAGTCCGGAAGTTGCTTTTCACTTAGAAGATGCTCATTCAGGTTTCTAGGCAACCAGGCCCATTTTCACTTCCCCCCACTGAGAGATAAGAGCTGACTCCTCATGAAGGGAGGCGAGACCATGACGGATTTTGGCAGCCTTTAATTGGAGCTGAGGAATAAAATGTAGCCCTTCAATGTCAGCTTTTAAGAAAAAAGAAGGGAAAAAAAAAACCCCAGAAAGAAAGAACAAATAAGAAAAAAAAAACAACCCCAGACTGGTGAACAACAAAAGAAACCAACCTGGCACAGGCCTGAGAGTGATAAGGAGCAAATTGCTGCTGTTAATTAAGGAATGGTAAGAGGTATCTGCAGGACTGGTGGCTGCAAGCAGGAGTCACATTCAACCTGACTGAGAAGGGCTGTCATGTCTTAGTCCAGGTGTCCAAGGCAGGTTGGAAGAAAGGGATTTTTTTTCCAGCTGGGCTCTTCTTTTTCCAGCTGATCCCTGATCCCTGGATCAAACAAAGGTGGCTTTCTCCCTATCCCTGAAGTCCAGTGGCCATCTGCTGGTGCTCCCTCATTTCTTACCCACCCATGCAGAAGATGCTAAGACATGGCCTGCCACAGCATCACAAATCAAACTAAAACTTGATTATGGCAGCATGAAAGAAGCTCTTGAGAAGACGTGGGCATCTCACAGCAGCATTTGGGCAGAGGTGTGATAGATGCTTAATCAGCTTCAAATAGTCGTGTTTGGAAGAAGAGATTTGGCTCTGTCCCTTCCTTAGGGAGTTTTGCAGGCCAAATGGTTGCAGTAATGGATGTTGGAAGTGTTAGCAGTTGTACTCTTGGGGATGTTAAGGCCATTCAACACTTAAATGAAGTTTTTTACTGTTTTGGACTTGGTTCTATGTATTGATACTGCACCCCTAATTCCCATTAACCTGAGAATTCTGTTCTGATATAATGGTCTTTTTACTTGTCTCAAATCATGCAAATTCTGCAAAAAGTGAAGGAAAACCGGTCTGGTTCTCTGGCCTTTTACCCAGTGATTGTGTCTCGGTTAATGAATTTGTAATCTCAAGTAGTAGCTGTGTATGTTCAGTTAATGTCCTTCCTTAACTAGGAATTATTTTATCCCTGCCAGGTGCTGAATAATACAGCTGCGGTGGTAACAGATACTGGCTAGCAGACAGATTTTTGGACATACAGTGACCAGCAGGGCTGCTGCATGGGGAGAGCAGATGAGCTGCTGCTGCAGGTGTGCAGGTGCCTCTGCTGCTTTAACTCTTCCCCAGAAGCTCTCACTGGTGGATTAAAGACTTCTGATTCTGTGGCTTCTCCTGTAATCTGGAAGACAAAGAGGGATGGATGCTGTTAGGGGCAGGGGTTTTGTTGTTCTCCCTGGGCTTGTGTTTGTCCTGCTTTATTGACATACTGGTATTCATTTAATGTCTTAGAGACTCTAAATTAAGGGCAGAGGGTTAAATGTTATCATAAATTGTAGCTGTGTTTCAGTATTCATCAACCTTCTGAGGTCCTCCTCCACCCGTCCCTCTGCAGCTCCTGCCTCCCTTTGATAGTACTCCTATGGATAGTGGGTTTATTTCTCTGGACTGGAAGTACTTCCCTCTAATTAGACAACTGAATTTTGGATGTTGCTTGAAATACATGCTTTAAATTCATTTTGGCACTGTGAGAAGCAAGACAGAAATAGGTGGAAATAGCATTAAATAGTCCTGCACCTGCAGTAACAGGAATTGTGGCTGATATTCGTGAGTAATTGAAATTTTATTGACAGATGTTTTAGCTATTGCACCTTCTAGAATTAGGTCAGCTATCTTTTTTTTGTGCATCCTCATGTATTTTTGTTTGATGCTGTTTTGCCAGTTTAATTGGCAAAACATTTCAAGAACATAAGGTCTGTTAGAAAAGTTGTTTGTTGATGTTTATTCTTGACTTAAATGTGAACTATATCAAACTATATCATAGTTTTTGAATCTAAACAAAGCCTTTTTTTCCCTCTATCAGTCAATATTTCATTGTGATTTTGCTTAAAAATATTTTCTTGTTTCAGCCTTAGTCCCTAACCTTTATTTAAACTTGAAATGCCTACATAACTTTTTTTTTTTTTACAAAGGACACATTGAATAACCTAGTGAAAAGTACTGAATCTGATACAGTAATTGTATTTAAATAAGATCTTAAATACAAAATTCTCTTGTTAGCAGAGACAGAGAAGCCTATTAGTCTGTTTGAATTTTCACAGCAGGAAAGCAAATGGAATTAGGAAGGGATTGTGTAGAAGGACTGGTAGACAAAATTGGTCAATTAAATGCTACATGTGGGAATTTCTTTTTACCTACAAGTTTTGTGGATAACTTGTTTCATTTCACTGTGAAAATGGAAAAAAAGCAATGCAGGGGGAACCAGTTTGAGATAGCTCAATGATATTTAAAATGCGGCATCTGACATGCAAGATCAGACTCAATGAATAAATATTTTTTCTTCTATTTCAATACAGTGTTGTACTGCTGTCAGTGTTTTTGGTATTAGATGTTAAATGAACTTGAAATTGCCTTTTTGGTGGCAGCTGAAGTGATTTGTCAGATTTGTCTTTCAGATTGGTAGGTTTAATTATTAATACTTCCATCTCTGGTGTATATTACTAAATCATTATGACAATGGAACTCTTGCCTTCCAATATTATTTTATTAATCTTACTGTAAGAACTCATGAAGTGTGACTAATTGAGATGCAAAACTTAATAAACAATCCTAATGGCTTGTGTCTGGAGTTGCGGGTGGATGTCAGCCCAAGATCCTCTACTGAATGCAAATTTTGCAGAAAAAGGCAGACTGCTGGGGTTTGTAGAAATATGTGGAAAGGAGGATTAAAAAATATGCACCCATAACTCTGTGACACAAATTAGTGATTTCTTGGCAATGCAATGTTCTCATTTGAAACTGTGTTTTTGCAGTAAGGATCTATGAAATGAAAGAGGACAGATTTAGATTGGAAATGAAGAAGAAATTCTTTACTGCAAAGGTGATGAGGCCCTGACACAGGTTGTCCAGAGAAGCTCCATCCCTGGAAGTGTTCAAAGCCAGATTAAGTGGGGCTTGGATAAACCTGGTCTAGTGGAACCAGGAGGTTGAAGTTAGATGGTCTTTAAGGTCCCTTTCAACCTAAACCAATCTGTCATTCTGTGATCTGCTGACACCCTGATGAAGGCTGGAAAAGTTTCAGCTTCCCCTCAGCACCTGGACCAGCTGACTTCTTTCCAACACTCACATCTTGATTGCTTGATTGACTTTTGCAGGAGTTTTCCACTTTTGCAAGTTGAACAAAATTGAACAGTTGTGCTACAAAATGTCTATGAAATAGCACTGCAATTTTACACCAGTCTAACATGTATGTATAGTCATGGCTAAAACTGCTTATTCTTTCAGTTTTTCTCAAAAAATGCAAAAGATGCAGCTCTCCCAGTGCTTGTGTTTTGTTGTGTAAATTCAGCATAAATTAGGCTACTGATCCTGCTGTTTATGATTTGTAGGAATGCATAGGCATTTTGCATGATCATTTACATATGTGTGTATATGCATGGCTGAGTAGGGACCTGCTGGTCAAACTAAAGGAAAAGAAGCAAATTTGCAGTAGAAACCAGGACAGGTGACCTGGGAACAGCATAGAGACAAAGTGTGTTTTTGTAAGGAGGGTGAAGAAGGCTGAGGTGGAGCTGGAACTGAACCTGGAAAATGATGCCAAGAATAACAGGACGGGCTTCTACAGGTTTGTTAATCAGAAAAAGAAGATGGAAGAAGGTGAACCCCCACTTGATAAACAGTGCTGGAAAACTGGTGACAACACCTGCATCCATTTGTGTCTTCTATTTGAACCTTTTCACATTCCTTGGTCATAGCTATTAAATTGAGTAAATTTGAGGTAATTTCCTTATTCCTCCCCCTGTAAAGTAAACAGACTTTAAAGAATGGAATAAAACTGAGACAGGGCTTTTGTGTTTTATTTCCCCCTCCCCCCCTTTTTTTTTTTCCCTCATTTGTGATAAATATACATTGGTGCTTTGCTGTTTCAGATCTCAGATCCACTTTTCAAAGCTTGGCCTGAAGGTAAGCACCAAGTACAATTTTCATACACTTGCTACTGCTAATGACAGGATTGGCAACCAAGCCTTCAGCAAATCATTCATTTTTATTTACACCTACAACTACCTGCCATTGTGGGGGGAAAAAAAAATTATGCTGTGTTTCTTTCTTGTAGGACTCATGTCACTTTCATAAGACTGAAGTCTCAAAGGCAGTGACTAAAAAATGAAAGTTTGTACTTTTTCTTGCCATTTCATTAATGTTGGGGAAATTTTACTTTCAGCATCTATTATTCCTGTCTTTACTAGGTAGGAGTGATAATTCCAGGCTTTTCTTCTTCCAGTGAAAAGCAGGGTTATATTCTCTACTCACATGATGCAAATGCCCTTTTTTTTTTCTTTCTTTGGGCAGAGAAAAGTGAGTGGGTTGGTAACACAATGCATTCAGCAAAGAGACTGCAAATCCTATCTGCACACAATGATAAAACATATCCCTAAAAATGTAAATTAGCCCGCTTAGTCTCTAAGCTAATTTTCATGTGTATGGTGGGAACAAAAACATAAGAAGGAAAGATGTAGCTGTTTAACCAGATTATCTTTAAAAAGTGACAGAGATATATGCTGGCTAATAGCCATCTCCTGGTGAAATGTCTGCCTTACAAAGCACATAAGGCCTTTGCTTCCCAGAACTGCACTGTGCTTCGTAATCAGAGAAAGACAAAGAGTTTAATTCTGTTTTGTTATGTGGTGATAAACTGGACTGCCTGATTTCGCCAGCCTGGTCTTCAGATGTCTCCATGGGCCATGTGGCTGCTGGAATAGGAGCTGCAAGAGGTCTCACTGAGACAGGACCTCCAATTACAGTCATGTTAACAGAGCTTATGACTGACTGCTCTTCTTTTTAGGCACTAATTTATTCTTATTATATTTAATCTTCATTCTACAATCAAAGTATTTCTAGTTATTTTGAATTTGAATAGGAACTAAGAATTCACCTTGGCTGCAGGCTTTGGGATGGGTCTGATCTAATCTGGACTAACTCCAGTGAGTATTTGGACACTGCTGTAGTGGGGAGCAGCTTTCCTTAACTTGGCTGACACCTTACAGAGACTTTGCTGTCCAGAGTGAACAAACTTAATTCATAACTTTTTAGCACAACTGAAGCTTTACCCAGGGTTTTTAGGTAATCAGGTAGTTAAAATGTGTTTTTGGTGGCGTATTTGTTCAGATTAATCACAGAATCATTTGCTGATTTGGTAGTTTCTGGATATTCTTGGACTGGTTTAATTTTTGGTCATTCCTAGTTTGGGTGTCTTTATGTAGTACCACATGCTAGAATGATAAATTTGGATAAATTGTTGAAAGGGGTGGAAAATCCCCCAGAAATTCATACTCACATACTCACTCCTCTGAATCTGATATTTCTGTATCTTGCTAATTTTTACTTGAACATCCTTATATTGATTTCTATTTTTCCAAATGAAACTGACCCCACTTTACATGTATTTTTCTGTGTTGTAGCTGAATTTTGAGCTTAAAGTGGGATGAAGGTATTGGAGAAGTATTCATAAGTATTACAGAATAATTAATAATAATAATTAATAATTAATTCATAATTATTCTTCTCTGTAATAATGTGAAAGTACTATTTATGTGAATCTATATGCAAAATATTTTGAATGTTTGTTACATTTTTTCAATTTTTCCACTGTCTACTAATTCTCCTGCTTTGTCCTGTCACCCCAGGACACTAGGTATGCATTGTTACACCTTTCTTGTAAAGAAGGCCCTACCTAACTCTAATAATTTCTGTAGATCATGAATTAATGACTCAGTACTGCTTCAGAAAAAAGTCTATGCTATGAATATACACATACATTATGAATGCCACATTTATGAACTGGGAACTATAATTCTTTCAGCACTTGATAGGCTCTGCTTATAGATTTGCTTAAAAATAGAAAAATTAATGTACTGGAACAATTTTGAAAGGCCCATAAATAATGAACTGAGGACCAAAAGCTTGAAACATGTCTAAGGTTATGTTAATTATGATAAATTACTGTGAGAGGTTTGTTAGAAGCCTTTTAGCAACTATTAACCATAATTATTGCACGTCAATGAAAGCACAGAAACGACTGAAATTTCTCACCCTGCCTGAAGGTTTATCCATGCAACTTTAGTTGTTACTGTGCCTTAAATAAGTATATAAAAGCTTAGTTCCTGGCTGTGATTTGGCTAATAAACTCTAATGAGAGCTTTCTTAATTGACTCCGAAGCTGATCCAGCTGTGTCTTGGGTGTAGCGCTACAGAGAACTGATAGTGAAGACTTTGCAGCCCCAGCACCAATCCTGGTTATATTCATTCTGATCTGTTGCTGTCTGTGGGGTGTGAACTGAAAGTAGTTGGTTTATTTGGATTTTTTTTAAAGCAAGTCATTTACATCTTTCCCTATGTATGTGGCTGAACAGAACACAGAACCTCTGATCCCAGGGCAAAGCTGTCAAAACCCAGACCTAGTCCCCATGATTTTGGATGCTTGGGCTTCTCTCTTAGGAAGAGAGTAAGAGAAATCTGTATTTTGAGAGCTGTTTGGTTCCTGGTGCTGCCAGCACACCCTGCAGCCTTTGAGAGTTCATCTTCATTCAGCTGGGATTGAGAAAAGACAGCTTTTCGTAGCCAGCTTCATCTTTGCAGACACTTCCCCTCCCCAAGCTGCTCTATTCTCTTCTTAACTAAGGACAAGGCAGCAGGCCAGAAATGGTCAGGAAGAAATGCAAGAAAAAAGATTCAGAGCTTATTCTGCTAGTTCATTAATGAACCATAATGCAGTATTTGTAAAGCACTTTGCCCTCTTCCAGATGAAAAATATATCCTAGCAGAAAAAAGTGAGAAAAAATAAAGGCAGTGTTTTGTGTTGAGAAGTAAAGACTAAAAAAGCCAGATGTTTGATTTTCAGAATTTACCTTCTGGGCTTTTGTTTCTATAAAAATAGATTAGCTGGCTTATCTGAGTTGTGATCCAACCTTTCTCTGACTGAAAATAATGGCAAACTTTTAATTTTTGCTTATAACAGTGGATTTGCTCTTGCAATTTATTTTTTTTTCACTCAAATGCCTTCATACTCTGCACATAATTCCCCATTAATGTTAATGGGACTTAAATGGGAAAATCTCTTGGGAACCCCAGGTTCCAGTGTGTGACTAGATCACCTATTTGCTCTCCTGTGATGTGATGGCATTTCTGACAGTATTTGGCAGGCTTTTTTTTTTTTTAAATGAATGCACTACAGGAGAACTGCATCCCTGGTGAAAAGGGATGAACTGACCTTTAATGAATTATTTTGACCAAAGGAGGGAGAAGCACATGGTCATTGAAATGAGAATTTCCTGAACTGTGTTATGAGTCTCTCATTATCATCATCTCTGTATGTGCATGTGTGTGTGTATATATATATATTTTTTTTTTTTTTTTCCTCTCCTGCAGACCAAATCCAGTGTAGTTACAGTAGTGTTGCTATGGTGACCCAAAGTGACAGCTGTTATTTTGTGCTCCCAGGACTACTCTGTAATAATGATGGTCATTTTCCCAAGGGGAATGGTTTGATATCAAAAATAAATCTGAAAGTAAATGAACAGGTAGCATGTAAATTAAGAAAAGAAATTAATTCTCATTAGCTGTAATTAATCAAGCCCTGTAGGATTCTAAGGGGGGGGAAAAGCCAATTTTAGATGGAAATATCTTGTACTGCATGAATGTAAATGAGCATTGTGTTTGCTGCAAAGGGAATGCAAAACCGTTCATGTTCCATTATAGTAGTTTTCTGCTTACACTTGACTGCCCAGTCCCAGTCTAGGAAATGTTTCTCCTTGGGCCAAATCTCAAGGCATTTAAAAACTCCCACTGTCCTGCTTTCATTTGAAGTTGATAGAAAGAGTAAAAAATAAAATATAATATAGACCTACCATTTTTGACTTATAAATGTATATATACACAATTTCCCCGCTCTGAATATTGCCAGTACTGCAATTTATGTTTAGAAATCCCCAAACATCACAAGATGGATGCTGGAAAGCACAGCATTGTCCTACCTTGTCCTACTGCTGCACTCCCCCCCCAGCAGTAGCCCAGACACACAGAAGTACCTGGTTTGTTGGCTCTGCCTTCATTCTGGGGCTATATCCAGCTACAGCCTTGCCTACAGATTCCCTGCTGTGTGGTTCTGACAAGAGGGATTGTCCCTTCTTTACTTCTTTAGGCAAAAGGTAGTCCTGGATGCCACCCTGGTGGTGGTAACTGATCTGCTTGGGGAAGAGATGTAGATGAAAGGTATGTAGAAGCTGAAAATACGTTTTCATAGAGTGATCTGTGGTGGAAGGGGCTTTAAAGATCATCCCCTTCCAAACCCCCTGCCATGGGCAGGGACACCTTCTACTATCCCCGGTTGCTCCAAGCTCCATCCAACCTGGCCTTGGACAGTTCAGGCATGGGGCAGCCACAGCTTCTCTGGGCAACCTGTACCAGGGCCTACCCTCTGTCACAGGGAAGGATTTCTTCCAAATATCTATCTAATTGCTACCTCCCTTCTTTCAGTTTAAAGCCATTATCCCTTGTCCTGTCACTTCATGCTGCTGTCCAGAGTCCTTCCCTGGCTCTACTGTATGCCCTCTCTCTGGAGCCTTTTCTTCTGAATATCCCCATCTCTCTCAGCCTGTCTCCATAGCAGAGGTGCTCCAGTCCTGTGATCATTTTTGTGGCCTGCTCTAGACTCAGTCCAGCAAGTCCATATCTGTTTTGTGCTGCTCTCATCACCTTTGCTCCTTTTACTGATATTAGGAGACTTGGTGAAATTTTAGTCTTCCACACTGATTGGAAGTATTTCCTGTACTGCTGTGATCCCACCATCAGCATTTCCAGTGCTCTCCCAGGAGTGCCCCACCTGGGACACAGAAGTGTTTCCATGAAGGTGGAAACCTTCATAGCTCCATCTGACTCCTTGGAGTCTGAGACATTTTTTATATCACCCTGTATAAATGGGCAATGAAAAGGCCAAGTTCTAGATTTATGTTTACCATAATAAGAGCTGGGAAGCTTTCAAGTGTAATAAAATATTGCTGTTTTCTAGTTCTTGTCCCACACAGCTTATATTCCTTTGTGTTCCAAGGTGTGAATGTGTATTTATATGGTCATAATCAGTTTACCCCCAGTTAAGAATATTGTTAAATATTTTATGTAAATGTCAAGGTTTACAAAGGAGATGGTAAAAGCTTCACTGTGAGCACAAAAAAACCCCTCCCCCCCACCCCCCACCACCACCAAAGAAATATGCATTTTAAGCCAAAACATTTAGATCTTCAGATTTGAGGTGTGCATCTAACATGGGAGTTATCTCTATTGTGTGACATAAAGAGATAAAAACCTATTCAGTTTTCAGTCAGTGTTGGGGATGAAATGATGGTTGTGGATTGTTTTGACATACAAATTTTATGTTCTGCCTATCAAAAGGAATAAATAAAGGTGACTTGATTATAGTATGTTACTAACTTCAGTATGCAGAAATACTGAATGGCAGGAAAGCTGTAGAAGAAATCAACCCCTGGATGCTGAAGTCAGGTAATCTAAGTGTGAATCAAGAATGTTTTCAGAAGGGAGGGTGTTAACATTGCAAAAGTCTTCTCAAAAGTTGGACTACCTCCCTTGGTGCTTTTAATTCACTACTTGGATGGTGGTGAGAACATTAGATTTAATCCTTTACAAGTTATTTGGCTCAGCTTGAAACTTAAAGGCCAGAATTTGGGGAGGAAAAATGGACAGGGATTCCTTTTGCCCTTTTCTTTTGTGCAGCTCTCTCTCCTGACTTGGATTTTGTGCCCCATCCTGAAGGTCATGGCATGGTTTTGAGCTTTAGGATTTTTCTCAGTTCTGTGTGCATGCTTTCTGTAAGAAATTACTGTTTTCTACATCCTCTGACATCCTGTTTGCAAACAACAGAGGGAACCTCTTGTGCTGGGATTGGCTTCATTCAGAAAGGGGAGCACCTAGTCACTGGAGGCTGTTGCTCAAATGAAATGTTGAGAAGAATGCCTTCATCATGTCCTTATGAAACAGAATTAATTACTTTGTGCTATTGAAAAAACAGACAAACAAATGAAAATCCAAACCCCTAGACCCTGTATTTAAATCTATGAAAATAATCATGCTACAAACATTTAGGCCAAAATCCAATGGGAGAAGTTACTACTGACTGATGGGGTGCAACTGCTTGCAGTTAGTGAAGCTCTTGATAATATATTTACATCCTGACTTGTGTTTATTAGGCTGGAGAGGGTTTTTTGCCTTCAAGTACATTTATTTGATTGTAGCTTCTTGATATCTGTTATGGCAATAAAGAAATCTTGAAGTAACACAGCTGTTCAAGAAACATGTTTGAGACGCAAGCTGTAATGCAGAACATGATTTTGGTAAGGTAGTTGAGAAGCTGAAATAATGGTGTTTGGGTTTATAGCAATTAGTTGGATTTTTGTTGGGACTGTTCAACAAGTTCTAATATTATATTCATTATATGAGCATTAATTTCTGAACAAGAAGTTGCCAAATGTACTGCTTAACTATTTACCATTACCTCTGTAAAAGACTTTATTCATGGTACTAAAAGGAACTATGAGCGCTGTGAAACCACACACTAAAAACTCAATTATTTGGCCTTTTGAAAGAAATAAAATATGGACATAATAATTCTCAAGCAGAACTGCTTTTTTTTTGGGTCTCTGTGCATGTTAAGGTTTGGTTCCATGAATTACTGCCATTTGACTTAGAAGAATATTTGTCCCTTCACAGCATTTGCAGTTCCACTGTGAGCTTAATTAGATGTTCCTGTTGCTTTTTAGTTAACTAAGGGCACCTGTTTCTCTGCTGGGAGATGATTTACACAGGCAGCCAAAAAAACCTTTTTAAACATGTAAAATTTGCTTGTTAAGTGTTGGCTGCCTGCAAATAGCTACCCTGAAGTCTGTAGGTGGCAATTTCATATAGAGCATTTTATGCTCATAAAACTATTCAACTTTATTGTGCAGTTTAGACTAACGACACAGAATCTGGTTTGTTTTTACACCAAAGGGCTTGCATCTAATGGGCAGAGCAAAATATAAAGTAAAAAAAAAATTTCAGCATTGTCTCAATGTCCAGAACTGGTCACTGGAAACATAGGAGATTTTTATTTCACAGAGTATGGATAAATCATATTTTAATTTCAAAAAGCATATGTGATTATTTTTATTTTTTTTTAATACTGACTGATTAGGCACTTTGGAAATGAGTATGTACAGAATTTTTTTGCAGTGTTGAAAAAGGCTGAGTGAAAGTGAACAGCTTTTGTTCTCAGGACTTAAATGGTTCCTTAGTGAAAAAGAAGGGTTTTGTATGTTTTATAATGTGCAGTAGCGAAAAAGCTTAACATGAGAATATGAAGAACTGCAGATCTCATGAGATCCGAGGGTAGCAAGTTTATCATTGCAATGCTGCTCATGCATTCTCTCATGCATTCTCTACGTTGTGAGATGTATTACATGAGACATAAAATGGGCATCATTAAAGTTTCTCTAGGAGCTGCATAATTCTAATGTTTTAACTTCTCTGTGCCTGATTTCCCTAATTTTTCCATGTTAATATTGACTACTGTCCATTTTTTATAAATGTCTGTGACGATAGGTTTGCATCAATTGTTATCTTTAATTACCTTGAAGTATTATGCTCAGTAGAGCCTGTGTTGTAAATCCTGGAGTTGTTTATAATGCATTACTGATTTACAATTATTAAATTATATTGCCAGAGGGTGGTGGTGGCAGGGTGGGTAGATTATTATTCTTCCAAGCATCTGACTTTGGTAAATGCATTAATTACATATGGAGCAAAGCACTTTCATTTCCCAGGCAATACTTTGAATTTTTAGAGATTTAAACAGACTGTGTACTATTTAGGTTGCTGAATATTTCAGGATGCGAGTGAAAGCATTTTCTGGCAGCACAGAAAACAGCTGTTGCTGCTAATGTCCTCAGATCTAATTCAATGTGTTTTGTTGTTTGTTTTTTTTTTTTTTTTGTTTGTTTGTTTGTTTTTTTAATAGCCCCTAAACCTCCTTCCACATCACTCCTAACTGAAAGCTCTGTCAGAATGGTTTGGCTTTCACTGCTTAGCCATGGATAGTATGAAAATTTATTTTTTTTAAATGTGCTAGCTTTTCATGGTTAAATGAGAAACACATATATTCAAACAGTGAATAATGATTTAATGTTTTTAGAGTTGTCATATATGATAAGCATTCCTACTGTTTGTCATAGGGTTTAATTTTACCAAGACTAATACTATGCTGCTGTACTCTGCTTATTTTACTAAGGCAATTCTTTAACAGAGCGGGGGGAAAAAGAGCAAATTGCCCCAGATTGGAGCAGTGTTCCTGGTCCATCATGGACTGTTGGGCTGCTCAGCACAGGGGTGGGTGGCTGACATGGCAGTGGCTGTCGAATTTCTTTTTGATTGCTCAGCTATTAATTGTGGCAAATGACAATTTTATAAATCCTAGGGTTCAAGGTTCCCAGGCCAAGCCATGTTGTATTCATCTCTGAAGAGAGGGAAGGGGCTGCCAGCTGCTGCACTGGTTTAAAATGAACACAGGATTTTTCATTTCAGCTGGGGTTGAAACACAAACTGGGGTTTCGTTCACAACTGGGGTTGTGACAGTGTTGTGGAGAGAGCAAATAAGGCTCTGTTATTTTATTTTTTTTTATAAATATAATAGGCAGAAAATATCCACAGGATCATCCATGTTTCTATGGTTACAGGATTGTATTCTCTTTTGGACTGTAGGGATGATAAATGGATATGATCATCCTGTACTAAACCTGAAGGGAATCTAAGTTACTAAACCTAAAGGGAAGCATGAACATGTCACAAGTTTACAAAATCCTTGATGTCTTGGACCAGGGGGTGCCTTCAGACCTCTCTACTGGTTGTGGACTACCCTAAAGTAGAAGCTTGCCATAAAGAATATTAACAGCTATTAAAAAAGCACATAAATAATAAAAGCTAATAAATACATTCTTTCTATAAGGGTCATGTTTCTAGTAACTAAATTAAAGAAGTAATTTTACAGTTGGATTTGATCTTCAAGCTGTTCTCCATCCTAAATGATTCTATGATTCTCTTTAGTTTGCAGTTAAGTCTAATTAAGAAAAAAATCACTGGAGGAAATGGTGGAACCTTGATCAAAATGTTGTAAAGCTTCAGTTTACTTCCTTTATGTATCTTATAGTGGTTTCTTAACCCTACTACAAAAATAGGGTGTAAAGCAAGCCAATCTACTCGTCTGAATTATGTTTTTGTTTCCTTACAAACAGCTGGAGAAGTTTAATTTTTCTTTTTGCCCTATGTAAAATAAAGATATCTGTAAGATACAGTAGATTTTTTCTCATGGGGCTGTGCTAAATGAAGATGAATCCAGAACAAATCTGGATCAAGGGTAGGAATCACGGTTTTTCTGGAAAAGGAAAGTAGTGCTGTGCTTCCCCTGAATGAAATGTTACAGGGTTAGAGTGTTGACAGAGGGATCTGACATGATGCTGCTGAGGTTGATTGGATTATGAAGGGTTTAAGTAGTAATGGGATTGGAAAGTACTTCTTGAATGAAGAGACAGCTGTAGAGGATTTTGAAAGGAAGGTTTATAGGGTTGAGTCAGTTCAGCCTTAGGGTTGTAGCCTTACCCAGAGTTTGGGGGCTGCATGAAGGCAGGTAGATCAGTGCTTGGAAAGCCTGATAAATAGAAATGCAGAATCTGAGCCTTCATTCAGGGAGCAGTACAGACTTTGACAGAAACTGACAAAAATGCCTGCTAAAAAAAAAGAGAAGTCTGCCCTATGAAATTTTGCTTTCTGATCAAGGTTGAAATGCTAAGTGTCCTACAGTAGCATGTTGGAGGTTTGTTTGAATGAGATATTACCCCAATTTCACCTATATCATTATTAAAGTCTTGTAGTAATAAAAGGAGTTTGTTCCTGCAACTAGACCGTACCTAAAAGGAGTTAAGAAAAATAATTGACCACTGTAATACACATTTGTACAATGTGCGCTTTGAAAATGTTTGTGTGATGCAGAAATATCCTTGAAACTTGGAGGTAAGATCCCTTTTAGTCTTCCCCTGTACTTGGAGTAATTCCAAATGTGTTTGACAAGACAGGGTTGAAGGTTTGACAAGAAGAAAGTGTTGCAAGGGAAGGTCCTCAAGCACCTTAAGGAATTTAAGAGTTCATGCTTTCCAAACATGGCCCAAATGGTGAAATGTGGAAGAAGTGGTGGATTTTTGGATTGCCTGGATTTAGGCAGTTAATGATGCCTGGAACTGAACAGCATCAGCTAGATGGTTCAAACATATGTAAGATGAGACACCTTGACCAGAAGGAAGATGTGCAGCTACAGTGTGGATGAGACCTTGTGAATGGAAATAGATGTCTTCTGTCCTGTGCTCAGTTTTATGGCCAGAGGAGGGAAAATATTTGAATTCTTTTAGCTGTTTGAAGCCACCGAGTCTATTGAAAATGTCAACATTTAGGAGACACGTGGTACAAGCCTTAATAACTGTTAACTTTGCTCCTTCCCTTCTGTTTTCTTCTTCAGACCAGCATTTATCTTGCACCATCTAAGTCTGTAACTGTCCAGTACCTTTGCTGCTGGTCCATACTGTGAGCGTAGTAGATACTAAAATACCACATGTGTCCTGGTGCAGGGAAGTGCATGCTTGGTTTTGAAAGAAACTGACACTCTCAGTTAACTTCTGGCAACTAACAAATTGAGGGTATTTTTTTCAATTAATTTATTGCATTCAGCTCGAATCATAGCTTGAAATGATGTGTGATTGGTTCACTGGAGATAAGATCTCTGTTTTCCCAGGTTAGTGCTCCTCTTTTAAAAATTGCTCCAGATATGATCAACGTTTTAAAAAAAATTGTTTTTTAATATCAAGTAGGATTTCACACTAGAATGGGTAAGGTGCTCATCTTCCTTGTTATTTTGATTGTGGTAACCATATTAAACCCCTATAAAGAAACTGATGAACAGGCAGAGAGATTACTGCAGGACTGGTCTCTGAAAACCCGTGTTTCTCTTACTTAGATGCTTCCTTATATCCATGTTTCCAGAAGTTTTGCTAATCCAAAATAATTGACATTCATAATTTTCAGTGATAAATGTCCTGCTAATTCAGGGAATTTTTTAATGTAATTTCTGCTAGTTCAAGCCAGCCAATTGCTAATTGACCATAAATGCTTATCAGTTTCCTTCCTTTTTTTCTTACAAGAGGTAAATCAACTGAATCTAGCCTGGGAGGTGAAATTTAACACTGTCTATCAAGTCTGTGATTTCTGTGACCTGCTGTGGAGATAAGTACTATAGCTGGGATTTGTTGTTTAAAATTTCTGGTCAGTTTTCAGTTTTCCAGTCTTTGAACTTTTATAAATGTCAATCAGAGAGTATACTGTGAGAGAATGAGCCGTGGCACTGTCTTTTGTATACCAGCTTTTAGGTTTTGTATGAGGAATCTCATTCTTTGGGAGGTACTGTCCTGGTCTGGAGGACAGGTGTCTGGAAGGGAGGGCAGGAGCACCCCTTGGAATGAAGATGCAGACCCCCTCCCTCCGAATTATTATAATCTTGAAATCAAGGGGCTCTCAGGCAGAGATCTGGGGATAGGAATAACAGTTCTTTACTAGTACATATAACAAGGCAAACAAACAACAATAACTACAGAATTAACAACAAAACAGAACCAGGGTACCCGTGACAGCTTTCTCGGCTGAGACGGGAAGGGATGGAGGAGAGGCTTTGCTTCACAAAACCCCTTGGGCAGTCAGTGCCGGTGCTCCTGCAGGGCTCTGAGGAACACCCAGCTGGAACAGCAGGGATGAGCTGAGATCCTGGGCTGGTGGCTGAGGTGTATCAGCAGCTCCACGGTGGTGCCTGGCACTGGCACATCCCGGGAGGACAGGGGGTGCGAGGCCACCAACAAAGAGGGAAGAAGGAGAAGAAGCAGCAGCTCCGTCTGGGTGTTGGTGAATTCCCTTCTCTCCCCCCACAACAGCTCCCAGTGACTGTTCCGCTCTCCAGCCCAAGAAACCAGCGAGCCCCCAGCTGTCCTTGCCCTCCCCTGCTCCCCTTCCCCCTTGGGTCCAGCCAAACTCACTGTGTTTCTCAAGCACCCAACAAGTACCAGCACAGGTACTTGTTTCCCCATAACTAATGGGAAAAAAATTCCATAGGTGAGAGGAAACTAAAGGAAGGAGACCTAACCCCCAAGAGATACTTACTGGAAGTTAGAGAAAATAATCAGGAGTGGGCACCTGAGCGTGGTGTATAACCAGGCTTTGGGGGCAGTCAAGACTGCAGCTCCTACCACTGAGCTACAGCCATAGCTCAGACATGATCTGTGAACTACATTTTGGCTATGGTGTGGCAGCTTTTAGAAAAATAAAAATACTTGGACGACATCAGTTAGTAATTCTTTAGTGATGTGTCTTAACACTGCAGAAGAAAAGGTTATGGAGGTGTGATTAAGGACTTCCTAATCATAGTAGAGGAGTGTGTACCTGAGAGTCATCATTGCTATTAGTCTGAGGCGCCAAAACAGTGTTGTCCTGTGCTTGTTAGGTGACAGTTGAGTCTTTGCCAGTGCTGGTAGAATTGCATTGAAACAAAAGGCAAGAATATCTAAAGCCCACTAATAAATGGAAGATTTAAATCATACAGTTGGTAAATCAAATGTGATTGCTTCAGTGCTCCTCTTCTCTTAATGTTTCTTTAAACATGTCATTACTTCTCCTAATTAACCCCCGCCCCAGCCCTGTACAAAATGACATTTAAGAGTCCTGCTTGTTTTGTCCCTTGCTCCCCATATGTGAGATGTGTGGGTTTTTTAAATTTTTTTTATTTTAACAGATATATTCAATATATTTCAGACACAGTGTTGCAGGCTAATTATGATTTAACTAAAGGCTTTGAAATGATCATTATTACTGTAGAAATACAAGAGTGTGTGGATGGAAGAGGGATGAAATAATATTTTCTGACAGATTGATGCATGTCTCAGGTAACCTTTAGGCCAGACAGCTTGGAAGTCTTAATGAGCCTGAATTATTCAGAACTGAAGATCAGTTTGATAGTGAGAGTATGTATTGCATGTATTGATCTGCCAGCATTCTTTCTACAGCGCTGAGCTTCCAAAATACTTAGTAATTTTAAAAACAGGTTTTTATTTTGACCAGAAAAAGAATTGGCAGGCATTTTTTCAGAAAAATTATGGTTTGTCATTCTTTCCTAAATGTTAATTGAAAAAAATCCCAACCAATCCACACAACACCCGCCCAAATGCCACAAAAGTTACATTTTTTTATTTTTTTTTTAAACAGAGTGGGTAACAATACACGTGACACTGTCTTATATCCTTCCACAAAAAAGATCCATTTCTTTCAGGCAATTACTGGCCTCTCTTTCAGATAAGATACAGGTTTATTGAGTTTCCCACTGTGCAATTACAGTTCTCAAGAACAGATTACTATGTATGAGCAACCTGGATGATGGAGTGGATTGCAGTGGAAAGTAGGCAAAAGATATTGCATCATTTTTGGTTTTTTTGGTGGTGATCTGAAATGTATAGAAGGAACTTGGTGCTGCTGCTGATTGATTTTACTTCATGGCCAGACCGAAGCAACCTAATTCTTGCACAAACTAGTGATGTGAGAAGTTGCAAAATGGATTTCTTTCTTTGATATGGAAAATACTAGGACCCACCCTTAGCTTAAAACACACTTTCAAATTTCCAGCTGATAATGAGGGAAACAAATAACATCCCTTTGTATAAACTGCCAGGATGGGAGGAAATGTTTCTGATTTCAGCAGTGCTGGATAAAATGTGCCTGTTTATGGCATTTATCAAAAATTATTAAATGTTAAGGACCCAAAGAGGGGCTCATTCATATGCAGACACTGTGCTTCCAGGATTAGCATTCCATTCCCAACACCAACTGCACCAGGATTGCCTTGTGAGACAGTTGCTTTTGGAAGGTGAGGACAATTACTTTAAAACACGTAGGAGGCGTATGTATTTTTTCTAAACTCTATTGTCTTAAATGACTTCTCAGGACATGTATCTTTTTTTTAAAATTAATAAGTAGCATTGTGTTTCAGAATAACTGTCTTGATGAAAACTGCTTTGCATTCCCATGCTTCACCTACATTATGCTTGTTCAAGTTAGAAGCTTATGCAAATACTTTTCATGCCGTCACTTCTCAGCAAGGCTAAAGATTTTAGTCAAGGTTTGGAAGCCCAGCTTAGCTGTTTGTGCAGGAGTTATGCTTCTGCTATAGGAAGCTGCAAATTTCAGGGCACAACATAATTTTACATACAGCATTTTTTCTAATCTTGTTTATGCTCTTTGTCTCAGTTATTTACTTGATGGAGTGCAATTCTATGTGCTATCTTTTTAGAAAGAAAGAAAATGGTGTCTCTCCCAGCAGAAGGGTACTGCAAAAGGAATCTATTGCCATTACACTATCTGAGATTAATCTTTTTGAATCAAGAGGCCTTAAAATAATGGGAATTTAAATAAGAATAAAACAATCAAGTCTGTGCAATTGTAGAAGATGGATATTGTTTAACAGAAGTCAGCTGCACTGTGCTTTTAAACAAAAATAAGGCAGCTGAACCATTTTATTAAATGTTGACACCCTTATTATTTCTGTGTTGTTAAAGTGTTAAATAAGTACAAAAATCTCTGCTTACCTCTACTACTGGCTAGACAGTATTGCTATTAATGTAAATGTGATTCTAGTCAGTCACAAATGTCAAATATAATGCCAATTATGGTATTGCAGGTGTTTTAAAAGCAAAGCATAAATGTTAAAGTTATATAGCTTGTCCAATTTTAATAAAACAGGTTGTTTTCCACTGATCACATTTTGATGTCTGCAGTTGTGGTGGAGTCCAGAGGGATGTTGGTGCCAGTGGAAGGGAATGTGTGGTCCTGCCTCAGAGTAGCTTTTCTCTTCAAGGCAGAATTCGTAGACATGGACATGGCATATGGCATCACTGCAGTTGTAAAAATAGTAACTGGGTTCAGGATCCAGTCTTGGCTTTTTCCTGCTTTAAAAAATGTCTTGATTTCCATCACTTCAGAACCTTCAGCTGCCATGAGATCTTGGCCATCAGCAGTCATCACAGTGCAGGTCTCAGCTGCATTTTACAGGAACCCTGTAGTCCCAACTCCATTGCCCAGTAGCCAGTTGGATCCTTATCAAGTATATACGGGTGCATTTCCCATCCATGATGCATCGAGCTTCCTTTATTTTGGCTCTCAGTAGGGTGCCTTTGCTGGCCCGTGTCCTTCACACCCTCACTACTGTTTGTCCTTTTCTCTCCTTACCCTCCAGTCCAATAGTTGTACTCGATAGCGTGTTTATCAGTTCTCTAAGTCTGGATCTCAGTATAATTCAGTTCAATTTTAATACTACTTATACACTTACCAGTCATTTTATCATCTTGTTAGCATCAAGGCTGGCACTTTTTATACAGACAGTTGTTGTGTGCTGTAACCCTGAAGATTCCCATCATGTCTTTGTAAATAAGAATTCAGTGAACAGTTTTAAAAGATGGTAAATACTGTTTGTGTTTTCCCTTAAATTAATCTGTTTTAAGATTTTTATTTTTTTTTTCGTGTATCCTTTGTATATAGTATAACATTTGCAATCTGGCAAATGATTCTGTGCCTCTAAACTAGGAAATAGTGTAATTTATTGAAGCTGTGGGGTTTTCAGTGTATGCTTCTTTAGATGATGCTAATCCTGACTGGATGAGCCATTGCCTTTTTGAAATAGCAGTGTTTAAAATGAAAATGCAGGCCTTAATATCTCATTTGGTCAACACCTGGTTGGTGGATTTCAAGTCAATTAGGCAGCATAGGTGATTGGACTTGTTTTCCCTCAAAATACTGTGCTTTGGTAAGTATTGAGAGTGATATGCTGATGTTCTAAATGCATATCATGCCTGGTCAACTGCTGGAAAATGCTGTTGAAATTGAAGTGATTTAACCTGTAAAATCTGGTGGTTTACGTTTTGTATTTTAAAATAAAAATTATTTACTGAATTATTATTGTTTGCTAAATATTTTCTTATTAATAAATATTATTTACTGAACAGGTGCTCTGGATGCCATCAAAATGAAGAAAATACTTCAGAAATCTTAGCAGGTTTGGAGCATTTAAAGAGATGGTTTAGTGAACCTTTCTACTTACAGATGGAAAAACTAAGAGTTGTTGAAATGTAATCTAATGTAAATCACCTCTACATTGCTCTTGTAGGTAAAACTTTGTTCTGCACATAGACAGCAGAGCTGGATGGTCTTCTGACCATTTAGTATGGCTGGCATCTCCTCAGAGTACAGCTGCATCAACTTCTGAGACATATTCCCATTTTCTGTAATGATTAAACATAATTATTTTAAATTACGTTGCTGCTTCTGGAAGCAGATTATTTCATTACTTTGTGAATTTTTAAGTGTAAGTAAAATATGTGAGTGCAGAATATGTAATCTGATCCATCCAAAAGGATACGAGCTGAGAAATTAACTTTTTACCCCATCGTGCCGATCCATGAAGAGCACATTGGAGAGTGCAAGGGCAGTGTGTCCAGTGGGCTCTGTTGGTGTTCTCCGTGGATAGTATGGAGTTGTCCAAACTGGTTCAGATGCTTTCTATTTTTTGGTTGAGCACACACCACCTGACTCCAGCACTGCTGCCATACAATGCATGCAGGGGGTCTGTATTTTAAATGTTAACTGGACTGAAGTTGGCTATCGGGCTGCTGTTGTTTGGCTATGTGTTCCTAATTAGATGGATAATCACTTGAATATTGCTTAAAATTTTACTTTGGGAATTTGGCTCTTATAAACCCATTTTATAACTAGTTTATTTGCATTCTCTTTATTCCTTATTAATAAATCATGGTTCAGATTAAGCTGACTACTTTGATCGCAGGGTCTGGTGATCCACAGAGAGTTTTGTTCCCTCTTGGCATTTGAAATGCAGCGCTGTGGCAGTGCAAGGAAACATGCCTGGACGTGGTTTGAGGAATTTGTGATTCTGAGTATTGTAACATCCTTATGAATGATTCTCTTCTGTTCATATGTGGCTTGTTCAGTAAGCAGGCAAGGTGAGGTCATCCATCAGTAAATCCCCGGGGGCATGACCTCATGGTAGAACTCTGGTAGTGGAATATCAGTGCTTTATGGCATCTGTTATCATCGATTTTCATTTATTTATTTATTAAACTCCAGGAAATGTGTTTCAGCCAGGGGAAAAGCAAGCAAACATTTTGCTTCTAGGAAGATGCAGTTTGGGAAATGTTCCTCTAATGAGAGATAATGATGGGAAAACAAGAACACCAAACCAACAAATAAACAGGGAATTAATGGGAATCAAAGAACTTAATGAAAAATAATGATTGTTGTGAGATACTTGACATATACTTTGACTTGTTCTAGGTAGCTGTGTAGCAGAGAGCTGAAATTTCAGGCTCTTTTTTTGGACCTGCCTCTTTTCCCTAAGGTTAGCTGACCTAAGGGGCTTCTCAGCTCCTGCAGAACCTAAACTTGAAACCTCCTCTGAAGAAAATTATTTGCAGTGGAAACAGGGTGCTTTATACTGCTGCTACAATTTCTTTTCTATCCCTTTTGATGCTGCAGAGCTGCCAGGGTACATGGTTGAAACATCCTCCTGTTGGCTGTAGGCAGAGGGTTAATCTTTTCTGCATGTGTTCTGTGAAGATAGAAGTAGAAATTAATTCTGCTCTTTTCCATAAATTCAAGTACCACTGCTTTGAGTGCAAGAAATCACTCCATCCAAAAGGTCTCTGCAGCTTGAAATAGTTTAGGGCCTGCAAATCCTTCAAGGCTCAGGTTCATTTACCTGAATATACTCTGTACTTAATAAGAATTGCTTCCTAACACTTCTGCACTTGAGGCAAGAGGGACATGTAGGAAGGACTCTTTCAGCTACATCAATGAACTTCTACCTGGCCTTTGATGTAATCCTCTGCTATAGCTTCATTGTATATGGAATGGAGGGAAATACCAAGAGCTGCATCTCATTCACAGAAGTGCTCTGAAGTTAAATTCCCCATTATAAAGTATTTTTAGATCCCTGGAAGGGAAGCAGGAGAACTGCAAGCTGCTAGTCACTTATATATTGCATATATGAAGTAGGAGGAAAATTACATATACATTGTATTGTTATGATGCACTTTATCCAAAGGGTTGAGTCTAAATATAATAGCTGAACAAGAATGTGTGGGCTCATTGTAGTTCAATGGCATAAAATTAAGTTTGAAGCAGATATTTTTTTTATAGAGTTTGAAATAATAATATTTCTGAAAGATATGCTGATCAAGGAAGAGACCTGAATCAAGGGTGGGATGGTTTTTATGGATGGGCACAAGGGTCATGCATTTCTTCCTACATGCTCTCTGTTACACTGATTTCCTGCATACAAGGCTACAAACACAGTAACTGTATCTGGGTACCTGAAACCCTGGGTACAAATATGCTTATCTGAAGGGGGTACATTTCACATTTTCAGTGTAGGTTTATCAGGAGATTAGGGCAGCAAGCAGTCATGAAGCCAGACTTCCTTATCCTGATGCCTGATATGTGTGCAAATTGGGTAACCTGAAAGCTAAGAGAATGGTCTGTGATGTCTCCCACACAGCTGGATACAGAGTTCTGCAGTAAAATGGCAGCAGGCAGTTGTGCTTCCCATCTGTCTTAACCTCTGCATCCCCATTACCCAACCATTGCTGTGACTGGATGGGCAGAACGAAATTCAAAATTCAGGGACGTGTATGCACGTTTTGTACATTAGTGGCTTGATAAAAGAAACAGACCCAAACCAGCCCCTGTATTTGAGCAGGAAGAAGCAAAACAGCCTTGTTTAAATCTCCCTCTGTCTTATTACTCTGTGTGTTTTAGTGGCTTTGAGCAGATTCATGTACTAGTGCTAAAATGAGCAATGGAACAGTATTCACAAGTCACTTAAATGGTTAAGGTTTAATTTGTTCTGCAGTTAACCCATTCCCAGTGGCAGTGGTAATGGTGCTAAGACTTTGTTTGTCTCATTGAACTGCTGGCATTTGTTGCCATAAAGTGCAGTAAGAGTTAATGTTTTCTTGAGTCAAATAAGATTAGCTTGATTCTGCATGCTGAGAAAGTATATCAGTGTAATTGCAACACTAAACACTAAACAGGAACTGGTTCACAGAACTTCTGTTAGCCATTGAACAGATTTATTTATTTATTGTCAGGGAATAAAAGTATTAAGGTATTAATGAGCATGGGAAGTCTCTAAATAGATATATATTTTTTTTAATTTCTTTTTAATAGCAATCAATTCAGGTTGTCTCTTTGCTTGGTCTGATTTCAGTGGGACTCCTTAAGGAATTAAATTTCCCCTTTGGACACAGTAAGAGTAGAATTGGTAAAACCAAGATACTGAAATTTGCTATAGACCAGGCTTTGATGCTGTGCCATGTGGCAAGAGGAACCTCCTTCTGTACTGATCTAATAAATATATCAACTTGAGGAGTGGTGAACTCAGTTTTTGTTTTTTTGTTTTGTTGGTGGTTTGTTTTGTTTTGTTTTGTTTTTTTCCTTCTCTTTACATTACATTCTAAACCTGTTGTTTCCAGTCTCTATGAGGAGAATCCTCCTAGTGCCATCCAGCTGTTAGCTACACCAGTGGTAATCTGAGTTGACTCACAGAACAGATGTGATAGCCCAATCCTTAAGTCTGGATATTGCAACAAACTCAAATTGTGGACTATGGTATTTTTTTCACTCACCTGATTCACAATCAGCTTCTGTCAAACCTTAAAATTCCTGCCAAAGTTTTAAGGTCCTCTCCATTTAGTTGTGTTGTACCTTGGCATGAATTCATCTATTTGTAGGTAAGCATGAAACTTTCCAGGCTATTTGAGCAACTCTGTAGAGCATAGACTTACAAAACTGCAACAGCAAAGAGGGACTTCACAGACACAGAAAGAACAGAGATCCGCATTATTGAAGTATCATCTGCTTTTCCTTGAAACTCGAGACAAACTGCCTGTACCATTTCGGTATCATGGTATTTAAGCATAGAATGTATACATTGTAACTCCAAGAACTTCACCTGGTACAGAGGAAGGTAGGAGAGTTGTCAGCCTTTCTCATGTTTGTAAATAGAAATAAAAAGCATAAAATAAAAAGATGTGCTGAATACTGTAAATTACTGAAAGTAATTTATTAAAACTGCCATCTGGTCATCTGTATGGAGATGGCAAAGAGAAATCACAGAGAATATGCTTAATATGCTTACTCACAAATTTGTGGGTGCATTCAGCAGGTATCATATATTTTCATGCAGGATGACAGGTTATTAGTAACATTTGTAGGGACTTAAAATGCAGAACATGCCAGAAAAAAACATGTCCCTCTGATTTGTGGTGCCCATGGGAGCCATTTTCTTCAGAGGGTCATTTTATTTTGTAATAATTGGATGCTATCATTGATTTGAGCTCCAAGCCACCTGGTATCTTACTTAAGGCTGATGTTTGCTGTCTAAGATGACACAATCTTTCCCATTTGGGCTGACTCCTGAAAGTCTGGGGAGTTGAGAGGAGAAAGCACTGCTTTATATAAAATGCCCGTGCAGCTTAGCATTCTTGTCAGAAAATTTTATATAAAAAAATATAAATTTTATGGCATTAGTAATTCTTGAAATGTTTTCTCTTTATATAGAAATGGTACCCTTGCTCTAATATAATTTTAAAAAACATAAACTTTATTCTAATGTTGAAGCTCCATGTGAAATCTAAATGTTACCTTGATTGAACAGTGTCTCCACTGACTTCAGGCCACTTTAGTTTGTCTTTGCAAAGTATTCATTTTTTGAAAAAGGGCAGAAAATGATGTTTTAAAAAATGCCAAAATGAGTGTACTTTGTCATGACATCAAATGAACATTTCCTTACTTGATTTTGTCTGTAGTCCAAAAAATGACTTGCTCTGTCAAATGATGATGATAGATGTGGAAAGTGATTAGCCAACTAATTAACAAGCCATCATACTTATTAATCACAGAAGGACATAGTATGTCGCCGAACGGGTGGCTTCATGCTGCTTATGAAGAAACAGCGAGATACTTTTATTTTTTTAAAACATCCTTTTAGTTGACGGAGAATAGGATTAATGTCTGTAGGCTGAAGTCACAGCCAGCCACTGGTCTCACACAGCTGGGTAGTTATAGAGCTGTAGTGGTAATCATGTCCCCAGATTTATGTGGATCTAAACAATTTTAGATATGGCTAAATGAAAAGTTAGTAATAAAAAGGAATTCAGCTGTGAAATGAACTTAAAGAAATGAGCCAAACAAGTTTCCTTGCCTTCATTCCATGCAGCAGAAATCTCCTCTTTCTTTTTGTGTTTTATGTCCTTATTTATGGATGTAAAAGATGGAGGCAAGACAAGATGATCTAAATGTGCACTGGGATTAGAAGATTTTTTTTTTTATTATTTCTCCTCTTGCAATAATTTCAGGTAATGCAAAGAAATAACCTTTAAAAGACAGTAAACAGAAATATATTCCTTTCACAGGTATTCTTTCGTAATGTACTCTTAATAGCATGAAGCAGCATTCAGTCATTGAAATAGAAACCCCTGTGAGTAAAACTAGAAGGAATTATTGCTTTTGTCTTGAATCATAGAATCACAGAGTACTTTAGGTTGGAAAATACCTCTAAGGTCACAGAGTCCAACTGTTAGTGCAGACCAAAAGCTTTGCCATTTATGGTGTGCTACAAAGTACAAGAAATATAATTATAAAATTGTCAGGCCTTTTGCTGAGCTGAAACACATCACTTACCCAATCTCATTCCTAAAGTGAGTCCTTCCCATGACTCCTGCAGGCTTTAAAGGTTAGCTGCATTCATTTGTTGCTAATGTGCTTTGGAAACCCATGCAATCAATATTAGCTTCTGTGCTTATCTCCTGCCAAGGAGTTCCCTGTACAATTTCTGTTCCATTTTACTTCTCTTGAGCTGGTTTAATGCAAAACCAATACACCTTGTGGAAGAACAGATGCACACAGAAACAATTACTGACTAATTTTGTAGCCATTACCTGTCTGTTAATAGTAATTCTGATAGTAATTGTCTGTAGAACAATATCCACAGATCCATCGTGTACAAAGAACAAAACCAGGCAGCTGATGCTGCCAAACTAATTAATATTGGTAGTGTCAATTTTTCAAGTTACTTGGAAACTGCTGAAGACAGACTTAATTAAAAGTACACCACATCTTTTTAAATATGAATATTTAATGACCTCAAATATTCAATGCCAAGATCGTTCTCTTGGCCTGATACTCTGCCAGCCAGGAGAGGAATAACCTGTTTAAAGCCTCCCAGAGAGAATTTTGCCTGGTTCCTTATAGCCACTCTCCAGGAACAAAAAATGATCAGAGGGATGATCTCTTGTATGAAGACAGATTGAGAGATTGGGGGTGATCACCAGCAGAAGGAAAGGAGAACTTATTGCAGTCTTTCAGTACTTTACTTTAAGGGGGCTTATAAGATGGGGACATATTTTTGAATATGGCGTGTAGCAATAGCACAAGAGGTAATACTGTTTTAAACTGAAACAGGGTAGATCAGACTAGATAAAAGATTATTCTTTCGCAATGAAGATGGTAAAATACCCTGAGCAGCCTGATCTTAGTCCCTGGTCATTGCAGGGGGGCTGGACAAGATAACCTTTAAAGATCCCTTCCAGCCCAAACCGTTGTATAAAAAGCTGTGTGACTAAAAACTGACAGTGGTGTGTGTCTGGCAGGAGTCACTTGGCTGGAGAAGAGTTTGGTGTTTCTACCAAGAGCCGTTCAGATTTAAGTGCTCCACTGAATGTTTTATTGCAGGACAGTTTTTAAGTACTAAATTCATTAAAATCCTAAAGGGCAGGTATTTACTACTTGACTGCTTTGAGAGTGTTCTGAGGAAGACCTTGATGCAGTCCTGTGCTGACTCCCTCCCACAGGGGGCTGTTTCAAAAAGCTGACTAACCTCTTGCAAGACATTGTCAGGAAAGAATCTGAAGGGATATCTGCTTCCATCCATGCCACCAATGAACAGGTAATTTAGAGGGTATTACATTCTTACATGCTGGGGACTGATATTGGTGTTATCAAATAAAATCAAGCTGAATCTATGACTTGGTTGTCTGCCAGTTTCACATAACATTGCTCTTTTGCAGCAAGCCATGGAAAACTGCTTATTGGCAAAATACTTTTATCTGAGGAGAGCTGGATGATCTGATTACTGTAGAGGTTAGAGGATAATTTAATTTTCTTGGAGGATTTGCTGGTATGTCTATGTGACTATAGAAATGTAAGATTTTTCCTGCAGTTCTTCATAATTATATCTTAAAGGCTTGAGGATGCCCACCATGTGTGGATATCTGGTCACTGCGCTGAGGGAAATGGGGCCATCTGCTGAAGCAAAACCAATTCCTCCAGGATTTCTTGATGGCCTCTTGTGCACACAATAGTTGAGTCCAACTCTACTTAGTACAGCAAATCTAATGGAATCTACAGGTCACAGCCTGTAGTAATCTTCCAAACTCGTGTAATTAAAAACTAACCATTTGTGTTGTCTGTAGTTTCCAGTCACAGCTGAAGTGTCACATTTTCCCTTTCCCAGGTCTGTCATCTCTGGCTGTTTCTAAGACCCTCATAGCCAGCCTAATTAAATGATCACAACTACTGCTTCCATCTTTCTCTTTCCTTTACTCAGTATTTTCCAGAACTTAACAAAACAGTAGAAACAGTAATTAGTGCTCTAATTAGTTATAAAAAATCATATAACAGACTTTATGTCAAAATAAAAACCACAAGGCAATATGCTCATTGAGAATCTTTTAAATTCACAGCACTAAGGTGGTTCAAAGTAGTAAATTATATTGCAGCAATTTGCTTTAAAGAAGCATAACCTGTAAATTTATTTTATCCTGACAGCTGTGACAGGCTGCACTCCTAAGTTTGTATTTGTTTCAGGTCTGCTCATTTTTCTTCATCTGATCCATACTGACAATTAAAAGGTTGTGTCTATGCCTAATTTTGAATTTTCACTCTTCGCTGTGTACCGAATTCATAAACTCCATGTTTTGGGTATTTTCCTCAGCTTCACAATCCTGGTGAAATCTCAGCAGCCCCAATGTGGTGTCACCAGAGTGTTTTCTTTGTCTCTTGCAGCTGGTAAATTATTAATGATGCTACTAAAGGGGAGCGGGGTGGTCGGGCTGAGCGGGTGGGGGTGCTGGGAGGGCAGCATGGGCAGGGGGAACTTGGGGGAGCCCTGAGCAGCTGAAGGGGGTGCAGATGGCAGGGAGGCACAGATCAGTGACTGGCAGATTTGCCCATGTTGATTTTTTTTTTTTTTCTCTTTTATTGCCTGAGGGCAGGATAAAAGGGTACTTTCCAGCAGGAGTGCTGGAAAGGAAATGGATGGAATACATGAGAAGAACTTGTCGCAGTGAGAATTTGTACTTTATAGATTATATGTTGATAGTTTAGCATTGTTAATCTTTTTATTCTTACTTAAACCTCTGAAAATGGATTGAAATGTTGTCTGGTATCTCCCCTTTCAAAATTAGCAGAAGTGCGATGGGGGAAGGACACCTAATGTTTAACACTTGCCTGCTGGTTTAGATGCTGCACAGTGCTGATGTCTTTTATTGACACACAATCCTGTCTGTGATACATGAGGAACAATGAGGTAATCTAGAGACAGTTCTCTCTCCACCCACCCAAAAGTGATAAATACAACCTTTGGCAGAATCCTCAGCCTGGTCATTTGCCATAAAACCCTTGAGAAATCTCTCGTGTGTATGAGACACAGCTGCAACCAACAGCAGCGTTCACTGCATATATATATTTTCTTTTTTTACAGGGAATCAGTGACAGTGCTAACTGAATTATTTAATGCTGCTGGGTTCTTACACCGTTATAGACTTTATTGGTAGCTGTTAACACTTGATAATGCATATGAAGGCTGGTTTCAGTTTAAAAGTATCATAGTTTACTTTGTGATCTCTCAGAAAGTGGAGGGAGAGGCTTTTTTTCCCCCCCTTATCACTCTTGTAGGTGCTCACACTGAATCTCTGTCATTTTGGCTATTACGAGGGTAAGGGAGTAAAGGAGTCAGCAGTATATCCCAGCTAAAAGGCATAATCTCAGATTAGAGCTGTTGCTTTTCCCAAAATACACTGATTTGGGAGAAAATGTGCTCAGGAAGGTTGTCTCAGCTCTTTCGTCTTTCAATGCAATATACTCCAGAGGCTGTCCCACCTCAATGAGGTTGTATTCCCAGTATTGACACTAAGAGGTTTGTTTGCTTGAAATAATTATTGTGACTATCCTGGTGTGCTTCTCGTAGCAGAACTCAGACTGTTCTGACTTACCTGCTGAAACACAGTCTATCACATTCTCCCCTAGCCCTGGTCATGGCTGTGCTTCAGTAATTCTGCAGGTATCTGCAGATACTCAACACTTTAAATTTATTTCAAATGGAACTTATTTCTTAGTGGAATTTGTGTCCTAAGATTTACTAAAGCGTGTTAACAGAATTTTTTTTTTTTTCCAAAGTAATTATGAATTTGTTTGAAATTACAGAAGAAATACTAAACCAGGAACCCAATGAAGCATCTAGACTGAAAGTTTTCATCCAGTGGATTTGTAAAACATCTTTGCATTTTCTACAGGATGCTTTTTCTCAGTAGCACTGTTCTTGGGATGTTCAGTGTGCAAATGGGTTGGTAAAGGGAAAACCTGGAGAGTTCTGTGTGTCAGAGGGAAGGTGTGAGGTGACTTGAACAAGCTGGATAGAGTTGCCCTGATGGTGTAGTTGCTTTCCTCATGTAGTATAAGTCATAATATATAAAATGTTGCTAAAATATTGTAAATATCTCTTTTGATAGACCCTTAAAGGTGACTGTGAGGAGAGGTGTATACTCTTCAAGTATTAATTCTCCGCTACCTAAGAAAAATGCTTTTACTGTGATGGCACATGGCAAAAATGATCCCTTCTTGCTAAATGTTACAGGGCAGAGAAGTTATGTATATCCTTCATCCTGTCCCTAGAATTCTTGATGGCAAGGATATATGGAGGATGTATTTACAATTCATGCTTGGATGTATAATTTGCCTGTATATCAGAGCAGTAACTTCGTGGCTCTTGCTTGGTTTGACTCATAAGTGCACTGAAGCTGGTCTGAGTTAAACAGTTTGTCTTGTAAATTGGTTGGAACGTAGCTCCAGGTGGCTATTGAACTGTAAAAGGAAATCTTAAATTATATATCTTTTCCCAGTGCTTGTTGAGGTGGATCTGTTAGGTGAAGGGCATTTTCCATCTGAATGGCAGCAGACCATCCTCGATAGGATTTTGTCGCTGTTTAGAAAGGCGGAACCTGCCCTCTGCTGGGAGACACTGATAATTTACAGAGCTTCACATTAAGACTAACAAAATGTGTATTTTGCTATAATCCACTTTAGCTAGTCTGTCCCAAATTTGCTGAGTTATTCTTCTGTGTTTCAGTATGCTGAATTATTTTTAAAAATTCATTAATCTGCCTCACTGAAAACGAGCAGGCAGAAAAGAGCACTGTTGGTGCCTCAGAGATGACTTCCATGTTATAAATTGCAGATTAAATGTGGATATTTGACATTTAACTAGAATATGTAGATGTTAACTTGGAACAGCAATCAGGTGAGTTTTTAATGTAGCTTTGGATTGAAAGATATTGTATAATACTGGAGTTAAAAGTCTTGTAAAAATGTATACGTACCCAAACAAATGCAGAGGTGTGGCTGTGCAGAGCCTCACTCGCAAGTCAAGTGTTAGGAACAAAAAGCTGGTTGGAACTGGCTCTGGGAACTGGGCTGTCATTATCTTACAGTGGTCATGGCCATACACTGAGGGTGGTAAAACACTGGCACAGGTTGCCCAGAGCAGCGGTGGATTCCCCATCCTGACGTATCTGAAACACTGAGCAGCTTGATCTAGCTGAAGATGTCCCTGCTGTTGGGATGACTTCTAAAATTCCTTTCAACACAAACCATCCTGTGATTCTCTTATTGTCCCATCCTGAGGTCTTACCTGTCTGGTAAGTCCTTTGTGTGAGTAGGCTTGTTTTTTAACATGAAAAGTTGGATTAAACTCATTGCTGGGGGCAACAGAGGTCATTGAAAACAGAAAAGAGATTAAAAGGGGAAGAATAGCCAAAGGCTTTAAGAATAGCTGTTCTTCATGGGAAAGAGGTTTTTCCTTCAGGAAAACCAGTGGTGGATAGTGCCCTCATCTCTTGCAGATGCTTCTTTTCCAGAGGTGGCTGAATCACATTGCTCACTTGATGTATAACCAGAAATCATCTTTTGAAGTCAAACCCAAGAAGCAGATATTGGCAGCTAAAGCCAACCTGATTTGATGTTTATGGATTGCTACTGAACTTTGGGTTTGGTTTTGGTTATTTTTTCTTTTCTGCCTTCCTAAATTACTGGAGGGAAAACAGCCAAGCACGCAGTACAAAACTGATGCCTGCGGCTAGCCAGCTGATTTATGGTATTACATCTTTAAACTCGGTTTTACACAGAAGAAGGGAAGAATTCAGGGCTTTTCTAAATTAACCTTATTTTTTTCCTGCTCTCTGAAGGATGTTGTTTGTATTTAGTTTTACTTTAGTTGACCTTCAAAGAGGATCTTTTAACCAACTCATTAAATCAGTGTCTCTTCAGAACACCATGATAATTTCTCAATACTACTGTGTGCTGTTTTTGTATATCTGGCCCCATGTCTGTAGGGTTGCCTCAGTCTTTGCAGTGGTCCATGCAGGCGTGGGCTGGTGATGCCTCTTTAGGATGAACCCTTGTCTCTGCTAAGAGCTGCACAAATGTTTCTGGCCCCTTGCTGTGGGGAGGGATAATAACGAGGCATCATTTCCTCCTCTGCCTTTTGTGTTAGTCCCAGGACAGGAGTTAATGACAAGCTAAAAGGATCACAGGGGAAAGGGAATGTAGAAGTCCTGGCTGTGTATATCTGTTGGGAACCCCATATAAAGCTATTTTGTTGAGTTAATTTGATAAATACTGTAGAAAATAGCAGTTGGGAAATCACAGTGTGCTGAAAGGCCTCTCTGCAGCAGTCAGTGAGCTGGATTTGACTCTACCTCTGCCCTTGGCAGAGAACAAATGCATACTCTGAGCCAAGTTTTCCATATTGAAGTGGCTCAGAAAAGAGGTTGAGGGGCCCACCAGGCAAGCTAATGCTAGAAAATTTAAGTAAGAATATCAAAATGTAGATGAAAAACTGAGGGGAGGTTTTCAACAAGTAAATGAATAGATATATTGGGTTAAAATGCTTCTAATCAGAAACAAGGATAGGAAATACCTTAATTTTTGGCTTCTGAAATGATTATAATTTGTCCTGGACTTGTGATACGCTTAAGTCACTAAATGTAATTGCAGGTAGTTTTGAACCAACATTAAAGTCAGTTTTTATTTTAGTTTATTTCTTTCTCAAAAACTTTTCCCATATTTTGAATTATGGCTCCTGTGTGTTCCCTGTCCTGGAAGCTGGAAGGTGTGTTTTGCTTTTCTATGATGGAGAGGAGTGAAGCCCTCTCCCTGGAGGGCAGGTTTGTGTCAGATATTGGGAAGAAACCCTTTCCTGTGAGGGTGGTGAGGCACTGGCACATGTTGCCCAGAGAAGCTGTGGCTGCCCCTGGATCCCTGGAAGTGTCCAAAGCCAGGTTGGATGAGGCTCTGAGTAACCTGGGATAGTGGAAGGTGTCCCTGCTCATGGCAGGGGGGCTGGAATGAAGTGATCTTTAAGGTCGCTTCCATCCAAACCATTCTAGGATTGTGTGATGAGCTGATGAACTGCTAATAAAAGCAGCTAATAAAACTGCTAATAAATCCATTACAGCTCTTTTGGGGAGAGGCAGGAGGGGATGGAGCCACCCTCATCATTTCCCTTGGAGGAAACTGTAGCTCTTGACACTCCTTTAGTGGATGGTTTTGTTGTCCAAGCCAGTTGTATGAGCCTGCACAAGAGGTTAAAGCACCAGAAAAGAAACTGTGAAATGCTGTGGGTGCAGCCGCTGTGCCAGTCCTGCTTCTGGAAACTGTTAAATTGGCTTAGTTATGTTAGAAAACTGCTGCTCAGGTGTTAAAGTCACTTCTATTGTTTTTTAGGGGTTTTTTTAATTTTTTTTTTGCCTTTAGCGGCTGCAGAAACAAATTTCTTGTTAAAATCCTGATTTGTGTATTTTAGCAGTGTTGTGTTAAACTAAGTCAAAAATGTGGTAGTGGTAGTCTTAATACAAGTGTGTATAAGACTTGAGAAGCCAAATAGCAACCAGCCACACAGTTTTGAAACTTAATTTTTCCTCTACAAATGTGGCGAGCTAATTGGTATACAGCAACAAAATTAGAGGTTTTTCCTTTCTCATTCCCTGCTTGGAGGGGTGTCATTCAAAGTTGTAGTCCGAGTGTCCAAACAAGGAAAAGCCAGACAAAGACCTGTGCAATGCTTTTTTTGCTAGATTAATAATGCAGATTTTAAGGTAATTCAGATGTTTTGCAATTAAAGTTAAGGATTCCATGTAATCAGGAATATCTGCCAAGTCATCCCCCTTCATGAACCTTCCTCATCCTCTTCAGTAGCTTCCAAAAATTAGGTTTATATAGAAAGACTGATGCATTAGGCACAGTTTTCTGTACTTCTGTTTTAAACCAGTTAAATTAACTGCATGACAGAGCAGGATTATAGAAGAGCTCTTGCCTGTTATGCTATGGATGTTTTCTAAATATGCACTTAAAGAGTGTATTAGCTAAAAATGTATAAAGAAGAAAAAAATCCTTAGTTCTTATTCAAACGGTAGATTCACACATTAATTTATATATCCATCTCCACTCTGCTTACTGGTCAGGGAGCTAGAAGGTGCCAAGAGCCTCAGCCTCCTGCCAGTTTTTGTTTTTTTTTGCATGGGGAAACAAATGCCAAAAGTGCTCTTGGGTCTATAGTTTTGATATTTATGGGCACTTTAATACAACAGGCAAAGGCATAATGTATTTCTTGATGATACTTAAGATCCTGTTGTCCCATGGGAAAACACTGAGATGCAAAAAAGGTGTTTACAAGCAGATAATTGTAGATTAATAGAAAGTAGGTATCATTAACTTCTCCAATGTGATTTCATTTAGTTTTGTTTTGTTTTCTATGATTGTGTTATGTATTCTTTTTTGATAGGTACAGTTTCACAAACAAAATAGGGTTAATCAAATCACTGCCAAAGTGCAGCTAGTAAGGATGCCAGTAAATAAATATATAAAGATATTAGTCCTGCTCTGGATTTAAAGTGAGCAATTCAAGTGGCTTTAAAATAATAGATCAGCAAAATTTAGAAGTGTTTGTAGAACGTGTAGCCAGAGTACTGAAAATAAATAACTTGCAACTGCTTTTTAAGGGAAGGAATGGTACTTGAGAAGGAAAAAGACCACAACCAGAAAATAAATTCTGGAGCAACAGACAAATGTTTTAGGATAGATGTAACAGATTCCTAGTTGCTCTGGTGGGCTATTAAAGTTTCTCTTTCCATTTGCTCCACCTGGAAGCCACAGCTATCCCTGAGCTACGTTCATCTGTTCTGTCCTGGAAAGGAGAAAAGTAAGTGACCCCACTGGCATTTAAACCTGTGGGTTTAAGGAGTATTTCACTTGCGATTAGCCCACTAAGCCATTTCTTCTGCCTATTTAAACAATTTTATTCCAAGAAGAACACAGGAGTGCAAATATTATTGTTAACTGCACTTGGAGGTAGGAAATGTGTATTTCTGTCACTGGTGAGTTTGTTTTATCAGCCCCTTTATTTTTGAAGGGATAGCAACATAACATGTTCATTAGGAATGCCATGATCTAGGATTTTGGTTATTCCTTTTCTGTTGGATCATGTTTGGTTACACAAAAGTTCTTTACCCCTTATTTATCCTCATCTTCCCCAGGTACCAGGGGAAGCTCTGCGGGCAGGAGAAGTCTGGGGAGCTTCTTGAGTTGTCCTGATGGGTGCAGATCTGGTTTTGATCTTCTCACTGCAGGTTGGGCACAGCAAATTTGTGTGATTTTGTGATATGGAAAAACATCAGTGACAAATTAGTGCACTTGTTTAATTATCAAAATTGGGCTGTAAACCCACGTTGTAGCTAAGAAGAGCAATTGCAGCTAAATGGCTGAACTCAGCACTGATCTTTATGCAGTATAAGGATTCAGAGGTAAAGTAAAAGAAAAGGCTTCTGAACCTTCAAAAAACTCATCTTTTATTTCCTCAAACATTTTTTTTTCTTAGAGCAGCTAATATATTTTAATACCCAAAAAAACCAAGCCAGTTGTGTACACTTGATGTTCATGGTAGTATTTTTCCAAAAATAATAAAATACCAAGCTGAGAAAGCAAACTGCCTCAAGCACGCAAATAATGATTTAGGGACATTTTTCACTATGCAGAAATATATTCCTAAAATACTTCTTGGGCATGCTGCCTTTTGTTTTAGCTAATTCTGGTTATTTCTGGCATTGTGGACCTGCTGTTGGCTTCCTGCTGCTAGGACTGAGGTGTAATTTGCTGACAACAGGGGGCAGAGCGAGTTTGTATTTTAAAAAGAAGAGAAATCCCTGTCAGAGCAGTCAATGGTTATTTTTTTTATTCCAAAGGTAAGGCTTGTCTTAGGAAAGAGTTAATAGCAAGTACTCCTCTGTTTAAATCTGCTGTCTAGAACTTGTGGATGTCAAAGCATTTCAAAGGCTTGGTTGCTGTCTTGGATCCTCTTTTATAAAGCAGATAAGGCAGTTAAGCTATAAGTTTGTATTTATTTAGGTTGATTCAAAATCTTTTTATTAACTGTTTATTTAATTTTAGCCACCCAATAGTGCTCTGGCAAGCTCTCAGCATACTTCTGGCTGCCTTGACTGTCTAAAGAGACTTTTGGCAGGGTCCTAGGTCTGGGATTTGCACGCTTTTTCCATCCTAACAGGCATGCTTGAGACGCCTAACCATACTTAGAAAATAAAAAAGGAACAAACTTCACTTAACCATGAAAGGAGTAGGAAGGGAATCTGTTGCTGCCGTTATTACCTCCATACTCCTTGATCTAATTTGGACTTTGATGCTGATGAAGTGGCAACCTGGTTTCTATTACACTTAAAGAAATACATTAAAGCATCTGAAGTGGTCCTTTTAATTTTTGCTTTATTTTATTTAAAGAGATAAAGCATTGATTTGAGGGTATACTTGCAATATTTCTCAAATATTCATAATTATCTGATAAGGTAATACATTGCTTCTAGGACAGACTAACTGCAGATGTTGAAGATTTTTTCTGAAATTATTAGTTCTTTACTGTGGATCAAGTGCTCCTGGCCTGAGTTTCATATTCATATGTATGTGAACAATCACCTATGGAAGATACTGGCAGGTATCAGAGCTGTAACAGCTCACAGGTAACAGTGCTCCATAGTCCAGAGCCTCGGATTTTCCCTCTCTTTATGTTGGACTTGGATTTCCCAGCACATCTGATGTACAGTCAGAACATGGACTTCTTTGTATTTAGCTGAGCCCAGCTGAATTATTAGGGGCATTGTTAAGGCAATGGCTAAGGGCAGTCTCATTTAGAATAAGACATTGGAAATTCCATGTATGTTCTTTATATGGAAATGTTTATACAATATAAACTTCTGCTTAGGAAAGCAACTCTTTTTCATCTGGACAGTCTCTCCATACAATGCATCATGCCAGACAATAGATGAAGTGTTTTAATGGTGGTAAACAGTGTGTGTGTATGTATATACATATTAAAAATATATATTTATATATATTCAACCACATGTGAAATGTCCTTTCATTTCCTGCCTTTTAAGGGGAGGTTGTATCACAGAGCTACCTACTCTCAGTAAGATGTGGAGCTCCCACACTTGAATGCCTCAGAGGTCATTTTTCTGAAATGAGAGGGAGACAAATTACCTGCATCTTATGATGGACAAATTAGTCCCTTAGAAGTTGTAAATGAAATTCTGCCACATCTTGCAAAAATTACAGGAAAATCACTTGGAAATTATAATAGCATATGTAGTAGCCAGTTAAAATACAGCTACTGTTCATAAATTCCTGAAGACAATATTCATGTAACGTCTTAACTTTTGCGTGGTCTCTGTGTAGCTGAAGAGACACAGTGTTTCCCAAAATAATTTTTACTAGTTCAAATGACTGCAAATAAAAATTGCAAACGTTTTTGCTGTTCATGCTTACACACATTCTAAAACTATCTGTTGTACAGTTGCTTTTAGAGATGAAAGGAAGGCAACAGCAGCACAACAGAATGCTCTTTCTGTCATATTTAAAATTGTGATGTAAAAAATTTCATTTAGATTATATTCCAGTATTTTCTTTTCACTTTAAAGGAGAAATGGTTGCAGCATATCCCCTTACCTACCACATGCACTGTCTAAATGTGGGTTCTTTTTATTGAAATGTCAACTATCTCTGTTTCCCAGTTACTGCCTTTCTGCACTTCATATCACTGGTGGACTCAGCTACTACAGATATCATGCAGACCTTCATTAAATGCAATGTACACTGACTTGAGCAGTTGGACCAGCTCTGGCAGCTCAGGTATGGATGAAAAAAACCACTGAAGTTAATTGGAATGAATACATGCCAAAGTATCATTGACTTGGGATGGAATTGCTATCTGCTTAAGGCTTTCCCTCAAATATAAACACTTTTCCCAAACAATAAAACTTGTTAATTAAAGAGCAGCAATATCTTATCACAGAATGAGATTTGGGTTGGAAGGCACCCCAAAGATCATCTAGTCCAACCCCCCCTAGCATCGGCAGGGACACCTTCCCCTATCCCAGGTGGCTCAGAGCCCTGTCCAACCTGGCCTTGAACAATTCCAGGGATGGGGCAGCCACAACTTCTCTGGGCAACCTGTGCCAGGGCCTCACCACCCTGACAGGGAAGAATTTCTTCCCAATATCCCGTCTAAACCTGCCCTCTTTCACAATCAGTAGTTGCTATATTTTGTGCTGTTTTCCCCTGGAATTCCTTGGAATATGAAAGCACTCTGCTATTTCTATTCTGCATCAATGAATGGATCTTGCTATTGCTCCTGGAAGGAACTGAAACTTTAAAAAGTCAATATTCAAAGATACAAGAGACAGAAATCATGTTTTGATTGCCTGATATGGGCATGGATACTATTTAATAGGCAAAATAATGGATTTCATTTCAGATGAGGCAAGCACCTTCTTCTCTTTTGTGTACTGTGGGGGCTTGGGTGGCTTTGTTTGGGTTTTGTCCCTTCACCTGCACAAAGGCAGTGTATGCCAACAAAAACAGTTTAAAACGGTATTAATGTCCTTCCTCATAAGCTGTCAGATCCACAAATACTTTTTATTTGAAACGCACAGGGTTCCCTAATGAAGCTCTTGGGCTGCACTGGGGCGGGAGCGTGCACAGGGGTTTTACTGTGCATCCCAGAGGTAGCTGTAGATGCAGTTCATTTTGACCTCCAGGTTCTGGGAGCGAAGTGAATGGGAGAGCTATGTAAGGCAGTGTCCTTGCAGCCAGCCTTGTGTGGAGGGGAGCTCTCCTGCCCTGGGGCTGCCTCAGCCGTCGGTGTGGCTGTGGCCGGGGAAGATAGGCGCCCGGCCTCGCACTGCCGCCACCGCAGCGCTGTGCCCCTCCGTGCCCCGCGCTCCGTCTTCCTAACAGCTTCATTTCCCCTCTTTTCAGCGTATCTGTCAGCAAAATGCTTTCCATCATTTCGGGCTATTTTTGTCCCCTTATCACAGCTATTTCCTTGGGTAAATAGTTGTCCTGGCGCTGCTGGCGGGGCGCACTGCTAGGGGCTGGAATTCGCGCTGGGGTGTGGTAGCTGCGGGCAGCGTGGGAGGTGAGAGGCAGGGCTGCAGAAACCCTTGGCGTTTCTCTCTTGCTCCCCGTGAAACAGCTCCCATGTCAGCAGGGTCGTGGCCTCTAGAACGAAAAAGGGGGAAAGGAGAGCGGGGAGAAAAGGAAAAGAAGAGGAAAAAAGAACAACCCCGGAAAAAATACTAAATTTTATGAATGTGAAATATATTCAAGGGGTCAAAAAAGCAGTCACTGTTTTTTCCAGTTTGGCTAGCTGTGCAATCATGTGTATGGTCATGTTGATTTTTAGTTATATTCCCCCCCGCCCCAGCTGTTTTAGAGTGAGAGTGCCTCTTATCTGAGTACCTGATGGAGAAGGTTGCAGGGCAAGAGTGGAAGCTGTGGCATGGACCTCTCATTACTGTGTTTAAAGATTCTGTTATCTTTTCTTAAAAAAAAATAAAAAAATTTTAAAAAAATTACAAATCACTGTAAACAAGTGGGGACTGAAAAATCTCCAGTCTTCACAGAAGGAGTGTGGAAACCAGTGCTCCTGTTGTTCTAGCAAACATGTGATCCTAGAATCACAGGATATTCCAGGCTGGAAGGGACGCACAAGGGTCATCAAGTCTGGCTCTTCAGTGAATGATCCGTACTGGAATAAAGCCCATGACCTTGGTGTTACCAGTGCTATGCTCTGACCAACTAAGTCAATATATGCTTCTTTATGTGCTCTTTGTTATGGTCTATTATAGCTTATTTTCAATAATTTTGAAGGGTTTTGCATGCTGCTCCATCAATTAGAAAAGTAATTGTTCTACTTTATACCTTTTTGGGGGGATTTTTCTCAAGATTCCCAGGGAGCTTTTGTTCTTTTTTACTGAGGTTTACTGAATTTATAATAGCTTGAAGTTTAATAGGGATGTGGAGAAGGGAATTACATAGGTGCACATTGCTGGAATGAACACTTGTCTGAATCTTGAAAGGTTTTTCCAGAAAATGCCATCCCTTTCCCCAGATTTTATATAAACTCAGTACATTAAATAGTAGCAGAGCAGGTACTGATTTAGAAGAATGTGTATCATATGTCAAACTATTTTAAAAAGGGAAGAAAAATATATAAGCACTTTTTAATCTCTTAAACACCTTCACTTTATTAGGGCTTAAGTTAACATTGACATGAACAGCACTGACATACATTAGCTTTAGGACTTCTTAGCATTAAATTGGAGTAAGGATGTTTTTATCTGTTACTGGATCATTTGTTTTACAAATTGTTTTAAAAAATAAAATTTAACATATTAAAAATACTCCTGACTTCCTTAAACACACCAAAGTTGACCCAAGGAGGAAGTGCTAACTGATAAGCTTCCTTAAGAAAGAAGCAAATTTTTTTTGGGTGCTGTTGTTGAAAAGGATTGCCTTGAAGGGAATAAAGAAGCATATGTAATACAAGTTCTAAAATCATTTGAGTTAGAAACCCAGCCTTTATTGTGTTTTTAGCTAGGTATTGGGTTTGAGGCCAATGCTTTTCAGAACTTGCCTGGTAAGTTCCTTGAAACTGTAAGACGCATCATATTTGGTATTTAGGTGGACTGTGAAAAATGGGTTGGCAACCTCAAAGGTGTGAGTCTAAGGGAGATCACAGGAGCTAGGAATGGAGTTGGAGCTGGGAATCTGACAGAAGTTAATTTGACTGTGGTTGCATTTGAAGGCCATTTGAAATAATTTGACTGTGAATTAATTTGCTCTTGATAAAAATTACAAAATAGGTGTCTAGCATACTTTACTGTAAATGTTACTATTCAGCAAAATATTATTGCATTGGTGGTATAGTGATGATGCTGTGAGGATAATCACTCTAAAACCAAACTTAAATTGCAACTTCCATTACATTACTACCTTAATTTATAACTGGATATTAACTTTGGAAATAAAAGGTCATTAACCAAAGGTGCTGGTGTGATGTTTCTGCAGTTCCCCTGTTCTCAGTGTTTAGCTTGATCTATTCCCATAGTGCAGAAAATTCTGTTGCTGTTTTTAATTTCTTCCCCTAGATTCACATCTTTGAGTTATGCCATGCTCTTACTACTCACCTTTATCTTGGATCCCAGCATTCTCATATGCCTTTTGTGCCTTTTTTTTTAATTGACTCTCTAACAATGGGTTTCACTTACTAATTTTATCTTCTATTCTTCTAGATATAGTGGCATACATTATCTGACTTGATTTAATGAAATAAAGATGGTTACCTGAAAGTAACTCTACAGTGGAAATGTTGAGGTATTATTTTTTGTTTTTGGGCTCAGTAACATTTGGTGCCTTTTTTCATTTTATTTTTTGGTCTTTGGATATTTTTGATTGCAATAGGATTATAGCTTTGAAGGATTAATACCTGTAAAATTAACACTGCTGTAATTGGCATAATTAATAGTGAGTGTCAGGAGTGAGTTCTCTCTTTTAAGCAGGACAGAACAGTTTCAGATAAACTTGAACTAGCCCTGATTGAACTTCTGTCTGTGCCAAGAATTTCAGATCTTCCCATTGCATTGAGCTCCAAACTGAGCCTACATCCTATCTGAGGGAGAAATCAAAGCTGATTTTGTAGTGCTGTTGTTTAAGCTGTAGCTGAAGATTGGCCTGTTGTTCAGTTTGACTAACCTTGGAATATCAGTGGAATTTCAGTTGTCAAGCAACTAAAAGCTTTGCTTTGTGTTTTTATCTTTTTACTGATACCTGGGTGCTTTGTCATCTAGACTAGTGTGTGTTTCATCCACAAAGGATTCTCTGTATCTGATATTTGACCTGAAAGCATTACTAAAGGGAGCTGTTAAACTTACAAATCTACTTCCCACATGCATCCTACAACTCACAGTGGTCACTTGTGTTGTTGCATCGTGAAACATGCTGCCCTAAAGGATGGTAAAGATCAAAATAATTCACAAAACCATGGAAAATCTGGGTATTTATTTTTATTTCAGCAATAATCTCACTCTAAAGATCTGTGCCAGTACTTGTAGTTACTCAAGTACACAGCCTCCTTACAGAGGCTGACTTACCAGCTTATCACCATTTTGTACTAGCATGTGTCTGTTATCTAGAGGATGAAAAACAAATGATACTTGTTTGGAAGAAAGTTGACATAATTTGTGCCATGGGTTATCAATTCAAACAGGCTTTTTAAAATCTGCTCTGTTGAGCGGGGAAGGGCAAGGGGTGAAGGAAAGAGAAAACAAGATTTATTTTTCTTTTTATTAAATAAATCACCTTCAGTCTGGTTTGGAAATCTGAACAAATAATGGTGCAATCACCATTTTTTATCAAAAATGAGAGGTTAGAGATTTCCAGTCACTACTCTAGTGGTTTATATGTTTATTCTCAGTGCCAGAGAACCTGTTTTGGACTCTCATCTGAAGGGTGAAGTGTGAATCCACATCTGCAAGAGTGGTCCAAGAGCATTTGGATGCAGTATTCAGGATAGGGTTTCATTAGCATCTTCTTTTCTACAGCCTTGGAAAACAAACAAAAAACTGGGTTTCTACATGTGAGAACTTCCTGCCTTGCCTCCAGGTGAGTGCCACAGCCAGCAGACACTGGAGTCAAATGAAATACTGTCAACAGGAGAGGAGCCATTTTGGCTTGTCTTGAGACCCAGTGATTGCAACACTCAGCAGGCTTGTGCAAGGATTCATTCCGGAAACAGCTTGGGATGGGGCCAGCAGAGAGTTTGAGCCGTGGTGTTGTTGGGGAGTCCAAAACCACCACTGCCACATTTTTTGTTTTCTAGATTTGCCTGTGAAAAAACATGTTTTTAAATTTATGCTCTTCTACTGTATTCAGTTCAAAGTCATCACCAGGGAGGGTTTAACCAAAATTAGATTTAAATGGTTAATGTATTTGCTGAAGAGATCATGCAGCTTTGATAATTGGAATTTTCCAGTGATCATTAGGTAACATGTTTATGTCAATAAGAAGGCCTGTGAAGTGACTGAATGATCTGGTTTGTCTTTCTGGCACTGAGTTTTATCAGTTATTAGAAAATCGGTGTGTATCACAGCTGTGGGGTAAAAGAGCGGCACTGTGGATGAGCTCTGCAACTTGTCTCTTTCTATTAAAAATTTGTCATGGATAAATGGAAAATCCTTTTGTGAAGGGTATATCAGGTGTTCTTGACTTCTTAGCACTGCAGGAAACACTACAGAAAATAATCTCAGTGTTTAGTAGGAAAATGTCTGCCACTACCTAAAATGGTAGATTTACTACTTAACATTGCTAAGACCTAAAGTTTTATAGTTCAAGACCAAATTTCTAAGTGAAAATTGTCTGTACATCCTGCTTGCTGCCTTTCTACCAGAGAAAGAAAATCTACCAGAGATTTTGTTATTAAGCTACAACATGAATGCTGACAGGGTTCCTTGCCTATCTTTATTAGCAGCAAGTTGTGGAAAATCAAATTAGCGACAATTCTGCTTCTGGATAATAAGTTAACTTTGAAGTAAATAGGTACAGAATAGTAACTTGGACCAAGTTATCATGAGCGATTTTAACCTGCCATGTGAATTCCAAGTAAAATCCATGTAAAGGAAGCATTAAAGTTATGGGGTAGAGATTCCTAAGGTTTCTTACCAGACCAAAGTGAGCAATAGAGGACTAATACAAATCTACTATAATACAAAATTACAAATGATGTTTTCAACTGTTTTTGTTGATTTGATTTGGCAATATATTTAGCAGTATGTAATCCCAGGTACATTTTAACAAGAAAGATGCCAACTAGAGAGTCTGGGCAAACAACTTGTTAAAAGTTTCTGTTTGCCTTCAGTGTATTTGTTTCCAAACTAGGTCTCTTAGTCTGTTTCCCATCACAGTGTCCTGAGAGGACCTTGCTCTATCTTTTTTTTAAAAGCTTTGGTATGTGTTCTCACAATATGTATGAATATTTCCATTAGAGTTAATCAATCAACACCAAATAACAAATGCTTTTACCATTAATGGGAGCACTGGGTGTGCGTGGAGGGCAGGACTATGCATGTAAAGGCAGCACATGGAACAGAAAGAAGTACTGTGGGATATTTGCTGCTTGGTAGTATACCAGGCAGATCTCATGTTGGATTTGTGTGGTAACCTTTTGGGGTAGAGCCAGGTTGGGGGGGGGGGTCATAAAATGTGCGCTTGTTTTCCAGTTGAGTATTTTGCCAGATAATGGAAGTGGGACCAGGGTACTACTTAAAATATAGTATAGATGGGAAGAAGAGACATGAATAACTAATTTTAAAAAACCATTCAATCTTTTTTCATGTATCAATCATTGTATTAATACCAGATCCACGTTTTCAGCACATCTCACCTGGTGGTCTTCTGCAGCACTGTGTGGTTCAAACAACACTTTCTGCTTTTCATGTAGCAGTGGTCAGGTCTGGTGTACTTGCATATCTCTAAAGCATAAGGAGATGTGTAATTAGCTGGTAATGCTACCTGAATCTTTACATGGATATGTCATTGTTAAAAGGCTGTGGTACACAGACCAAGCAGTATATGTCCATAAGTGATGCTCAAGGCTGAAGGAACCTTATCTGTCAAATTTTTAACTTGCCCTGTCTTTGAGCTTCTGAGACTGTCTCAGCTTAGCTGGAGAGTTTTATATGAGTGGGAGGGACAGTTGTGCTTTTTTTTTTGTTACTCTGGGATGTGGGTTGTGAGTAAATGACAGGGGCACTGACATAGCCACTGCCTCAGCAGCAGCTGCACTGTGAGGTGTTAGTCCATTTTATGTGGCTTTCTGTCCTGGTCTGCTTCCTTGTTGATGGGGTAAAAGGCTGATGGGTTGAACCAAATAATGGTTGTATGTATTATTCTACTCTTAAAAAGAAAAAAGAAAAAGAGGATGAGTCAGCCATAGATGCATCATGTGTCCTCTGTGCCAAGAATGACACATGGAGGCCAGGAGATGGGACAGCCTTGCTGAGAGTTCAGCAGGACAAGGGGTGCATGTCAGAGTCACAGAATCAGAGAACAAGTTAGAAAGGACCCACAGGGATCACTGAGTCCAACTCCTGGCCCTGCATAGGATATTCCCAAGAATCACACCATGTGCTTGAGGGTATTGTCCAAATGCTTTTTGATCTCTGCCAGGCTTGGTGCTGTGACCACTTCTCTGGGGAGCCTGTTCCAGTGCTCAACAATCATTTGGGTGAAGAGCCTTTTCCTGATATCCAGCCTAAACAAACTTCAGGCCATTCCCTCAGGTCCTGTTGCCTGTCACAGGGCAGAGATCAGTGCCTGACCCTCCTCTTCCTCTCATGAAGAATTTGCAGGCTGTGATGACGTCTCCCCGTAGTCTCCTCCAGGCTGAAGAGACCCAGTGCCCTCAGCTGCTCCTCATACAGCTTCACCTCATTCCCCTTCACAGTCCTTGTGGCCTCCTCTGGATATCACAGCCCCTGGGCCATGACAGGTGTGGCAGAGGATCAACCCCGTGCACAGGGGCTTGTGCAAATGTTGTGATGTCTTGTATACCTTGGGTAATTCTTCCAGACACGTAATTATCTTGTATTTTCTTTCAGCTGAGAGACTCCCTTAGATACGGTTTGAATTAGCGGGGATTCCAGCATTTCTTTGACAGCAGCAAGGTGCAGGCTTGAAAGTAGCTAATTACATGTCCTTGGGATTAGAGGATTTGTATATGCAATTAAATTGCCTTTAGCTGCCTCAGAGTTCACCCTGTTTCCTTTAGTTTTGATTCATAAATGGACATCCCTGACAAAGCTTATGTGCAGTTTTCTTAACCTAATTTGTAGTTGGTTGCTCAGCATCGTTGGGTAACAAAAGAAAAAATTAATTGGTATTCAGGCAGGGAATGTTTTATTTTTTGCAATTATTAGTGCAGCATTCAAACAAGTCTGTGTAATTTTATTTATAACCAAGTGTTTTATTGACTATTGTTTCAAAGAGATAACAAATCTAGTGATAATGAATATGACTGTTTCTTAAATTATTTGAAGCCTACTTGTTTTATTTAAGAAAATGTGATCTTAAACAAATTTCATGTGTACTGAGAACTTTTTTCTGGAGTTTCAGTATATAATACTCTGCCTTGGGGAAGAAAACTATGGGACAAGACCAGATTTTTTTTACTATATAACCTCCAATTTTAACAAGTTATAGCAAGTATAGTGTGTTTTCTTTAGAGAAACAACTGTTTTCTATATAAGTGAGGGGGAATTTATTAATTTATTTCTCTTCACTGTGTAATTTTAATAATTAAGTAACATGAGGAATAAGAGTCTTTTCTTAGTTAAATTTTTAAACTCCAGTCTCAAGTACGGGAAAGATTTCCTTTGGAGTTCTTTTGTATATGCGTTAAGCTGAAACTTCCTCTGGATTTTAGTTCCTTTCCTATTAAGCAAGCACTTACGCTTGTTTCACTTGCATAGTTTTAGCATGAACCTCCCTTAGTTTATGCATGGAAGACTTGAGCAGAAATATCACACATGATAAATACCTGTTAAAGACTGTGAGGAAATACTGCACAATCTGAAATAGCAAATTCTTTGCTTTTCCATGTTTCCAGGTGGAGTGAGGGAAGAAGGGATAAAAATACCTTTTTTTTTCCTATTTTATTTCTTTGTCTTGATTATGGGCCACATAGATTTCTAAATCAATTTTGCAGAAGCTAAATTTAAAGAAAATTGCACATCCAGAGTATGCTTCAGTGTTATAATTGATAGCAAGCATCATGAATCATTTATTGTTTGCAAAGGCGCTGAGACATTTATTAATGCCACATTATACTAATTATTTCAGAAAGGATAAGTTAATAGGTCTGAGTTAAGTCCCATAGATATTGTCAGCTCATTTAGTATTTTGTAATGTTGAATTAGGTGTACTTGTGCAGTATTAAACGCCCTGATCTGGCTGTGATACAATATTCACACACAAGTTTAATTTGGGAAGTTATGGTGAGGCTTAATCCTATTCACACATTTGTGATTGCTGCTTTTGCTGTGGGACATCATGCAGTCATAATTGGAAGGATGTTCATTAAGCATATTTCATTAATATATAATGAGCACCATAAATACAGTGACCTTTGAGATAATTCACTTAGATGTCTTGATTCATGTTATAAATGCAACGGCAAATTAAAGATTAACAAAGATTAATTTATTATAAATTAATAAAGCAACAAACAGTGAGGAAAAAAACCACAATAAATGGACAGCGCAGCGCTGGGTGGACAGGGTCTATACGCAAGGTATAGGTGTTCCCAAATCCACGTCTGAGGGTCCCCTGGCCTGGGTTTTTATAGGGATTTTATGTCCCCAGGCTAGAATTCCAACCAGTTTCCATTCACCAAATGTCCCTGATTGTCGGGTGAATGGATTTCCTGGCCTAGAACATTGAGTCAGTAAGTATCCGGGCAGAGTCTCCTCAAATGTAAAGTGAGTCTGTATGTATTTTAACATATTTCACCACAGCAGGATTGAGAGATCCGGGCTGGTGCCGATGGATATCTCAGAGGAGTAGTCTCTTCTTTGTCTTTCTTGATTGAGTTTCTGTAGTATGGGTTTGGCAGGTGTGGTGTTCGATTCTGGCAACGACCGTCCCTTTTGTCTTGCTTGATGGTCTCCGGCCGAAATCGGCCGGGCGTTGCCTTTCTCTGGAGGTAGACTTTTAGGCTGGTTCTTTTGTTTCTGTGATGGCCTGTGTCCTGTCTTTTCCTCCGAGTTGATGAGTCTGCTGAAACCTGTTATCTGGGGGGGGGGTTCTTTTGCAATTCGTGGTTTTTGGAAAAGGAATTCTATCTCGACCGGGAGGAGAATTCCTTATTCCATACTTACATTTAGTTATAATTATACATACTTTATTTAAACTTCTTATTCCGAATTTTTATTTACCCAATTCTTTATTACAGTCCCCCACCTAATAATTTGAACACATTAAAAATTCGTGTTTTCATACTTTTTTCAGAGGAATATCAGGTTAAATAATGTCGTTTTCCTCTTGGTCTAATTCTTCTATATTTTCTGTGGACAACATATGTTTATTTTCAAATTCCCTCAATGCCTTAACCGCATTTCTATTCTCTTTTTCTTCCTCTAACTTCATGATTTTTGAAAGAAGGGTAGTGTTTCCCTGTGCCTTTTCTGGGTCTATTGGGAGAGAGGCAATCTGCATTCCTTGAACGACAGAATGTATCAGTCTGATCAGACAAGGAATCAGGCAGGGTAGGAAGATGACTCCGGCAATAGAACATCCTATAAAGAATACTAGCTTTTTCCACCATGCCCCTTGCCCAAAAATTTGATCCCACCAAGAGGCTTGGAGAATCGAATTCCACTTCTGGACGGGTACATGGGCTACTTTCTTTATTTCAGCGGCTAGACCCTTTATAGTTTCTCCGAAGTCATCTATCTCCATGCAACACTCTGACTCGTTATATCTGCCACACACTCCTCCCTCCTCAGCTAGCAAATAGTCGAGAGCGAGTCTGTTTTGGTAGACAAAAGCTCTCATCTGAGAATGTTGTTTTGCTAGGAGTTCCAGGGCTTCTGAAGTGTGATTTGAAACAACTTCTACCACAGCCTGTAACCGAATGAGCCGATTAAGGAGGTAGATTGGGGTCCTGTATCCCCAGCTGCCATCATTTGCCCATGTTGCCGGTCCATAATATTGTATGATTCTTTCGGCGGGCCATTCCTCCCCCTTCCACTGGTGGTTACCTCCGGCTATTGGTAGTTCTCGTTTCAATTCCCTCTTTTGTCGGGCTAGGGTTTCAAAGAGGGGAGCACCTAAAGACCTGCTTTCATCTTTAGGTAGTGTAAAGAAGAAAGGCCGAATTATTCCGAGTGTGCATGACCCTTTCCAATTTCTGGGCAATTCACTGTATGCTTTTTTCCCGCATATCCAGTAAATCCCATCCGGTGCCTTCCAATCTCTGTTAAGTTTTGCCGGGTCCTCCCAATATTCCCTCAGGCCAAGAAAGGCATGGAAGGGATTTGCCCCGTCCTGTTTGTTCCAACATAGACCAATTAGATCTATCCATTCGCAATTATTTTCCCGAGATTGGCTCCAATAGCCCTCGGGTGATTCCGGCTGCCAAATTTTTGTCTTTTTATCTGAATTTACCGAGAGAGTTTTTACACACGGGGTGTAACCAACTAGCTCGGTGAATTCCCTTCCTTCCCGACTGACACAAAAAGTTCCAATGATCCTCTTGTCAATTACCCACCCCTCTGGTCGCCGGGTTGTTTTGGATAATTTTAATCCTGTCCACTTAAGTAATTGTTCTGGGGTTAATCCTTCTCCCTTCCATGGCCATCTTTCGGCTGATTTCAGGCCACCACATATCCAACAGTTAGTCAATCCCAATTCGGTAGCTATTTCCTGCATCAGATCTATGAATAGATTCTGATTAGGGCTAGGTAGCTTCCAATTATCGTATTGTTTTTCTAGTTGTTCGTATTGTTCACTGAGAGAGTTTAACCTCTCCTGTTCGAGTCTTTTTTTCTTATTTTCCATTTCCTGCCTTTTTAGTTCAATAGTTAATTGTTTTATTTTATTTTCGGGGTCTGAACCATCCTCGTCTTTTGCGAAACAGATCACCTGATCAAACTGCAGACACACTCTATCATCGTCATTTTTCAGTAAATCTAAAACTATCGGTTCATTACTGAATGACACTTTTGTTTCATGTTTCAGGTTCTTCCCTTCCCAGTACAATTTCCCCCCCATGGCACAATATTTTAAGTTTGCTTTATTGTAACACAAGGGGTTGACTCTGTGGTACGCAATGAACGTTGACTGTTTCTTTCCTCCAATCCAGACAGTTTTATTACACTGCCCGCAGACCGAGATTGGGGAAACCCCTCCTATATCTCTCTTATTTCGTAGGTGGGTCGCTTGGACCTCTTTTTCCCCTGTGTTATGGGGTTGCCTTTTTCCAGCACCTATCCCCGGGATGGAGCACCAAATTTTTCCTTCCCGCTTACACAGGTCCATTTGGGTACCGTTTGCCCAACATTCTCCTGCGTGCAACTCCGGAGGGCAGGCAATCCATGGCTCGGTTCGCGAGACAGTTGGGCACTGCTCACACTTCCCCAGGGAGGTCGTCCCCGGAGACGCCTCGGGGCCCGTTCTCTCGGTCCAGCACATGGCTAGGTTCAGGATCGTCAGGATTCCCCACAATCGCATCCCTCTGCCATTCCCTCCGCCCGTATAGGAACATACGGCGGGGATAACCATCTTCTCGGCAGCAAGGACTGTCTTCAGGGGCCCTTGACGTTCTGATGGCAAACCTCCTTTTAAAGGTTGCCCACCGAGATGCCTTGATCGTGCCGCTCCTGCACGGTACCTTTACGTTCCGGCGGCACTCTATTATTAGAGGTTCCGCCTTACAGTCCAAATGGCCTCGTAATCCTTTTTGAAAAAATCGGAACCACTCAGGAGAGTCGAGTTCCAAGATACCCACCCGGGTAGCAAGTGCTAGAAAAAGGTTGGTCTGTTCTAATTCCTCTTTGTAACACGCGGCACACAACCCTTTCGGTTTTTGCCCTCCCAAACAATGAGTCACCCACGTTTGTTTACAATATGCACACTTAAAATGTACAAAAGGAAAACAATAACATTCAAAATTGGTGCAACTTATCCTGTCCTCGTTGCTCATTTGTTGTTCCGCTGAAGCCTGATTTTCAAATCTCCCGGAGGGGTTACAATTTTCCACTCGGGGGAGTCGCGAACCGAAACTTTCTTCACTCGGGAAGAGTGTGTCCAGCCCTTTTCAGCTGTGCGAACCGCGGTGTCTGTAGTCAGGAGGACGAGGAATGGTCCTTCCCAGTGGGGACTGAGGGGTTGCTCTTTCCACACTTTGATCAGTACCTTGTCCCCTGGTTGAATTTGGTGGATCGGAAATCCCAACGTGCTGCTTTGAGGAATCAATCCTCTTCTCCTTAACTCCTGTAAGTTTTTATTTATAGAAATGAGATAAGGTTGGAGTTGAACATCCTCTGTTTGAGGATGTTCAACCGGCATACCATGCTTGTACGGCATTCCATACAACATTTCAAAGGGGGACAGTCCTGTTTCTGAGTTCGGCATGGTTCTTATATTCAACAATGCCAAGGGGAGACATTTGACCCAGGACATTTTTGTTTCAATTGTCAATTTGGATATTTGTGACTTCAATGTCTGATTCATTCTTTCCACTTGCCCCGAGCTCTGAGGGTGCCAAGGAGTATGATATTGCCATCTGATCCCTAACGCATCGGACAACTGTTTGATAATTTTCGAGGTGAAATGTGTACCCTGATCCGAATCAATATGGTCTACAATACCATACCTAGGAATTATTTCCTCTAGTAGAATTTTAGACACTGTTTGAGCCGTGGCCTTAGCTCTGGGAAAGGCCTCTACCCAATGTGTCAATTTATCTACTATAACCAATAAATATTTATTTCTGCCAATTTTCGGTAATTCCGTGAAATCCACTTGGATTCTTTCGAATGGTCGATATGAGATTGGCCGACCTCCCCAATTGGTTTGCCGAAAATTCGCTCTGTTTACCTTTTGGCATATCACACATCCCTGTACCTCTTGTTTTGCAAGCTCGAAGATTCCCTTACACCCGAAGAATTTTAAAAATTGTTCAGCCAATGCCCTGGTTCCCCAATGGGTTTGTGCATGTAGTCTTTTGAGTATCCCTTTTGCTATTCCCTTCGGGACCAACTCCCTCCCGTCAGGTAACCACCATTTACCCTCTTTGAAATGTCCCCCTACCTTTTTGAAGTCTTCCTGCTCCTTTTCTGAAGGAAGCACTGAAACCTCTGGGGGTTCCCTTGGGACTAGCTCAGAAATACTTACGGTTAACAATGCCGCTCTTTTCGCCTCTTTATCTGCTAAATTGTTTCCCCTTGTATGGAATTGTCGTCCGGTCTGGTGTCCTTTTACATGAACCACAGATATCTCCAGTGGCTCCCTGACTGCTTCTAAAATTTGTCTAATTATTTCCTCATGTACTAATCCTTTTCCTTTAGTGTTGATCAGACCCCTTTCTTCCCAAATTTTCCCGAAGGTATGTACTATCCCAAATGCATATCTTGAATCGGTATAGATGGTTCCCCTTTTTCCCTTCAAGCCTTTGAGGGCTTTTAGGAGAGCAAAAAGTTCACAAGCCTGTGCTGACCAATTTGCTTTTAGGGGACCCGATTCTACAGTCTGTCCTGTTATACCATTTATGATGGCATAACCCGATTTACGTTTTCCCTCCATCATTCTCGAGGAACCATCGATAAACCATTTTTCTCCTCCTTCCAATTCCTGATCCTCCAGATCGGGTCTTACTTTAGTTTGTAATTCCACTGTTTCAATACAATTATGTAGTAGCTTTCCCGTTGGTTCCCCGTACAAAAATTGCGCAGGGTTTTGTGCAGAGGTTGTCTTTAATTCCAATCCTGGCGAACTGATTAACATGGCTTCATATTTCAGAAGCCTTGAATCGGTCAACCATTTCTCCGCTTTTTGTTGTAAGATATTTCTTACATCATGTGGAGTATAAACTATCAGGGGAGCTCCAAACGTTACCTTTTTGGCTTCCCCAACCAACAGTGCTACTGCCACAATTGCTTGCAGACACGTGGGCCAGCCCCGACTGACTGGATCTAGGATTTTGGACAAAAACCCTATAGGTTTCTTCTTTTCTGCCCATTCCTGGGTTAAAACTCCTTGTGCTGTTTGTCCACTTATGTCGACAAACAGTTGAAACTCTTTTCTGATGTCTGGTAATGTTAAAACTGGAGCAGTGACAAGGGCATTCTTTAGTTCTTGAAATTTAATTTCGTCTTGCCCTGTCCATTTTAATCGATCTGTATTTAGCCTTTCATACAGAAATTTCACCTTTTCACTGTATCCCTCAATCCACTGTCTGCAATATCCCATGAGCCCTAAAACTTGCCTAATTTGTCTCTTGGTTTGTGGGGCAGGAAGTTCAAGGATTCCCATCACCCTTTCGGGATCTAATTTCTTTTTCCCTTGTGATATCCAATGTCCAAGATATTTTACTTCGGGCTCAGTGAATTGCAGCTTGGATTTAGACACTTTCAACCCCTTTTGTCCCAGAAAATTCAGCAGGGAAATGGTACATTTCTTCACCTGCTCTTCCGTGATCCCGGCGATTAGCAAATCGTCTACATATTGTAACAGTTTTGTCCCTTCCTCTGGAGTGAATTGGGTGAGTAGCTGCTCTAAGGCTTGTCCGAACAAGTTTGGAGATTCAACGAATCCTTGTGGAAGGACCGTCCACCGCAATTGCTGATTTCGATTGGTATCTGGGTCCTCCCACTGGAAAGCGAAAAAATCCCTACTCCCTTCATCTAGAGGACATGTCCAGAAAGCATCTTTTAAATCAATTACACTATACCATACATCCTCTGGTGAGAGTCTGTTTAGTAAAGTGTAAGGATTTGCTACTACCGGAAACCTGGTTCGGGTTCTAGCATTTACAGCTCTCAAGTCCTGAACCAATCGGAAGTTCCCATCGGCTTTCTTTACTGCCAGGATGGGGGTGTTATGTGGGGACATGCAGGGCTCGAGCGTGCCGCCTTTAAACAGCTCGTCAATTATTAATTTCAAACCCTTCCTCCCTTCGGCGGGGATGGGGTATTGTCGGATCCTTATCGGATTCTCTGGATTCTCAATTTCAATTTTGATGGGAGCAATATCTAATTTTCCCACTTCCCCCTTTGAGTGCCATACTCGGGGGTCAATTTCCTTTTCATCTTTTGAAGTTAAATGCAACACCTTCACTACTAATTCTGAATTTTTCACAATGATATTTATTCCTAAAGCTATAATCATATCTCTTCCCAATAGGTTGTAGTCGGCTTCTTCTACAAGCAACAAATTTCCTAAACATATCTTATTTTCTGACTCGATTTCCACCTCCTTGATTACCGAGACTTTGAATGGATCTCCTTTTGCGCCAATTACAATTACTTTTTCTTTACTCGTTTCACACCCTATAGGCAATTTCTGCAGGGTGCTTCTCTCAGCCCCGGTATCAACCAGGAAACTCATTTCCTGGCGGTGGGGACCTACCTTCAATTTTATCAAGGGCTCCTTTGCTGTTACTGTCCCCATTTGGAAGAGCCCAAGACCCCCCTAATCTTCTTTAAATATTTGTTCATCTTTTATTCGTTTCCTGCAATCCTTTTTTATGTGTCCTACTTTCTTACAGTAGAAGCACTCAGGAGGATCCTTTCGAGGAGGAGTTTCCTCCTTTTGGGATCCTTTTTGTTTTTTAGGTATCGGCTTTCCCTGTTTCTGTTCGTGTTTTTGAACTTCTTTTACTGCAGCCACTAATATTTTGGCTTGAAGTTTCTGTTTTTCGTCTTCTCTCCTCATATAAACCTTCTGAGCTTCCCTTAGAAGCTCTTGGAGACTCTTCTCCTGCCATCCATCAATTTTCTCCAATTTCTTCCTAATGTCCTCCCATGATTTAGCCACAAACTGCGTTTTCAGCAGGACCTCCCCCACCGGAGAACTGGGATCAGTCCCGGAATAAATTTGCAGACTTCTCCGCAGCCTTTCTACCCATTCGGTAGGGGATTCCTCTTTTCCCTGACATTCCCCAAATACTTTGCTAATGTTCTGTCCTCTGGGGACCGCCTCTCTTATTCCTTGCACGATGATATTCCTCAAATCCATCATGCTTCTTCTCCCTTCTTCGGTCTGGGCGCTCCAACTCGGGCTTACGCTCGGCCACTTTTGGTCACCGGGTGTTCCCTGCGGGTGCCGCCTTTCCCAATCCCTGATGCCCGCCTGTTTAATCATCTCTCTCTCTTCCTGGCTAAACAGGGATCTCAGGATGGCCATGAGATCTTCATAGGTGTAAATACTACTCCCTAGAAAATCGTCTAATCTTTCGGCCACTCCAAATGGGTCATCTAGCAGTCGCCCCATTTCTTTTTTGAATGCTCGTACATCCCCTGAGTTAAGGGGCACGTTTACAAATCCAATTACTCCGGGGGCGGTTGGCACTTCCCTGAGAGGGAACATTCGGTGCCCACTTTCTGTCTCTCCCCATTCTCCATTCCCTATTTTTGATTTCCACCGAGTCCTGCTTGCAGGAGGGGAACTGGAGTTTGCGGGAGGGTTTCCCCTTATTGCTGGCGGGATGTCTGCCGCAGCTAAATGACTCAGAGGGTTCCCTTCGGATACTTTCGGTGGTCCCAGCTGTGGTGGCCGGACCGGGATTTGTGGAGGGGGTAAGCCCCATCCTTGCGTCAACACCGACTCCAAAGAGGGTGCGGTGGCTGGGTTTTCTGCAGGTGGGGGGGTAGTGAGGGTTTCTGGCACTACTCCCGGTGGTTGAGGGGAGCGTGCCTCTGCTAGTTGCCCCATGGAACCCTCGGGTGCTGATGGTACTACTTGGTCCATCACCGGAGGCTCTACTGGCCCGCGGTACGGAGGGGGTAAGTGATCCAGGGGTTCCCAGGTCTCTGTCTTATGTTCGTTTTTCTGTTTCACTGGAAACAGCCGCACTCTGGTATTTAACCAGAGTTTGGCATACTCTTTCTCCTCGCCGTCTGGCGAGACCTTTTTCTCTACGTGTGCGAGTAATTCCCTGCACGTCCATTTATCAAATGTTCCCAATACTGGCCAAGTGAGACATTTTCTCAATTCTTGTCCTCCCCAGATCTCGGCACAGTAGTAAATCATTTTTGCCTTTGATTTTTCTCGTCTCTCGGGACAAATTTCCCAATTTCTCAACATCCACCCTAAAGGACTCTCTGGTGGGATGTCTAGCATTTGCTTTGATTCTTCTGATGGACTTTTCTCGTTATCTAGTTTCTGCGTTTTACTTTTTCTCTGTCCCATTTTCTTACGATTCTTACCTGCTCTGCGTTGTGTTCGTCTTTTTCTTCGTCTGAAAGTCCTAGATCGCACCAATACTTACCTCTCGGTTAGCTGTACCGGGGTTTTCTCGATGTTCCGACTTTCTAAATCTTTTGGCTGAGAGAGTTTACCAGTTCCAGAGCTCGACTGGACGTCCCTTCCTCTCTCAGCCCCCTTTGATCGGTCCCCTGAGACTCCCTTTAGCCTCAGGCTTTACGAGTAAGGAAAGAGAGACACTTTCACACAGAATCGCTTCCTTCGCGGCCGGCCAATTCCCTCGCGGGAGGATGGAAACGCGGCCTTGAAGTCCACACTCGCTTCGTGACCAGGTCACGTCTCTCACAAACTCGCCCGATCACCCGCTCAACCTCACAGTACTTACAGCAATTTCCTGCGAGGGCGTCTTCGTGCACGTATGACTTTTTATGAGCTACCAAGCCGCGGCTTTCCCGAAGGCTCCTGCCTTCCCGAGCTCTCTGGATCCGTTCCTCTTTATTATGGTTTTTCCTCAGCCTAAATTTGGTTCGGCAATCGGAGCGAACTGCGGAGGGTCTCTGCTCCCAGGCCGCTGAAATCAGCGGGGGTACCCCCCTGGACAGCGAGATTCTCCCACAGTTTCTTCCGATCCGAGTCACGGCACCAATCTGTTATAAATGCAACGGCAAATTAAAGATTAACAAAGATTAATTTATTATAAATTAATAAAGCAACAAACAGTGAGGAAAAAAACCACAATAAATGGACAGCGCAGCGCTGGGTGGACAGGGTCTATACGCAAGGTATAGGTGTTCCCAAATCCACGTCTGAGGGTCCCCTGGCCTGGGTTTTTATAGGGATTTTATGTCCCCAGGCTAGAATTCCAACCAGTTTCCATTCACCAAATGTCCCTGATTGTCGGGTGAATGGATTTCCTGGCCTAGAACATTGAGTCAGTAAGTATCCGGGCAGAGTCTCCTCAAATGTAAAGTGAGTCTGTATGTATTTTAACATATTTCACCACAGCAGGATTGAGAGATCCGGGCTGGTGCCGATGGATATCTCAGAGGAGTAGTCTCTTCTTTGTCTTTCTTGATTGAGTTTCTGTAGTATGGGTTTGGCAGGTGTGGTGTTCGATTCTGGCAACGACCGTCCCTTTTGTCTTGCTTGATGGTCTCCGGCCGAAATCGGCCGGGCGTTGCCTTTCTCTGGAGGTAGACTTTTAGGCTGGTTCTTTTGTTTCTGTGATGGCCTGTGTCCTGTCTTTTCCTCCGAGTTGATGAGTCTGCTGAAACCTGTTATCTGGGGGGGGGGTTCTTTTGCAATTCGTGGTTTTTGGAAAAGGAATTCTATCTCGACCGGGAGGAGAATTCCTTATTCCATACTTACATTTAGTTATAATTATACATACTTTATTTAAACTTCTTATTCCGAATTTTTATTTACCCAATTCTTTATTACAATTCATTACTACATTTTCCACTTGTTTATTCTTCAGACATGTAAATGTATGGATTTCTGAGCTTCCCAATACCTCACAATGTATCATGTGTTTTTTGATAACCCATAAGGAATTTTATGCTCTCTATGCTTTTAAAGTAAAAAATGACAGACAGAGGGAATTAAGCTTCATCTAGCATAGCTGTGACTATCCATCATTATTTCTTTATGAATTTAAATGTAAATATGTAAATGAATTTGAATGTAAATTCGTAAATATTCCTTACAGACAAGTAAATTAATGAGTCACGGAGTCATTCAGGTCAGAAAGTCCAACCATGGACCCAGCAGTGACAGGTCCACCATTAAAATCATGTCCATACCCCAGCACTCCTTGTTGTATGAAATATTTCTGTTTAACTAGGCAGGTAGTAGTGTATATTTATATTCTTATGTACATTTAAGGAAATAAAAAGCCCAAATAAAAACAAATTTAAAAAATCAAGAATATCTATAATACTTAAAGATATAAAATAACACTTGTGATGTGATCCTTTCAATTTAAGTCATCTTCAAAGAATGTGCAAAGCTATTTCAATTTCTTTTGGCTTTCTTCGTACACAACATACAAAATGTACGGTCTTATGAAAACTTTGAGGTGAAGTTAATTTTGCTATTTGAAAACAATTTTATTATAATATTTAATTACTTTTTGTTTACTGGTAAAGCAATGTATAAAGGTTGAAGAGCAAAGGCTGTCAAGAAAGTCTTATATGTGCATAGTACATTTAGATTAAACATTCGGTTGTGATAGGAATGTTTCTATCCATGAGCAATACTTAGTTTCTTCCTCTTAAAAATCAACTTATTATGAAATAAACCTGAGGGGAATATCATTCAGTTTGCTATGGTAGTGGCTGGAGTTATAAAATGAAGCTTCCATTTTCATTTTCATACCTTTTTTTGTGTTATACTTGCATATGTACCCAAAGTAGTAAAATGTTTCAATCAGAAGACCACAAAGCCTTTTTATTTCCTCTACACCAACAATTTGAATAATTTCCAAACTGCTGATTGATAGTAGATCTCATTTAATTAAGTCTCCATTTTGACTTTTCCTGATGGAGCCATTACCCTCCTGATGCTGTGATTCAGCAGGGACTTCTAATGCACACTTTGATTCAATTTATCTGGAATGGAAGGGCAGCTCTGTTGGTGAAGATTTTTTGTCTGTCCCTGCGGTTTGTACTGATGAGCTCCATGAGGAACTTCCGCTCACAGAGTCTTTAGAAATAATCTCTGGAAGTTGTGCTTCCCTCTTTACGTCAAGTGCTTTGGTGAGCAACCAAGTGGTGTTAGACCTATTTTTGTCTGAAATGCACCTGTAAAACTCATCTAGGAGAAAAGTATCAAGAAGCTTTCCAGTACCTAAAGTAGCTACAAAAGAGCTGGAGAGGGACTTCTGACAAGGGCATGGAGTGACAGGACAAGGGAGAATGGCTTCAGACTGAGAGGGGGCAGGGTTAGATTAGAGATTTGGAAGAAATTATTCCCCATGAGGGTGGTGAGGCCCTGGCACATGTTGCCCAGAGTAGCTGTGGATGCCCCTGGATCCCTGGAAGTGTCCAAAGCCAGGTTGGACAGGGCTCTCTGGGCAACCTGGATAGTGGAAGGTATCCCTGCACATGGCAGGGGTTTTGGAAGGGGATGATCTCTGGGGGTGCCTTCCAACCCAAACCATTCTGTGATTCTAAATTATTAAGGACACCTTCAAGCTGTTCACTGCTTCACTGAGAGGAGCTGTGGTGCTTTAAATGTGTTTAGTTTCTGGATATCTCTTACAGTTGAACCTGTGCTACCAAGGAAGTAATCACAGGAACAAGAATTAAGGTCACGTGGTTGCTACTTATCTGGGTAGCGGTGTGTGCGTTAGTCTGTTTTAATTGAGTATATGGCTAAAATGTTAAGAGGCAGCATTCTCATATACTTTTATGGCATGGTAAGGAATGTATGGCAACTTACCATATACCATAACTGTATGTGAAAAACCCAGGATGACAAAAAAGGGATGTAGCGGCACAAGACCCACAGATGAGTTAGATACTCCAGTGCTGTTTCACAAGTGTCCAGTACTGTTTTAGATAGAAATATAATTAAAAATAAGTTATTGCATCTTATGAACTTCCATTCTCCTCCATATTTCCCCCTCAAAAAATTGAAAAACCCAGTCAATCACTGAAACATGGAGCTTTGTTGCTTGTAGTTCCCCCAGTATAGCAGCCTTGCCCTTCTTTCATTGTTCCTTCCTGCATTAAAAAAAATTCATCACTTTGAGCCCTTGGAGGCTTCTTTTGGCCACATGGAAGAGTAATTACCAGGTTTATGATAAGCTGGTCCAGTGGTAATAACTTGCATTGCAAGAAATACAGATGGAATTCTGACTCGCAGGATCAAATCTTGACACACAGATTGGTTTGGATTGGCCTTAAACCTGAATGTAGTTGTCTGGTCCCTTGGGTTTGGCCCAAAGTTGGTGACTAAGGCAGTGACTCCACTTTTAGGAATAGCAACCTTTTCTCATCAGCAGTGACTTCAGAGATATTCCAATAATAGCATTTTGTTGGAGGTTGTTTGGCTTTTTTCATGCAATTTTATGTATGAGAAAGTCTGATTTTTCAGTAAAAAATCATTAAAAATTATGTTCCTTCTGTCTTTCTCTTAACTGCTGTTTCATACCCATGTTTGATAAGAGTCTGGGTATGAATCACACAATAAATAGCCAGCAAACTGCTGGGAGCTGTGACTGACTGAGAAGCGCTACCCTAGCCTAGAGTTTCCTCAAGGAAAAAGAGAATTTTCCATCCCAATCAAGGGGGAAGAGAAATATGAGTGAGTTGATAAGTTGTATCCTTTGTAGAGGATGACTGGAAAGAAAATTCAATTTACAAAAAATAAGTTTCTTTTATAGTATTGGGCTACATCATATCTTTTCTAGGATTTTGTACCTTGTGAAGGAAAATGTTGACTTTTTCTTCATTTTCCGAAGTTTGTATTCTTAGATCAACTTGGATATGTGTTCTCTCAAAATAGTAGGTTTTAGTGCCTGAGAACAAAGCCTTATGGTATCTTTGTACTGCTGGTAATAGTGTTTACCAGCTGCAAGTGATTTAGAAGTTTGGATCAGACACAAATTGTTTTGAATTTGAATTATTTCCATCAGAAACTTTTATCCCTCAAACCTATTCCTATGCTAATATATAATCTATCAACACACAAATAATACAGTATTTTCTGCATGCCATGATTATTTAAGTTTCTATCTATGTTTTATGGTTGATGGAAAACTGGCAGAGTTGGATCTGGTATAGCAAGACTGGTTCAAATGATTATCAGTTTGCATGTTTGACATTCTTGGCCTGTTAAGTGTTGTATTTTACACTTAATGCTTCAAGATTAGCATGATAGATTAGCTTACTTAGATTAATGTTTTTGTTATTTATGCTCTTATTAACTGTTCTGTTGATCCTAGAAAATACATCTTTTTTTTCCTTGATGGATGTCGCATCACAGGAATACTGCTTGTAAATCAAATGCTGCTTTATGCTGTGGTGATGTTGTGTTAGAATCTATTTCAGATGATAAGTACTGAGATATACAGATATAAAAACCATCAGGAAATGCAGAATGTCCTTTTGCTGTCTTGTGATGTAAATTCACAGCCCCTGTCACCTGGCTTGCAAGCTTTGCTACTATGGTGTTATCCATAAACATGACTGTATTTCCTGAAGATGAAACAAAGGAGCCTGGCAAGACCAAGAGGCATCAGAGTTCAGGAGCTACCAAGAGCTCGTGCATCCTTCTGATAAACACCAGGATTGGTGAAAGTTGAGACAGGAACAAGCCAGGGTGTACAAGAGAGTGCAAAGCTTCTATTTGACTAGGTGTAAAGGCTGTCTGTGATCACATACATCTGTGCTTTTATACATATGTGCATAGAGTATCTGGGACTTGGGTGCTATTTAGGATACTACATGCAAGAACAAATTCTGAAATATTTATACATTATATGCATAATATTATGCAACATCTGTGTTTCTTTTTCAATCCAGATTCTGGACTATAATGTGCCTTGAAAAGCAGCTGGATGTGTGAAAGAATGTTGGATATTTCCTTCAGATTTTTCTCCTGGATACTCTGGATTCCTCAGTTTCTTCTTGTGCCAATGCTTTCTCTCATTACAGTCAAGTTATGTAATCATAGCATGGAGACATATATATATTATAAAGGCACGTATGCTTTTATATAGTTTGGAGACCTAAAGCCTGTGCTCAAATGTGGTAATTTAATATGGTCACTAAAATTTCAGTTCTCTTCCTCTGAAGAAGGTCATCAAATCTTTTTTATAACCATTTGTATAAATAACTTAATTTTGTATTGATTTTTCAGAGATAACCTTTGGCTTGTTTTGCACTTCTCTGAGCTGGTTAAGCGTGAGGCAGATCCAATTTAGAACACATATATAGCTGTATTAGCATGTTATTGTACCTGAGATTGTAAGCCAAGGCTCTCAGCTTTGAACTTCAACTGGCTCAGGCAGATGTGGCTCTGAGCATCAGCTGAATATGGAACACAAACACTGATAGCATAAATCCTACCCTGCGGGGCCTCGGATCATTCCATACTCTTTTGAGTGCCAAACACATAAAATTTTTATGTTCTTCAAATAATCATTTTTTCCCAGGCCTGCTTCCAACCTTCACCTCAAAGAGAATATTGCTCAATACAAGCAATAGCAATATAGCAATATTGCTCAATAGCAATTCTGAGGATGGAATAGAGTAGGAAACATTGGCTGCTATGGGGATCTTTCAAAACAGACTTAGTGAGTGATTGAGTAATTACTCTTCTGCACAAATAATTACTGAGCTATTAATATGCTAAAAAAAAAAAGCTTCGCAGATTCCATCTTCTTCATGTGAAAACCTCTAGCATGTAGCTTATGGTTAGAAGATCGTGGTAGGAGTTGTGGCTCCCCTTGTTATGTGCATTAAATACCTTGTCATTACATGTCAAAAAATTGTCACTTGCACCTCGAGAGGCTACATTAGAAACTCATTAATACCCAGGCTAATTTTAATTATTCTCTCTTGTGTAGAAATAGATCTTAAGTTAGATTAATAGCAGACCTCTCTGGGGCATTTTCAAAATAACCCAGGCAAATAGTTTATGTAAATATACATATGTATATTAGTTTAGCTGTGATTTATTTTTTTTTTACTAAAAATAGATTAGATAAATCCTCCAACAAGCACTGTGTGGGTAGGTGTATGTAAGCTGCTTTTTCAAATATCACCATGAGGTATTTTGTGGAAATGTGTAGTGTTGTTTTCTTTGCTCTCACCATTCTCTTTGTGCTCCTCCTTTCCATTCTCCTAAATAGTAATTAATGCCAAGGATCAGCATGGTTGCTACTGCCATGAGAATATACTGCAGGAAGAACAAAAGAATGACGTGTGCTTTGAAAAGGAGCCAGATACTGAAAAATTATTACAGCCTGCTTAATTACAGGCTTTTTCAGAGCAGCATGTTTAGTTTTGCATCCCCTCAAAAGCTAATAACTTCACGTTTTTTTAAAACCAAGATAGCAGGAAAAAGTTTGATGTCCATTATAAAAAGAACAGCGATTGGGTTTTTGTTTTTAGTGTAGTATGTGGAAAAGTTTAGACTGAAGAACAGCTTTAAATAAATCATTGAACAAAAAGCAACAAATATCAGCTAAAAATACAGAAAATGTGATTCACCATTTCCTCTCAGCTGGAGTTGTTTGTTGCAGACCAGGTCCCTGCTGCAGGTGCAGTTGGTACCTGGGGTTTTTTGAGGGGAGGCGGGGGGACAGCAGCGTTCACTTACACCTGTGGTCCTCAGGCCTCACCACCATACTGTGCAAAGGTTTCTGTCCTCCTTGGAGGTCTTTGCCCACCCCTCATCCCTCTGAGGTGCTGAGGTTTATGTAGAGTTTGCACTGTTGCCATTGCTACCCTGTTGCAGGGCTGTCAGAGGGGGCTGCCAGGGCATCCCAGCTGATAGAAGTTACAGCAGCTTTCCCACCTTCCCTGCTTTTCAGGGGATACTCAGCTGCCCTGTGACTTGTGCACAGAGAGCCTGTCTGGAGTGTGACCAGCTAGAGTTCAAGGAGACCCTGCTTAGGCTTTCTGCTCCTTTCCTGGTCATGCCTGTGTTGGGAGCAGCTTCCATCCCTCCCCTACTGCCAGTGCCTCTCAGTTCACGCTGCATTATCACCCCAGAAATAATCTTTCCTCCAAACTTGGAGGTGGAGCAGGGGATGACTTCTCAGTTGTCTATTAGACACTCTTCCTAAGTGCTTGGTCTTCATCCCACCCAAGAGACAGCCAGTACATGGATTAAACTTTGTAGGAGAATTGCTTTCCAGTTTAGAAATGCAGAAGGGGAAAAAAAAGTCCAATTTTTCAAGTGTCATGGTTCTGAGGTAGAGCTGTTCTGCCCCACCAGACTTGGGGTTTTAACTGATGGTTGGTGAATTTGTCTAACCAGATCTTCTTGGTGTGGGCTCTTGGGCATTCATACAACTCTCCTGGCTCTGAGTCCAGCATCAAAGCCATGAGCTGGCAGTTTTTGTTTCCCTGATGGAGCAGATGTCAGCCTGATGATTCTGAACCCATATATACACATACTGTGGACACACAAACCCCAGCGAGTCTGCATTTGATTTATCGTAGATTAGACACATCTGATCAACCTCAATATGTCTTTAGAAATACTCTGGGTTGTTGTTTTTTTTTTTAAACCAGTTGTTGATCTGGAACATTCCTGTCCTTTTAACAAGAAATGTTCAGCCATATCCTTATCTGAAGATGGGTTTTAACAAGTCTTCTGTTTGTTAATACCTGAATCCTAAGGTAACAGTCATCGTCTATTTTAAAAAAAAAAAAAAAAAAAAAAAAAAAAAGTTATCGGAGAGTTGATAGGGTCTTTATTTGAATATCTGTTTTAATGGAGAGATTTTTCTCCTATTTAATACCACCATATGAAGAACAGTTTACTGAAAGGTTGGATGAGTATGGAGGCAGTTCAGTTTGAATGTAATCAATTCTCTGAAGGCTTTTTGGGGAAGGTTTCTATTAAGAGGGTTTCTAGGAAAAACCAGAGAATATTGACTTAAAATTTCTGGTATTTTATGATAAAGGATGAGAGGGGCAAAAACCTAACCAAGTATTTCAGTGCTGCTCCTTAAATAAATGACAAAAAGAATAATACATTTGCAGCATTTATCCTGTGTCTCTGATGCATATTTTTAATCTAAACATAATTTCTAATATCTCTGCACCTTGTTATCTACTTTTGTCAGCATCATGTATGTTTTCATGAACTCTTGTACTGAATGTGCAAAATCTCTCGTTTACCTTTAGGTGAATGTCATCACAGTAGTATGGCACTTTCTCACTAGTTCTAAAAAAACAGGTTGATTTACTTGCTTATTTTTATAATATTGAGAGGAAAAAGTAGTTAAATACCACTATTTTGTATGCAAGAAGGGAATCTTTGTATGCTTCACTGCTGTCATGTAAAAGTCCCTAAATTGCTTTTGGCAAGTAGATAACTTAGAAATTGCTTTAGTGACAGAAGTGTTTTGAAAATAAACCTTGAAAGTGAGAATATGAAACCTGTAATTATCTAATGGAAGACTGAAATGGTTTTTAAAAGCAAGCTAAAAGGTAAACACTGGAGTTGCTGCAGTTATCGGACCTCTCCACATGCTGTGCCTTATCTGTGTGTTGTGGATACATAGGACATGATTTTCCAGATGCCCATTAGTCACAGAATGTTCGGGTGAGGCACTGGGATCACAAAAACATGTAAAATACGTTTGCTCTGCAGGCAGTAGCATTTGTGGAGGCAGGCAATTTCTTGAAGAATTTAGTAATTTCTCACTGAATTTTTTATCTTTTTTTTTTTTTTTCTTCTATATTTTTCAGGTTATTGGGCTCACCACTGTCTTTCTGCTAGGGACAGGGGGATGTATTTCATGTGAGAGCCTGATGCCTTGTTGTACACAACTGTTTTACTGGAGCTAGAAACCCACTGAATGCTTGGCTTTGGACTGGGAAGAGCATTGGCTGCTGGCACACTCATGTCAGACCTGTGTTCTTTTCAAGGGTTTGCTGATGGTAGAGTTTGATTAGCTCACAGAAGATCCAAGGTCTGCCAAACTGAAATGCTTCTTTGTTTTTTTTGTGACTGTGGCTCACTGGGATGTAATATTGTCACTGCAAGAGATGACTATTTGCCTCTTTATTAATGAGAAACATTTGTTGCCCTGAACAAATAACTTGTCACCTCTGAGAACTTGGAAAACTTCAGCAAGGAAAGCAGTTAGAAGTGGGGAAAGTTTGGCTGATACTGTTCATGTTCATTGGACTTTGAAGTTTTTGTTTGTTTTTTTTTCTAAGTCTCTAATGTCACTCTTGATTGTGATTGGGACTAGATGATGACTTCTTCTCCCTGTTACTGCCATCTCAAAAAGCCTTCATCAATGTGAGGAAGCAAAATACCTGTCTTTGCTGCTCAGGATGAGTTTTGTGTTCACTGCTGTGGCAGTTCGGCCAGTGTGCCCATTTCTGTGAGCAGCTGGATACATCATGACAACTTTAGGTCAGGCTGCCTGTGTGGCTGCAGGGGAGTGACTCTTGCATACATGCATGCATAGGAAATATGAGTGTCAGAAAGCTGAGTAAATATTTTTTCAAACTGATACATGGCTTTAAAAGTGACTCTGTAATGAATTCTGTTCCTGAGGAGAATTGTAAAAATTTTTGGCCTGTGAAAACATTAATTTCCAAAGGGAACTGCTTCAGCTGAAGGTAGGTAGCTATCAGTGGTTGCAGTGATGTAGTATCGCAACACCCAGAATAAAATGTGTACGAGACACAGAGAACATAAAGAACCTTGTTAATCTGTTTTGTAGTCCTTATCCAGGATAAGGCTGGCATTGGCTCCTGGCACTGCTCCAATGCCAGAGGAATCCTTTCTTCCAGTTACAGTTTACAGCCCTGAGACGTGGCTTTCATGCTTCCTATGATATGAAGGGTTCCTTTAGGTATTGAAGTAACTTCTGCAGCTTAAGAAGCAGCTGGGAAGATTGGCTGATCTTCCTCAAGGTATCCTAGCAAGGAAGCTGCGTGGGACACCGATGGTGATGGCTGAAAGAGCAATGTCTGATTTTAAAGTAACTCAAAGGAAGGATTCCAATGGGTCATTTTTTTACTAAAATTTGACTTTTCTATTCATTTTGGCTAAAATGAAAGTAGGAAAACAAACAAATACATCCCAAAAGATACTTCATCTTGCAATTATTATGGCCTTAAATAATAGTTGCTCTTAACTGGCATAAGCTGGTGTTGCCAAGAGAAGCAATCTCACCTTCAGTAGCACCCTGTTCACATTCCTGTTGCCTTCTCCACTGTCCCAGCATATCTGCAGCTGAGCATTGACATGGCCTGTGGAACTGACACAAGGTAACAGTAATCCAAGAGAAATTGCTGGATTTTTGTGTTTTGGTCTTTCCTCAGCTGATTTAGCCACTCTCATTTGCCACCTGTCTCTCCATGTGCTGGTGTGATGGGGGGAATGATACTGGGCAGGAGCACGGGGCTAAGGAAACAATCTGTTCCATGGGTGATACTTGTGCTGGCCCAGGTGATGGAAGAATAAAGAATTAAAGGTGTAGTTTCTGGTTTAACATGCAACCTTTGAAGTCTCATGTTGTACAGGACAGTGAAGGATAGTAGTGACCCATGTGCAAACTGCTGTGGTGTAAGTGTTACTGTTTTTCCAGATTTGAGTCATCAGCTCTCTGACTTAATAATTCTCCACAAATGCACATTGTCATTGGATGACTTAACGTCCCATTTCTGTGTTGGTGGTGTAGATCCTCTCATACTGCAGACACAGTGAAGCAACTCTGTTTCATAGAAGTCTTTTTTCCAATGGTTTTCCCCTGGTTTTATTTTGGTTATAAATCTCTGTAAAATTAATGTTTTTAATGCTTCTCCAGTGGAATTGGTGTGCTAGTTTTAATTACAAGCATGTACAGATCTGGACTTAGTCAAGTAAAGATTAATTCTACCTCTGTAGCTGTTTTCTCCTTGCTTAAAAAGAAAACAAGTTAATTGCATGTGACTGGGTGTAGAAAAGCAAAGGAAAATTTTCTGATATGCCTCTGTACATGTGTTGAATGATGCTTTCTTCCTTGTGCAGCTCTACTGATTCATCCAATATTTTTTAATCATTAAATGAACTTGTACAGGCACATAGTTATTTATCATAAACAATTTAGAAACTTTAAAGACTTTTTTATCTGTTGTCCATTTGAATTAAGGATCCTTTTCATAAAAAACTTTGCGGTCTTCAATACACTGGCCACAATTTGCTTGTGTAGCTGAAATGAAGACAAAAATGTTTTTTAACACATTTGGGATGAATGGAAGATGAAACTTTACTGTCTTTATGACAGGAACTGGAGTTTTCTGTTATTTGCAGCAATAAGTTGCTGGCAGTCAACTCTTAAAGCCTGTTTAACCTCAGTGCCCAGGGCCTGCTACATCTTCCACTCAGCACAAGCAGAGCACTTTGTAATGCTCTGCATGCTGTGTGGAAACTTGGAAAGTTTGGAAGCTTGGAAACGGTAGAAGCTTGGAAACAGTTGTTTCTAATGTTGTTGGGAAAAGAGAATGCCAAGTGGGGTTATGGAGGGGCTAAAGAGATGCTGGTGGCCTCTTCACAGCCATAATCCTCCCTGAAATGAAGGTAATTTACAGTGCTACCTCCTGCATCTGCACAGCTACTTACACAATACATTTTTGAAAACACTTATAAATGGATAGGAGAAATGCAACAAATACTAAAACATGGAATAAGCCTTACTCACATTTTAGACCTCGTGAGTTTTATGGTCTTTAAATTAAAAATTGACTTCTAAAAATTTATCTTAATTGTGCTGGAAGAACATCTTTCACAGCAGATGTTCAATAAAATGTAAGTTGGGCTTTCAGCATCTCTGTTTCTAGTTGTGATGTCTTTGTTGTGAAAAGTTGTCATCTGTCTGAATGCATCATTTTTTGAGCCACCTGCTGTTCCATTTCCTCTTCTCTCTTCTTCCCCACTTGTTTCCTTTTGAGGCTGATGCTGAAAAGCATTAAACCTGAAGGCGGCCTCATTTCTACCAAACTTGCTTCTCACGTTGTGCTCTCCTGCTTACGCTTATTTTATTAGCCCCCTTCTTACCCTGGCAGCAGAGGCAGTGATGTAGCAGCCAGAGCACTTTTCCAAACCCTGAAATTTTATAAGCAGTACACAGTGGAAACATTTACAAATCTGTTCCAAGATGCATATACACTGGGTATATATATCCAAATGTAAATATTCAGATCTGTTTGTTGAGGCCCTTTTAAACTCCGAATATTCTGTCATTCTCTAAAGTTTTATATTCGGGTGTCCATGGAGAACCTTCTGCTTTCTGTGGTCAAGATGCCAGAAGGTTTTCTAGGGCGGAAGAGAGCTATTTTCTTATCTTGATGTTCCCTGAGGCTTATCTGAAGTCCTGGAGCATCCACATACTGGGTGTTGATAAGGAGAGAGCTGGCAGCTCCACCAGGTCTGCACTGCTGCCTCCTTGATGCTTAGTCATTCATATGAAGGGATGGGCTGCTGCAGGTTTTAAGGTGTGATGTGGGTATTGGGCTTTTTTCATCTCTGAATGAGACTGTTTCCTGTTTTTTTGGTAAGTCATAACTTTTTTGAGGGTTTGAGGTTCTCTGAAGCCCTTCGCTTGCTAGGTGGAAAGCTGTAGCAGCTCTTACATTCTTCAGAACAGGAGGCAGAACATTGACATTCATTAGGATAAGTGAAGCTTTGACCTCCTCAAGTGGAAAACTACATTGTTTTTCTCTCTACAAGTTGAAGAAATCTGAATAGTTTAAAACTGTGTTTTTACTGCTTGTGGTATTTGACCTATTTTTTTTTAAATTAGGACTTGCTGACTTGTAGGCAAAATCCACTTCAGGTGCTTAATATCTGGTCAGATTGTCTTGAAAAATGTCATCTTTCATTTTTGTGTAAATTCAGTATCTGACAAAAGACAGTGATCAAAACCTGTGTCTGAAGAAAACCCAGGCATTGAGAAACTTCAGCAATGATGGTTTGCCTCTAGATTAGAATTAAATGGATTTTTATAAAAGTAAGCCTCTCCCTCAAATACTGCAAGCAAAAGTTCATGGGTTTCTAAATTTCTGGGTGTGATTTTTAACCTTAGGTTTGTTCCCATTCCTAAGACTTGATGTGAGAAAAAGTCTTCACCTCAAGCGTCTGGTAAATCCCTTAAATTTTAGTCATCTGCTGAAGAATGTCCTGTCAAATGACAGTGAATCTTCAAATATAATGGTTTAATGATATTTTTCTTAATTATTAACACTATTTTTTCTTCTTTACTGTATCTGAAATATGATATATACAGTTCCAGAACAAGGGCGCCTTGCAGAAGTTAGCAGATATGCCACATTTGTATTCCAGCCCTTCACTATATGAAATTATAAATGCAATTGCCTGAAAAAAACATTTGGTATCAGTGGAGCTAAAAAGCATGAAAAGGTCCAGACTTGACCTTTGGGATGGAAATAGTATCTGTGCTTGGTGAAGTACATCTTCACCTTTTGCTTCCTCTTGACTCAATTGGTATTTGAGGATTCACTTGAAAGTGAGCATGTGCTCCAGTGCATTCCTGAATTGTGGCCTCATCTCTTCCTCAGAAAGAGGACAGTGCTCCCTTCTTCCCTATGGACTTTTTAGACCATCACAGAAATGCCACATCTGACTCTGCAGGGGAAGTATTTATCATTCCTGTCTGGCACACAGGTAAATGCTGACAGTATTTCTTGAAGCATCTGGTTTTGAGAAGAGTGAATGAAGCAGTGACCAGAGCCTGTGGGACACAGTCTTTTTCAGACTTGGTGGAGGTGCAAAGTGTTGGTGTGAAATTTATCTACCCCTAGGCAAGATGTACTTTTTCTTATTATTTTCTTAAAGTTAACCTTCTGTAATTGGTCATGTATTATTACAAGTGCAGTAAGCTTTGGAAATTTTAATAAATGGTTTACAGGTGGAAAGGAATAGATGCATCACTAGGCAAAGGAGGATCCGTTTGAGTATCCCAAATTTCATATTAAACACATTAAATAATTAAATTCTCTGTCTGCATTATTGCCCATTTACCTAAGCAATAAAAGCTGCGGTTTCTTTTATATGATCAAGTTGAACAAGCAGAAGGGGACAGGAATTTGCAGATTAAATGGCAGTAGTTGCCAGAGAAATAAGGAGATATGAAGATTTCAAGGAGCAACCAAGAAACAGTTTCTGTTGAATTCATCTATGTATGAGTAGCATACAGTCATGGCAAGGCACTTGAATATACCGTGCTCTTAAATAACATTTCTCATTTATAACTTTGGTATTTTGACTCAAAGGAGTGAAGTATTTTGGCTTTTATCAGATTAAATTCTCAACAAATAAATTTTCAGGTAATTTCCTTAGCTGTTTTCTGTTCTTCCTGTTAGGCTGTGGTGCCTAACACTAAAGCTGGTGCTTCTGAGGGGGGAACTCAATCAAGTCTTATGAGTGTGCCATGCCCACCACAGTATCTTCGTTCAATGAAGGGATCCTGGGATGTCCTGCCCCCAGCATCCTCTGATTTGTGACTGGTGAGATAGAAATCTGAGGGAGATACAGGATCTGAATAGTGGGAATACCCATAAAACAAGCCTTCAAGTGAGCAGCAGAGCAATACAAACCTGGTTCTCTCTGGATTTAGCTCATCTTTGGATTCTCTGGTGCCAAATGCAACAAAGGTTTCTTCTTGGCTATTTTTGAAGCCATCACAACTAAATTTTGGTGCCTGGTATGGGTGGCTCCAGCTGCGGCCATTTCTTTAGTGGGAGTTTCACTCACATTTATGAACCTTGTTGGACCTTGATGTTTGGTGCTTTGCTAGTACAGCAGCTAAACCTGGCTAGTGAACCACCTTTTTTGTCTTTAATTCAAGCAAAAATTCCAGGCAGGAGCTGGTAAATTGTGTATGGACAATTGGTCCCAGCCAGGAATGGTTGTCATTGCTAACGCAGCTGTTTTCAAAAGTTACAGCAAGTTTTGTTTTTATGCAGTTTTTTTTTTAAAAGGTTGAATTTTATATAGCCATGCCTTGGGGTCAGGCTGTCATAACAAAGAGCAGAGTATGCTGTCACACAGTGACAGGTAACAGGAGATACATGTACTGGAAATGCTAACAAAAACATGGATAATAAAACTAGAAACCACAATATTTTTTCATAATTTGCCTGATCTTGAAGCTCATCTATTCAGAAGAAAAACAAATTGCCACTTGTAAATGAAGTGAGTCTTCAAATGTCTTTTTCAGATCTTCTTCTTTTAATAGTTTCTAAACATAGCATCACATCAAATACTTGAACAGAGCATTTGTGTTTCCACAGCAGTGCTTCAAACTTCAGTCTTTTGTACTTTCATGCAACTTGTATCTTTGGTCTGTGCCAAACCATTCTGATTGTTACTGGTGCTGTTTCAAAGTGTTTTTTGCCCAATTCTTTAGGGAATTTTTAATCTAATAAAAAGACAGGCTAAATTATGCTTTGGCCTCTCTTAATAAGAAACTCCTGAGATTTTCTTTTGTTTTCCTCTCTTTCAGATGCTGAGTCATCATGTTTATGAAAATCATACATCACTATCTGGAAATTGTATAATTTATTTAGAAATGCTGACTGCCACACTTTATCTGCTAAACTAAGCAAGTCCTAAACTGGCCTTGATCAATGTGCCTCAGTCAAGGGTGCTGGTAATTTACTGGCTCTGACCTTCCCTGCATGTTTAAGAGTCTTAAATGACAGGGAAGGTCAGTGGCAATTATAGCATTTAAGGAACTCATGGGGAGTGAGGCAGCTAAATAATTGCAAGGATTTAGAGCAAGCTTTATTTTTTATTATTTTTTTAAATGTCCATGTCATCACTTAGAAAAGATTCCTTCATTTGTGGTGAATGAATAAGATAGATCTAGAAATCTAGAAGCAGTGAAGTTAAATAAATAAAATCTGCCTTCATGCTTCTAAGAATAGTCTTTTAGGCTGTCTGGAGAACGTTAATAAAGAATTAAAGAATGTTGTTAATAATTACTGGCTCATTCTAAAACTGTTACAAGATCTACATAATAGTAATACAGGTTGTTATTACAGTCCCAATGTATTGGACCAGCCTAATACAATCTAATCCTGTTTTCTCAGTCTCAAACTCTCCATTTTGGCCAGTGGGAGATGTTTAAAGATGCAGCACATGCAAACATATCTATGAACATTCCTGCAATGTCTAATAATATTGGATGATTTTTTATCTGTCTCTAATCTGAGGTGCTTTTAAAAATCCTAATGATAGAGAGTGTGCCCTTTGTATGGCCTGGACTTGAACTCTCAAGGTATTTCAAGTTGAAGGGCAGGCAAACCCCATTAATTATGTTGTCTTCTAAGGTACAAGATGCCCTTAGAATTCTAAAGACAGTTGGTCTTCAACATGAAGCAAAGCAATCCTGCTTCACTCATTGATGTGTTGTTCTGGGGGATTCCTCAAGGACACAATGTGGAGAAGAGTTGATGCGACAAAATTATTCCCAGTTTTGTAACTGATGCTTTCATAGTCTCAAACTGTCCTGACCAAGCTGTTTGCATTTTAATCTTGTAAGGTGAACTCTTCCAAGATACTTAATCCAGTGCAGCATGACAGAAATAAAATTAAACCTTGTTGCAACAGCTGGAATAATTTTGTCTCAAGCCTTTTAATTAACTTTTTCTTTCATTACACGGTATGTCTACCATGTGCTTCTTGGGTGTAAATATTGTGTTCAGCTCTGCATCATGCAGAATTTCAGTGTCTCTGGTCAGACTTTTGTTTAAAAAACATTTTTGTGCGTCCCAGGAGGAATTGGAAAGTATATACGGAATTGTATTTGGACACACTTGTACAGGAGTTCCTACTTAGAGTTGTTATTTCGCCATGAGCATGTGGGAACTGGCATTAGTGCTCCCTGCATTTCAGAGGTAAATCAGGATGGTTGTTACTTTTGCTGGGTCACTGGGATGTTAACTGAAAATGCACATTTTCATCAGAAGTTAATCACAGTCTGTGTGTGTGGCTTGCACTGTCATATGCCTAACACAATGGTATTTAATGCAGTTTTTAGTGCTGTGGCATTTAGATCTGTGGGGCATTATCTGTGCCCTGGGTTGGCTGCTGGCATGGGTGTTGTGTCATCTCCAGCCTTGCCCATGCTCCCCAGTGATGACAGACTGAGAAAGTCATTATCTGTTACTCTCTGGCTCCCAAAACAGAGGAGCCTTTGCAGTTTGGTGTTCTCTAAGATGCTTTTGTTCACTTCATCAGCTGAATATTCATTTATGCATCAAATTGCACATTTGTTAAGAAAAATGAGGGCTGAAGCTTTTCAGTGCTTAGATTGAGATGCAGAAATGAATCATAAATCACTTGAAGAATTCTGTCTTTAAATCCCCTTACTGCAGTTGCTGGAAGAACATGTATTTAAGCAGCCATCATCAGTGCTTTCTAGCGTAGGTTGTGCTTACTGCAGTGAAATTGTGAGCACCTGTATGAAGGAGACTTGTAAAAAAAATTTTTAACATAATTTGAGATTCACTCCGAGTGCTTCCCTTGTACTTTGTCTAGGTTTACATTTTCAGTGGGACTTCCAGGAGTGAGAAGTTTATGGGTTGGGATTACATTTTGCCGTTTTTATGAACTGCAATGTGGGCATCACCTTCAATACGTCATAAGAAAGTGGTCTGATTCTCCCCATTGTGTGTTTCAGGACTTCCTGCATCTGCTCCTGCTTAGGGATCTAGAAATCCTGTCATTTTCTCTATTTCTTCTGCAATACACCTTCCATTTTTCTCATAACAAGTAAGAAATATTAGCATCTGGTCTGGTTGCCTGGGACTACAGTTATGCATGTGTTTAATTCCATTAAGCTATGAGCATTATTTAAATTTGCATAGAAATAATTTTACTGGGGAAATAATTAACTACAGTCTGTCATAAGTGTGCATACGTATGAAGAATATGCTGTTACTGGAAGGACATGTCCTTTGTATGATTAATGCTCTGGTGTTTTTTTGAAAGGTGTGATGAAGAGGCAGAAGAATTATTTTGCTCTTATTTGATTCTCCTATTTGTGCTCCAAATACATATTTCTTTTACTAAATTGCTGGTAGTGAGTTTTAATAAATCAATTTCATGGAGGCAGAATACTGCCCAGAGGATGCTGGTTAATGTATGGAAATGAATGTACTTCATGTGCTTTGAAAAGTTGTGGTTGGGAAGAAGTACAGAAATGGAATCAGCTCACAGTTACCTGTGAACGTAAAAAACATCTCAGTGATCCCAGAAAGCCACTTACACAGAGCTTTGAACTCACTGTTTTCATTCTAATTAGAAATACCTGCAAGGCAGCTGAATAAAGGGGTGAGCCTGGCAAATTCTTGATTGGCATTTTCTTGTCTGGTAGGCACAGTGGACAATTCTGCCGAGATCATTTTGTTTCTAGTTTGTGAGGTTCAAAATCATCCAGGTGAGGAGTTTTTACAGAGATTTCTTGTGGGAGAGACAACTGAAAGCACGAATGTACTCTGGGAAGGAGGTTGTTTGCAGGAAATCAACAATGTGAGTGCATGCAAAGGACATGCCATTTAAGAAGGGAAAATGTAGGAAAGCATCATTAGTATATATTTAAAAAAAAGAAAGGGTGTTTTGGTTGATTTTTTTTAAAAAATGATTTAAAATTGTATTTCTTATGAGAAAGACACAACATTATCCCAAAGTGATTTTCTTCAGTTTGTCTTTTGGCCTGCTGGTTGTGTTGAGCTGACTGGTATTTTGGGTTATTTGGTATTTTTGAACTAGTTGTTTATTGTCTTTTGTGTACCCTTTAAATATTAATGAGGGCATGGACATTTTGATGACTCAGGCTGAGTCTTCCTGTGTTGTTCAATGTTCTGCCTCAAGTAGCTGCATTTTGCTTTTCTGTCTCGGAGTAACATCGTATTGGTGGGAATGAAAATGGAGCAAAGCCAGCAGGTTTTTAAATGAGGTTGATTTGACTTAGACTAGAAAGCTGCTTTGGGAGCTCTGGAGTAAAAAAAATTAACTAATGTTGCCTTATGCTATAAGTCAGCAGAAAGATTGCAGAAATATTTAATCCTCTTCATTTCTTCTAGCCACATGAAAGAAATCACCACTGAAAGCTTTGAGAATAATATCTTGGAGAATATGCTTGTCTGTTAATGATGGCCCATTTCAAAAAAACAGCATTCCAATTGACAATTTTTTTTGAGACAAATTATTTTAGCCTATTAATAATCATGGTTTAGAAAACATTTGTCTGTACTCACCTTGAGTTGTAGTCATCAGTTATGTGTGGGTTTGGTGTATCTCCTTTAGCCTTCCTCATTATAACCTTGCATCCCTTCCAAAGTCTTCCATTCTAATCTAGGGAAGTGGGACTTGCACAATTTAATTCACTCTGGTGGTCTTTTCTCCTGCTTGCCTGCTCTTTCCAGCTTCCTTGCCCTAGTTCTTCTCACACCTTCTGAATCTATTTTATTTTATTTTATCTTTAAGGCTACTTTAACCATTATGTCCTTGGTGAGTTCTATGATTAGTTCTTTATGCCAAAAAAAAAATTTGCAGTAGGAACCCATTCTGTCTTAAACCTGCCAGTGCATCTACCACATAAAGACAAGCAAAATGTAATTTAAAGGAAGCTCATATTTTACTGGACTCCAGCAATTCCTACAATAAACAAAAAGCCAAAGGAAACCAGCTTTGTTATTGCTTCATTAACTTTACTGAACAGACTCAAAGGGAAATGAGCACGCACACATATGCTCCAGATTATTTTCTAACTTGTATTTCTCATGAGCTGTGTAAATTGGCCAACATCTGTGAAGATGCTAAAAAATATTTCTGCTGCTGGAAAATTAGAATATTCTCCTTCTGTAACCTGCCTCATTGCTTCTTCCTCTCTTCTACCCTGCTGAGCCTGCTTCCAGCTCTGCTTCCATCTGCTTGTAGGTTAGCAAAGCTCAGATTCTCCCAAACTGCTGAACTTTGTCATACATGGCAGTTTTTAGAAGCAAGATGTTCTTAAGGGTCTAAAGTATTTTATATATATATTTATGCATCCTTATTCCTTATACCAGAGCTGTTGCACATAACAGCCACATAACAGATGTGCCTTTTTCCCTTGTGCTGAGACCCTTACATATTTATGGTTGTTCTTAGCTATGTTTGCTATGTATGATTGAGCTCTTTCATTTTAAACAGTAAGTGTTTAGAAGGGAAATGTTCAGAGGTGGGCCACCAGCTTTCCTCTTGTGTGGCGTTTTTGTGCAGTGACACAGCAGCTGGTGTCAGTGGAACCAAGGAGCTGAAAGGAAATACACACCATGAGTTCCAGAGGGTATTGACTCAGGCAGCAGTGCTAATACTTAACAAATGTCTTTCCTGATCACAAGTTCATAGGACTCAGAAGTTTTGGAGATCAGTGTGGAGTTTCTTTGCTAATGCAGAATAGATGTGATAAGTGCCTCTTTGTCCTAGGCAGAAAGAAGCTGTGGCTTTTTCATGGGAAGCCATAGTGAATTCTTCATTTTATATTTTTAGATCACAAGGGGTAATTTACTTGCCTTTTTCTTATCGCTCTTGTCAGAATTCATATTGCTTAATTTCCTTGCTCTGCAATTAAAACTCACCTTTGTGTTTACCACAGGCCAGAGAGACTAATCTTAGCTCCTAGTAATTAGTGCTTTTTTAATTCTTTGTGCTCCATGCATTGCCAACAAACGCCTAATATAGAATGTGCATATTTTATCTTCACAGTAAGCTAGCAATCTGATAAATGAAAAGCCTTTTTCTTCTTTTCCATAATTCTATCTTGCCCTTCCCCCCATCATATAAACCTGTGGATGTATTGAGCTAATAACACTAAGAATCAATTTAACTGTACTGCCGTAGAAGTAGTGAGAACGAGAAGCGATAGCGGGGGTATTTCTGCCAAGGCTGAGCTGCAGGCTAACAGAAATGTGTTTCCAGGGAACAGTGTTTCATCTGCTGCCTTGCAGTGGCTCCTTCCAGGGCTGTACTGAGCAGCTGCCAGTGCAGAAGAGGAAGCCACCTCCAGGGATGTTGTGTGAAGAGTACATCCACAAGGGATGCAGGTACAGCTTGGACAGTTGTTGCTGACACCCCTCTCTCCCCCCACAACCTCAAACACATTAATAGCCCTCTGGCTTTTCAGAAATGTGCATTTTAGAAACTCTTCCTACTGAAAAAATATATTCCTTCCTTTAGGGTATCATGTTAAGCTGGTGGTAGCTCCCAGTTGAAGCCAGTCTCACAGACTGCTACCCAGGAGATACCAGGAGCTCACAGGAATCTCCCATCTCTTCTGGCTGATGACTGCTCAGTGAACAGAGAGCTTGATACAGTCAGCCTAGTTTTACTAAACTGAATGTCAGCCACATTTTACTAAATGTGCTGCTGCTGGGGAATTCAGAGTGCTACAGAAGGAATATACATGGTCTACAGGCTCACAGCCAAGTTCATTGCATCCTACAGGTAGAACGCATCATGCAAATTTTTGAATTACATAGAATCCCAGAATCCCAGAATGGTTTAGGTTAAAAGGTACCTTAAAGGTAATCCAGTTGCACTGAGAACTCCCTGCTGTGTGCAGGGACACTTTCCCTAGACCAGGTTGCTCTAAGTCCTGTCTAGCCTGGCCTTGAACACTTTCAACTATCTGTGCAACCTCTGCCAGGGCCTCACCTCACAGGAGAAATTTCTTCCTAATATCCAATCAACTGGCCTTCTGTCAGTTTCACCCATTCCCCCTTGTTCTGTGTATGCCCTTGTCCAAAACTCCTCTTGGCTCTCTTGTAAGTAAGTTCCTCTAAGTACTGGAAGGGGCTCTAAGATCTCCCCTGACTCTTGCCCAAATTAAATAGCCCCAGTTCTCTTAGCCTGTCACTGCAGCAGGAGGGCTTTGGCCCTCTGATCATCTTCATGGCTTCCTCTGGACTCACTCCAAGAGGTCCATGGCTTATTATGCTGGGGACCCCATATCAATAAGGTGGGAACTTTTAAACCTGGATAAATCCTTCTTATTTTAAGACCATGCTGGGGAACCAAGACAGGGAAAAGTAAACCATCAGTTGACACAGCTGAGAATACATTTAAAATCGTAAGTTACTGTGTTTTAATGCATGATTTTTGAACTTTGTACAGAAATTTGCTGCTGAAGACTGTTAGATATAAATCTAAACCATAAGTAGATAGTTTAAAGAAAGATGTGCAAGGCCCCAGCTCTAATCCCAGAAAATCACAAGCAATAGGTTCCTGCCATTAACAGGGAAGAATTCCTGCTGTGGTTCTCCGTGTTGGAATTCAAAGCGTGAGGGTCTGTGCTCTAAAGTCAAACAGACAGGGAAAATGGCGAGCACTCCAGTAGAAAGTCCTCTTAATTTTTGGGTTTCACTTCCCTTTCCTGTACTGCTGTGAACACCCAAAACCATCCCCATTGTTGTCATGGTTTTCAATTTTCAGTGCTAGCAGAGGCTGAATTGCTTCTGGGGATGACTCCAGCAGTGCCTTTGGATCATGCACAGAGGGAACAGTCAGTGCAGAGTCATGGGGACTGTTAAGTCCCAGATAAGCCTTTGGATTTTACTTGCCAATAGCCAAAGAATAGAAACCTCCTCTTGTCCTTCTCTTATCGTCATCTTCATTTTGTGAGATTAAATAGGATCAAGAGCTGGACTTTGTCAAGCTGCACCTTGACGAGATGTATGTATGGGATTGCCAGTTTGTGGGATGTCACAAGCCATCTCCTCCAGTAAAAATCCTCCTCAGCTGATGAGGAGCTGAACTGAAAGATGATGAAAAGATTCAAGATAGGCACAGTCCACTGCTTCAGAACAAATAAGCCTGAATGATAAAAAAAGTTGCTGAACAAGCTGAATATTTTAGAGTAAAAGCAGACAAAACCTCCAAAGTTAGTCATTGCAAATACTCTGTCTCCCGCATGTATGAAGTACAGCAACACATTGCTAAATCCAGTGGAACAGGGTAGAAATCATAATCTTTAGGGCAATGGATGGGAAATCTCAGAAAATCTTATTTCTGGGATCTTCTGTTTTTCTGAGCCTTGTGCTTAGGGAGCCTCCCTTCTCCTGATGTGCTTTTCTTTTACTGGGAAGTGTTGTGTTACTGATTCACCTTCACCTTCTTTTGTGTATATAAGCTACTTTTGTAAGGAACTTAAATTTGTTTAGGATAATTCTGTTTCTCCTTTTTTCTGCTAGTTCATCTTTTTTACTCTGCCTTCTTCCAGTACCTTTAGAACCCATTTACCAGTTCCAAATCCACCTGAAGGCAGAGCAGATGTGTCCTCTCTAGAGAGAAAGGACTCAGGAACACTAATGAAAGTCCCATGCTGTCTAGAGGAAAGGTGTTCAAACTGATCTTCTCCATGAGGGAAATGCAACCTAAGGCTGCTGCTGAGGGCCCTGGAGGTTGTTCAAGAACATATGGAAGAAATGCTGGATAGTTTAAGGGAAATAAAGATACTGCCAAGGAGAGGGGTCTCAGGAGTAGTAAGGTAGTAAAGAAGTGGTTTAAGTCTTCAGGTTTTGGGGGGAAATGGGGAATGAGGCAGTGGGAGTGATTACTGAGAATGCCCTTGAGAAGGACAAAGAACAAGGACTGTTAATGATGGATGGAGGTGTGTGTGTGTGTGTATGGATGTAGGGCACAAATCCACAGGAGATCTTTTCTTGTTCCACTGCAGGCAGGAAAACTTTTTTTCTGGTGGCACCCAATTAATTGTGGTTTGGTTTGATAAAGGTTAATTTATTCCTGTGTCATAAAACTGCTGTGTTAGTATGTGTCGGGCTGCCATTTGTATATTTGAAGCAGCAGTTTTGCTGTGCAAGTTGGTCTGCTTTTCAAACAATGGTGTGTGAACTCCTGCTGACTTTTCCCTTTAGGTCAGCTTGCAGCTTCATTCCCACAGGAGCATTATATTGGCAGATCAAGAAATCACTTCTCCCTTTCAGCAGCTTGCTGCCACAGAGTAAAAAAGTTGTTGCCCAAAGCTGGCTTTAGGATGTAAGATTGCTTTTTTCCCTGGATTTTTTTCTGGTACTGCAACATCCTTGTAGGTTGTACAAATCCATTTTTATATGTTTTCGTGACAGCGGCTGCTTTAGCTGCTAAATATTGATTAAGGCATTTTGATATAAATATGAGCTGCCAGAGAATCTGTATTAAGGTGCCTTCCAACCCAAACCATTCTGTAATTCTGTGATCAAAGTCAAGGGCTCTGCTCAATCAGTTTATATTTACAGAATAATTGTGCTGCTATATGTATTTCTAGAATGTGCGAAGACTACATATGTTTCATGGTCCAGTAAAAAAAGCTTTATTTGGTGAAGACTTAAATAATTTAATTTGCAGATTTCATAAATCTTTATTAATGCTGGTGCTTTACAACTTCTTTCTTTGACTGTGCCAGTCAAAACTAAAAACAGGGCAAACGGGCTTGAAGATTTCAAGCTGCAAGTCTTTAAGGAGTTAATGCACATAATTGATGAGCAAATGGGAAAAGCATACATCTAATAAGATATATGTGCATAGAAATTGTAGCTGCCTACAAAGAACCATGAAACAGAGCTGAATGAGCAACAAAATTGGAAATATATTCAGTGTTGCTTCAATTATTTTTGCAAGCATCCGAGATCAATAAGGGTATAAACTAGAGATTACAGTATTACATCAGCATTAACAGAATGCCCTTCGCTTTATATTTAAAGGCAGTTAACATATGGTTACTTCTGAGTCCTGCTGTGACTTTGGTTTTGATGGAGCATTTCTGCTTCCTATCTCCTTTGGGTGAAGTGTGCAGCAAATCGAGTTGGTTTCCTAGCAGCTGGGTATCTATCCCTGATATCTCAGCAGGGCAGCCTTCCCAGGGATCATTATATCACTTGATTGGAACTTCTTAGCTCTGTTCAGTTTACTTTGGTGTGAGCACTCTTCTGAGTATCTGAGTGTTCCTACGTCAGGGGAGGAGACTGCAGTGATGATTTTTGCTTGGACACATTGCTCTGTTCCTCAGTTCATGTGCCCCTCATACATCTTTCCATTTAGTGACCTTTCTCCAGCTTGTCCTGGCCAAGGGATAGGTGAACCAGCTCGTTTCAGAGTTCATTATCACTGCTCCAAGCATCAATTAGTAGTGAAGTAAGAGCATGGTGGTAGTAGTGGGATCACAGCACTTTCACACAATTAATCATTTTCATCTGCCCTCAGGGACATGAGGAATTGTCTCCAAAATGCTTCAGTCATAAACTCAGAGAGATGGAATCACTGTTCGCAATCACTGCAGCACATTCTGCAGTAAGGAAATCACGGGCTTAGCCTGTGCTGTTAGATCTGGAGCAGTTAATCAGGTTTGCACTGCTGAGGCCCTGAGTAAGGCAGAACAAGAAGAGAAACCCCTCTGCCAAACCCAGCCTCAAAATAAAGAGCAGAGATACAGAGCTGCAGCTTTATTTTCCAAATGAAAGTGAAGAACCCTATAGTTAAATTTCTGCATTTGAAGTAGTATTGAATGTGAAAGCTTGTGCAGATGAGTACAGGAGGAGTCTGACTGACTGTCAGCTTTCATTTCTCAGTCAAAGGATGTTTCTCTATTCATCTAGTGTGGCTCAGAGTGGCTGCTGCCTGGGGGGCCACTCCACACCAGCCTGGGTATTCATGGCAATGGGAGGGAGGGCTGTGCAGGGATGCTCTGGCTCAGCACGCGATGTGGGATGGTGCCATCCACTCTCATGGGGGGAGCCTCTCAGTAATGACATAGTAAAAATGGAAGAACTTGCGTGTAAATACCTGGAAGTTACAATGCAGGACATAGAAATTGTGAGTGCTGGTGGATTATGCTTTGGGTGACGTTTGCTTTGTGGCAAACACCATCAGGAATGGTTGGTTCCAAGGTGAATGGGTTTCATGGGGCTTTTCCACACGTCCTGAGTCGCTCTTCCTCAGTGTCTCTGTTCCTTGTCTATACAATAGGGACAGGTACCTTGCTTTTTAAAAAGCTTACCTTTTTGCTTGTGTCTGCCCATATTACATGCTGATTGTGGCTGATGGTGTCTCTTACCAGGTGTACAAATCCTACGTGATCTCCAGGAATACTGATAAAAGGACTAATCAAAGCCATCTCTGTACATACAGTTGAGGCTGTGATCATGTGGATTATCCTGTGAGAGTCTGTTTTCTATGAAGAAACTGTCTTAGCAAAAACAGGGAAACAAACCCCTGCAAAAAGATGATGTTCAAGAATGTAAATGTGGTTATTTATTAATTTTGGTTCTTCTTCAGCTGAACTTGCAGAAAATTCCCAAAAGCTGTTGACATAAATATGGTTATGGACCAGCAGCCAATTCCAATTTCCCCCAAACCATAGAATAAATTGATTCAGTCATTCTGGAGCACAGTAAGGTGGTAAACAGAAGGAAATTGGATTCCATTTTCTACTTTGCAGTGTTTTGTTTGGCTGGTTTTTTTCTTTTTTACAAAAAAAGATACATCCTAGTTGTGTGTACTAACGAGTTTAAAAAAGAAAAAAAGAATTATCCCCAGTGTACTTCAATCAGATAAGAGACCAGGGATTAAGAGGAGCTTTAGTCTCAGCTCATTAATTGTGCAGGCTAAGGATGTACAAGCAGTGTTTTTTTGTATCTTACCTTCCCTGTGCAGTGTAGTGAAAGACACCCAAGCTACTGTATGTAGTAGGTATTGCAGACATTCCTTCATGTTTGTAACATACATAGAAATCTTGGGCAAATTGTGCCTCAGAAATGCCAGGAGCTGCCCCTGGCTGTTTCTTATCCTCTGCTTTTATAATGAAGAATCATGTTCTGCTGCAAACCAGAGTGTAGTTAGTTAATCTATGAAGGGGAAAAAATTATCTTTGTAATATAAGATGTAGAGCAATAAAATAGTAAATATAATAGTAAATAAATAAGTAAATGTTTTCTATAAAGTAAATAGTAAATGTTTTCTATATATAATAAAAATTATGGTAAATAGCTATATTAATAATGTGTAGCATTAGGAATTTTCTTTAATTATTAACCTTCTTTGTGACCAGTCAGGAAGATTAAATATCTGATCTCTCACTGCCACGTAATGAGCTGCCTTATTATTTCTTGCAGAAAAATTTTGTGACACATTCAAAAATACTTTTGTGCTTTTGCAAGTCACAGTGCAAGTGGGCTTTGATTACCATGAGCATGTCAATCCTAGCAGTCCTAAGAAGTTCCCTGGAAAGCGTTAGCCTTTCCCTAAGACTGGGCTTTGCCTCGTAAGCTCTCTAGGAGTTGTCATGCAGCCTGTTGGCTGGAGCTGTCAGGATGCCCCGGTTTACTTGGACATCAACTGGCTCTATCCAGGCACCATCTGCTTGGAACCTGCTGCTGCAAGGGGAAGTTTGCACGTGAAATGGTGCTAGATCAGATCAACACATCGCAGTGCATCCTAGTTGTTAGGTTCTTAGGAATCAGAAGGAAAAGTAGCAGGATATTTTATCTTTGTGTATAAATTTGGAGGTAGATTTACACTAGGTTAATAATCTGAAAAAATAAAAAGTGTATATGGGTTAAAAAGCTGTACCATTTTTTTCTCAGCACCAAAAAAAATTTTTTTTTAATATATAATATGCTATAATTAACAAGGACATATCTGAGATTTAAATTTAAAGACTGTCTTCTAGGATATGCTAACTGATGTGAATTAGCCAAAAGCAGTGAGATGAATTGTGCAGCTAACCCAGTTAATCTTCTTTACTTTTTTGCTGCAGTGGTTCAAAATAAAACCCCCCAAACTTTCCCATGATCTTAAAGAAAACTGCTCCCACATCAGGGACTTCAGAAGGAAAACTCTTATTGTAAGCTCACAGCGGGACATCAACTCCCAGCAAGCCAGGAGGATAATACTGTGGGCAAATTGAGCAAATGTCCTTGCCTCTCCAATCAGCCAGTATTTGAAGGGTATTATCCTTGCTAAACTTGTCATCCACTTTAAATGGAAGTTGGACTGCAAATGTACATACTCTGCTTAGTGTGACTTTTGAAGAGTTGCCTCTGCAGTTTAGAGGTTGAATTTACTTCTTAAAGACCTAACTTTGCTGCAGCTTTATTTAATATCTGTTTATTTGCTTTGCCATTCTTTGCTTTATAATCTAGGCAATGTGTAAGGAAACTACTAATGAATAAGTAAAGTAAATAAGAAACATCCTGGAGGGAAAAAAAAAGCTGAAAAGCTGAATATCAAATCAGATTCAGGAAATTTCTTTCTTGAAGTAATCAGAAAATAACTACTGTTACTATATTTTGAGGAGCAGAAATAACCTTTTTGACATGGAGTAGAAAGGGTGAAATGCTGGAATATTTAGTGAAATTGTGGGTCATCCTCTCTAGCCAGTACATTCCACATAATTAAAGCTTGAATTGTGAAAGCTTCTGCTTGTTGTTGCCCATTTGACTCCTCTATTTTGTCCTATTATAGTAATTTCAAAGCTGGATAAGCCCAAGTATTTTTTAGTCTCATAAATACCATTTTTTCCTCATCCAGAGACTTCATTACCTAAATCTCCTTCAACCATTAAATAGGAACTGCAGCCTTCAACAACAGGCTTAGCCAAGTCAACTGACACAGCATAAGAGGCACATTTCCCCCTTTTAATATGTATATAATAAATCTGTCTCTATGTAAATACATACGTCATGTACGTGATGTGAGTGGAGGAAGAACGTGTGGAGTGTGTGTGTGTGTGTGCAGACTGCTGAGACAGTCTGACCCTTTGATGTAGCTGCTGTAACAAACCAGGAGATTATTTCCTCATTGTCTTTTATTTTACCAGTCTGTAGACATTTCCCTGAAACACAAGTGTAGATGTTTTCTAAAAAGCAAACCTGCAACACACAGCCTGCTGTCGGTTCAGGGGTAGCAATAGCAGTAGTGGCTCCTTATAGCTCGTTTTGCATCTCCAGACTCTCTGCTCCATTTCTCTCCTAGCAAAACACATACATATTTGATGGGTTTGCATCAGGAATTCATCCTTTCTGCTCTGGTATGTGTGAAAGGCTGGCAGCTGGGGATTTCCACCGATGGCAAACCTTCCCACTTAACTGCGCATCACAGACCACCAGTTTAGCACATCAGAGTGATAATATGATTTAAAACTGCAGCTTTATGAACCAGAAAGCCTCCTACATCTGAACCAGAGGTGATTTAGTACATTACACAGTATACAGTGCTCCTCAGTTTCAAAGTAAAAATGAGATTCTCTGAAAGAACTGACTGAAAATGAGCTAAAGAATTTTAACTGTTTAATTACTCAGCTTCATACCTAAAAACATGTCACTCTGGCTTTTGAATGTGTTGCCTTTAGCAAGCTGAATAAGATGAAAGTCCGAAGCTTTTAGAGGCTGCTGTAAGTGGAACAAGTTCAGTTCTCAAGATCTAAAGAGAACAGTATCACAGCTTGAAAATAGAGGTGGTGATATTTTGCCTTCCTGCAGCATAATTTGTGTTCCTTGTCATGGAATCCTCAATAAAGACATGGGTTGTTACACAGCTGTTGAACTTCATTCTGGGAATAGCCTTGTATCACTGGGAATTTTCAAGAGTGAATGGAGAGTTAAGAAAAGGGAAAGGAAACCAAACAATTGCTACAGTTCCTTCTCTAAAATCTCACGTATCAGTTCTGTAGGTCAAATGTACCAGTAAAATGTTTTTGCCTATTCTTTCTAATCAGAAAGTAAAATAAATGTTAAAAACATGATGGTTTCGTCCCTGGTGGGATGTAACTTAGTCTCCTACTGAAAGATCTCTGACAGAGCTCATGTATTAGTGTGTTTTTTTGTCAGTCTTTGTACACGAGCTAATTAATAATTTGAATGTTTTCAAACAGAAGCCTGACTAAAATCAGCCCTGACACAAATTACTGCCTGGACTCTGCCTATCAAGATACAAGCTGTCCTTGAAACCTAGCTCTGGTAAGGTTGTCTCTGGTGATTTGGATGATCATAATGATCCTAATCTCCAAGTATATTTCTATATTTTAATGGAAGAGGGTCTCCTTCATAATTTTGAAATCTTTGGATTTATACAGATGAGAAGTTAACAAGGGACAGAAATAAATTAAGGGGAAATGCTTGAAAAATGTCCTAGCTTTTGAGAAACAATCTCTTAATATTTCCAGGTGTCTCAGCAACAGACATAGAATGTTAATTTTCTTCTCTGGGATTTGGGAATTTGGGCTTTGTAGATATTTTTTGAAAGATAATTTAAACTGACTGTAGCCTGGTCCCATGCATTGGCTGTGATAAATTCCCAAAGCAGCTAAAAGGGAAGTCCAGTTTTGAAAATGTACTAACAGTGAACAAAGGAATCATCTCTAAGTGCTGCACAATGTGTGTTTTTCTTCTCCTTAGGGAGGAAGAGTGCAGTGCTACTCTGGGAATCACATCAGACATGACACCTATAATGAGAGCTTTTTCCCATTAGTTTAAACTGATTTAAAAGAAAGAGAAAAGGGGAGAAAATAATAATAAAAAAATAATCACAAATGCAGTGTTTTTCATATCTTCCACTGTAAACTCAGCCCTGAGGCTGAATACAGTTTGTATTGAAGGCAGTGCTGTAGAACTGGAGTTCCCACCTTGATATACACCAGCTCTGCTGCTGCAGTGGTCTGTCAGTCTGTCTCATGTGCGTGAGGACAGTGTCAAGCAGATGCCATAACACGGGTCACTAATTCCTTACTTTCTCGTTGTCTGAGCAAGGCAGATGCATTTCAGATTGTGAATGACCATTTCCAGACCTCTATCAATATCTGTTAATAAAAGTAGTGATAGTTTTATGTGAAACCAATGGCTCCCTAAAGCAACAGACAATAGGAGCTATTTACTGTGGTGTGTCTGACACGTTAACTGTATTGAGCCTTGTGAAAATACTGCCCAAGGGCAGTGCTGGAGCCCTGCTGACCTAGAAATTGTAGCAGCTATCCTGTGACAAAGTCAGAAAGTACAACATTGCACAGTAAAGGGCTTTGGGGTTTTAAAATAAAAAGTAATTGAAACAGACTTGCCCTTGGATGACCAGGCTCGCCATGTGTTTAGGAGTCCCTGTTGCTCCATGAGATAACACTTCCAGCCTTTGACTCTGGGAACAGAGAGAGAAGTTTGCAGCTGACACAATGTCTCTGCTCTCTAGGAAACACTTTCAATTGCTCTGCTGTTCATTCCTGTGGCAAAGGGACATATTAATTGGGTGACAAAATTTCACACTTGATGCTGGGCAAAACAGGATCAGTGTAATATAATTACTGCCATTCAGATAATCTTAAGGACTTGGTGAAGACAGTGAATTCAGCTGTTGTATGTGCTGGCTGAAAGGTGCAGGCTTCAACCTGCATGTGTGAATTGCAGAGGAGGAGAGCATTGTGAACCCCCAAGGGTGAAGGGGATTAGTGTCTGTTTGCCTGGTATTTTTCTCACAGTACAGGTGATGATTTCCTCATATTCTGTGACACTGACAATGAAATCCACAAGGAAAAGAAAAAAGTCTTATAACCCAGAGTAGTGGTTTAGATTCGAAAATTTGAGTTTCCCAGCCAATGCTCCAAATAATGTGGTGGATTTCAGCACTGGCCAGAAATCACCAGTGCTCTTACTCATTTTTTGCTGTGAGATATGGATCAGGAGAAGGCAAAAAAAAAAAAAAAAGGCTCAAGACTTTATTAACAAGAATACAAGAATAAGAAGCATCAGAATAAAACCTTCAGAACTCCTGAAGTTTTCATCCCCCTGACTAACTTCTTTCCCAACTGACAACACAGAGATGAAACCTGGGATGTTAAATCAGATACCAACTATACAATAGTCTTTCATCAGTTCTTGTAGGGAGAGGAGTTTTCTCTTGCCATGCCATGGAGACTTCTCCACAAGAAACAGTTCTCTTGTGGCTTTTCATTTCCACAAATAGCAGCTGCCCAGGGTAAGTTCTGCAATCGTGAAATCCCACCTGTTTTCACAGCCCTACTACAGGTGTGTCCATGGGCCATGAACTCATAGCGTATTATTTTAAGGGTGAGCTGTTCAAAAGCAAAGGTTCTCTTCATCTGTCTCTGTGATCATCTCTGGGAACAGAGGTTTTCTTCTTTTCTCCCTGGGGGCAAAGGGTCTTCATCACTCTCATCTCTGTCTCGCTGTTCAAGCTTTTCATGGGATCACAGCTATTTCAGCATCTGCTTGGCTTCATTAATGGATGTCTCTGCTCACATCTACAGTTTGAATATGTCATCCCCCCATACTCTCTCATGAATTAAAGGGGATATTTCAGTGTATCATTGTCCATCTCCATGGCCATATCAAAAGAATGTTTCAGCCCAGCACTAAGGCATTTCCTCATTCACCTTCCATCTAGGGCTTTACTCTTTCTTTACTGACCTTGGTGTCTTCACATTGTATTCTACGTGTCCCCACTTTGTCCTTTTTTCTCAACCGTGGGGAGACTTGTGGTCTGCAGGTCTCATCTGTGCACTGCAGATGTGGGCAGTGGCCACAGCAGTCACCATGTTGGATTTCAGGCCGCACTGGGCCCCTCCCTCTACCCAGCAGCTGCAGGGGGGCGGGTGGGCCCAGCTTGGCCTGGAGCCGTCCGTGTGGGCCAGGGGGTTTTGTGTCAACAAGATATCAGCAGCCGTGGCCCAGCCCAGCCTGGGGCTGGATCCCCACAGCCTCCATCCCCTGCCTGGGATTCACTGGGGTCCGGCCCGGCCCCCTCCCAGGCCACACAGGCCATGGGGGAGCAGGGCTGGCCCCACCAGAGCTCAGTTACCTTCTGAGGCTGGAAGCCAAGAGAGAGTTCCCAGGCTTGCTGTTTTTAAAATGTGGATCTCACAGAGGCAGATCTAATTTCTAAATGGTTCAAAATGTTGTAATTTCTCAGAACTGGCCAGCTGTTGGCCTTTTCCAGGCACAGAGGAAGCACCCAGTACCTTCTCTCAGAGAAATCACTTCCATGGGTGATTTCTTACTTCTCCCCAAATGTCAATCAATGCAAAACCAGCACACCGAGATAATTTTTTCTGAAAAAAGTACTGTGGACTTTGTTAGGGTGATTTGGAGAGAATGCAGTCCCTCAGATTTCTTAACTAGGTTTATATGTCTACTGCGTGGCTGTTATTATAGCTATAGCTGTTGCATTTATGATCTCTAAGCAAACACTGGAAACACCCAGTACAGTGTGAAAAATGAGTTTGTAACATGAAGTGGATTTTGAAAAATCTCAGTTTAAGAAGAGCTTGATCTTTGGAATAAGACTTGAAAATATACTTTCCAGGTAAAGTGTTGACACTGGATGCCCTGCTGAGAGATTACAAGTTGCCTACCTGGTCAGGAATGAACCAACATTGGAGAAAATTATTGTAGGAGGCACTCTCACTGTCACAGTGCTTAAGCAGCTGAACAGCAAATGCAAGCTGCTCAATTGCAGAGCTCTTAGTGCAGTGCAGAGTCTAGAGTTGTGGTTTTTAGCTGGTCTTTTACAGTCAGCAAAATTATGGTCTCTCTTCTAAAAAACCCTTCAGAATCTGTAAGAGACAGTGCTATACTTTAAGAAGTATAAGAATTATGGGTGGCTGAGGCAGTGTCTAGTTTTCAGCATTTCTTGCAGGAATGTGGGAGTTCCAACCCAATAAAATTTGTATTTTTTAAAATTTTTTTATTTTTTAAACCAAAGTAACCTTACTTATATCTGTGTAACCTGTATACATGATCTGTCCTAACCCTCTGGATGATATCCTAAAACATGTTATCTTTTACTATTGCAAGAAAAGACTTTAATTTCTTTCATTGAAGATAATACTTGTACTGCAACAGTTTGGGAGTATTTATTTGATGGAGCCTATGTTTACATGAGAGACCTTTGTTAATTTGGTTCACAGCAGCTATAAAAGTCGGCTGCTTCTGCTGAATGCATAATGCTTTCACTTGGAAAAAAAAAAAAGCACTGGGATCCAGGAGTGACACTTGGTTTATAAAGGCAGGGCATTCCCTCTGAGCATCTCAGGTGCCAAAAGTAGCTGCCAGGCTCCACACATTCTGGGATAGTTTTCAGGATAAAATTAACTTCCATGTTTCTGTGCATTCGCAATGAGCTCCAGTGACAAATAGCTCCCTTTGACATTTAAGCAGGTTTGTTGTCCTTTATAGTTAGATTCTTGGCTGAGATCAAATAACTCAGTGTGCTGCCATGGGGGTCTGTTGCTTCTAGAGTGTGTGGATTTAAACTCTATTAAAAAAATTAGAGGAATCAGTTAACATTCAAAATTATTGTAGACTGATGTAAGACTGTATACTGATGAAATATATGTATACTGTGTACATATATATATGTATACTGTAGACTGATGAATGAACAGCCTTGACAGCCTTAGGTCTGAGTTTGAAAACTTGCAAATGTTCCTGGGAAGGATATTTTTACTGCTTGAGGTTTTTTTAATATATCTTTACTGCTTGTGGGTTGACTCCATCCTCCAAAGTTCCAGGATTCAACACTGAGCTGAAAAACCCCAGCTTACATACCACCTTGGGATTGCTGAGAGTAAGTGCTCTAGCTCTCTGGCAGTTGTATTTTATAAGTATTGAACTGGGGTCAACTGTAGGCAAACACGCTGTAAATATATGGCAAAGATTTACAGATTTCCTGGCAATAATTTTGACATGTCCTGTTTTATTAGTCTACATGCGATTCTTTCTCAAGAGGTTGCTTCATTCATGCAGTACTAGTTTTCTGTGGATACAGACTTAATTAGACAAGGTCAGTGTAGGAAAGTTGTGTGCAACTTGCTCTTAGGAATTAATTTTCCTCCAAAATTCCTTTATAATCCTGTTTTCCTGCTCTGAGGTTTTACATACTCCATTGATTTTGTGTACAAAGACTTACTGAGATAGATGGGTAAGAGAATGCATCAGTAGGTTTTATCTTTCTTTCAGTTCATGTTCATCACGACCTAGGAGTTCAGCAAAAATGTGGTTTGTCCATTTGGATTTATTTGAAATAGGAATAAACTACTCAGCTTCAGAACAGGAGGAAGAGGCAACAGTATTTTGCCCCTTCAGTGATATGAAAACTGATTCAGATGATTGTTTCTTGAGGGAAGGGGTGGTTGTCATCTCAGACTTTGGAAGCTGTTCTTGATGTGTGTTTAAGTGGCTGATGAGACCCTGCAACTGAAATGAAACTGAAGCATTGCACAAAGCAATGTCTGCAATGGGAGCTACTTAATCCAGTAAGCAAAAATTACTTTGGGATTTAGGGGGTGAGATGTTAATTCAGAAGCCAGGTTTTTCTTGCTCTGATCACTTGTGGGAGTTCAGGTCCCCATGTCCATCAGTCTTATCTTCAGATTTAGAAACATGAACTATCCTGATGGGAAGGGACGTATAAAGATCGAGTCCAGCTTGTGAGACATTGCTTTTTTTGGTGACAGACTCACAGAATATTCTGAGTTGGAAGGGACCTACAAGGATTATTGATTTGTGCTCATGCAGGCTGTGTTCACACTGGTAAGTAAGTGAACTCAGCCACAGTGCCGCAAATTATCCATCCCCCCTGTTGACCAGGTCCTGGAACAAGTCATTCCTCTGCTCTGCTGTGGCAACATCCACCAAGAACCAGTTTTCCTTGGCTCCCTTCATCCTGCTCTATCCTCTAGCACTACCTCAACATGTCTTGAAGCCTTGGGCACCCCTTGATGCCCTTTATGCCACAACTCAGGGCACGAAACACACATCCCAATATTTCCTGCCATAAAACTTCCCAGCTGCAATGCAGTCGTTGCCTTATTTCAGGCACTTAACAGCCAGCAAATGATTCCTACCCCTGTTTTATTTAGCTGTAGTCAAGGAGACTGGAAAGACTGGGATGTGATTCATGAGCAGAGATAAAGCTGGCAGGATCTGGTTTTTCCTCGTCCCCAGGGAAACAGAAAGCAGCTTTAAGTGAATGGGCAATTTCTGCTCAAGATGGATGTTCATTGGTACTTAAAAATGCAGCATCACAGGTGCTGGGTAATGCCCCTTGATCCCGGGTTGCAGCTGGGGATTCCCCTGTGGCCCTTTGCAGAGCAGCCATTGTCACAGCTTGTCCCAAGTTGTGATCTGTCATGACAGGCTCACACAGTTTTGGACTGTTGGCAGTGATTCTACAAGCAGCCCATGACAAGCTGGGATTGGAAGAGCTCAAAATAGAAGTAGGAGCTGATTGCTTTTAGCCCATGCAAGCAATGTCAGGGAAATCTCACCTCTGTTTCCTTGCCTAGTGTCAGTGTGCTCTCTTGCCAGCTGCCTAGGAATTCCTGGGAGTAAGGACTTTGTGTGAAGGGACTGAACTTGGCAGAGGCTCCCCAAATCCTCATTGTCCTTTCTCTGCCCTGTCAAACTTTGCAACGAGAATGCCGCATTTTCTGTTTGTCTGTGTAGAACATAATTTTTAACTCTGGTAAAATAGAAGATAGGCTGGTTGGGTCACAGCCTATTGTTTTGAGGGGATGAAAGCCTCTTCCACCCTTTCCTTCCTCCTGTGTAAGTTAGGAAAAACATCAAACAAACTGCTTGAGGTGAGCCAGGCCCTTAGAAGGCAAAAGTCCTTGCTGGTGTCAGAGGCTTGAGCAGATCCCTGGGCTGAGCTGAACTGGGTTAGTAAGCCTGACTTGGTATCTGTAAGGCTGACTGCCTTGTCAGCAGGCTGATGGTGGCTGTTCATCATTTCAAGGTTCCTGCTTTTTGATGTGCAGGGGCTGGATGCTTTTCCCTCATGCAGCCTGATGAGTCTGGGGCATTGTGTGAAAACGAAAGCATGTGCTGCCTGTTGGCCAGAGACTGCACCGATGAGTCAGAGGGTTTGCTGGGGAACTGACAGACCAGTGCGTGCTCCTTGGATGGTTCCAGTTTGATTTCTGCCTGAATAGCCTTCCTGAATAATTGTCTACCTTTGAATTACAGGAACAGGTTCCCGCATCCAAAAAGTAGTAGAGAGAAGCAGGGTTTCTGGGAAGTAACCAAGAATTTGCAGTCAAGTGTATTTTTCTTCTTAGTAGCATTTTTTTAATTATGCTGTTGCTTGGGAAATTTAATGCTTGTGAGAGCTACCAGGCTTGGAATCTTCAGATTAGATTGAAAAATGCAGCATGAACAGCAGCAGTGCTCTCTTCACATTCACTGACCTTGCTGTAGAGTGTAGGACTTATAGTTGGGTGCTCTTCACTTCTTACCCTTTTATCGGTATTTATTATGAGATGCACAGTTTTGCATTAAGAACTGTGTTTATCTTGAGAAAGAGTCAGTAGCCATATAGAGTATTGTTCTGTTTTCTCCTTTAAAACTTCTGTAATTTTGTGAGAGTGGAAATCGTAACTTCACTGTGGGAATTTTTCTGCAGTAGAATCAAATCATCTGGTTTCTTACATGTTGGTAATTGCTTTTTTGGTGTAGCAATACTGTGATAATTTAGTTTTTTAAAATGTGGACAAAGTGGTCTGATAGCTACTTTTATTATTAAGAAAGCAGACCCCATCTCCAGTTTCAGGGTAGTAATTTCCTCAGGTATCTCACTGCTGCATAACTTAAGGAATGTTCCGTGATTCTGGATAGAATCACTTTTAGTAAGAAATGAATTCATCTTTCTTTAAACCTTTGCAGCATAGACATGTGCAGTTGAACTGACTGCCTTAGGGCTCCTTTTATAGTTAAAGACCAGAAATAAGCATTTTTAGGATGTGATTCACCTGAACTATTTTAGGTACACACCGTTAGATGATCTCAGTGTGCTGTAGCAGTGCTGTTTCTCCCCTTTGATGGCAAAGGAAGTTTTATCTTAGCTTTAGTTTTAGTTCTGGCTTTCAGCATAATCATACCTTCTTCAAATGATCGTTCCTTCTGTGCCCACCCTGTGTCCTAGATAGATTTATGTTACATCCAAGCTGATCTTTTCTCAAGCTATATTCTCAACTAATACAGTCTTCAAGCATCCTGGGTACCTACTGTTGTGCTTTGAAGGTACAAGAAGACTCGTGCTATTTTTTTGTTTGATACTTACATTTTTCTGCTTTTCACACTCATAATTCCTTTAGCAGCAGGATTATAGACCAATTCAGCCTACCTTATATGAGTGAACCCTCTGAGTTCCTCTAAACCATTGAAATTCTAGTGTGGGATTGCCTTGGAAACAGCAACTAGAGAATTGATGTGTAGAAACTGCAGAAGAAAAGTAGAGAAAATGTCTTGTGTGGTTGAAAGAAATAGTCACATCAATCAAAAATATGGGAAGTAATTAAGCTTATGTGGTGCTTTTTTAGCTTTAGTGTCAGTTTTGCATAGTAACAACTGATGGGAGGTGGGATGAAATTGTGTGTTCCTGGGCTGTTGAACTTTTCCTCTTTCATTAACCTGTCAGGTTCTCCTCAAGGTAACAGTTTTTTTAATAGAGCTGCCCAGCTGCTTGCCTGGAGGCTAGGCCATCAGGCTTTCATTCTTTTCTAAATAGACCTGAAGATGCTCCTATGAGTCTGAAGCACTGTACTTGGTCCAAGGAGATGGCCCAACAACTGTAGTACAAAGTTTAGGGTCTGGGTTTTTTTAATCCATGTCTCATGCAGCTCTCTATTTGCTTCTTTGTAGAAGTGAACCGCAGTGCAACTAGTAATGATAGGTAGCCTTCAAAATCTGCCTATAAAGACTAGTGAAGAGGATATGTGGATGGGGAATAACCAAAGTTTTTGATTTGGCTTTAATAATCTGCATAACTTCATGATGATACTGTAAAATAGAACAAATTACAATAAGAAAATGTCTTTTATACATGAATGCACAAAGGAAAAATGGCTTGCTTTTGATCCTGTTGTTTTCCTAGCTGGACTGACAGTTCAGCTAGAATTATGGGAGGTGCTGCATTGCCACTCTTCATTTCCTTCATCTGGAATGCACATAAGACTTGTTTATACAGGGCCATTTTTCTTCTTAAAGCACAGTGGATATTTCTGTTCCATAGAGGGATGATTCTCTTTTTGTAGCCCAAAGGCTATAAGTATGCTACAGTCTGCAGCATATTGGCTCAAGCCCTGATTTAGTTGCTGGTGAGCATGTCATTCATCCATAATGTCCACATGAGATGCTGAAAAACTGGCCCATATTCTGAAATGGGGAAAGAAACAAAATTATTATATTAATGTGTATTTTATGTAGAATATGTGTTAATTGTTAGTAAATCCTCTGGCTTAGGTGTGGGCTCAACTGCCTTTGGTGGAGCAAGGAAAGGCTAGGCCTTCCCTCATGCTCACCAGGTGCCTGTGAGAGAGCCTGTGTCACTGCTGTGACACACCTGTTTCTTCCAGCAGCTTCCTGGGGGTGAAACTGCCAAGAAGCTACTGTTGGTTCTGCCAGAGATTTGATCCTTACCTTTTGTTTGGACTGACCTTTGCTGTTGCATATTAGGAATGGAATTAGTTTTAGTTCAGCTGCATCCACTGAGGACAAAAGTCATGCTCTCATTAGTGTGTAATCACACACACATTGCTTCTGCTACCCCTCTGCATTGTAACACATAGGTAAACTTATGGAGCTCAGTGGGTTTAGTGGAGATGCCAGTCCTAAATCAGAAAGCCTGTTTTTGTTTTAATTTCCTGGCTCATGCACAAATCTCAGTGACTTTTTGATGGCATGGAGCTGTATCCATTCTCTCTTCTAATCTCTATTTAAAATTAACAGCTCTGTGCTATTGGCTTAATATAGTTCACTTTTTATCACTGCACAATTCCAAACTGTCTTTGGGTGTTGTCAGCCACAAACACAGGAAATAATCTCTCATTAGGCCGAATTGTCTAGACACAGCACAGGCTAGGGAGGCCAGTGCAAATAGTTTAGTATTGACAAGGACTTCCTGTTTAGTACAAGAAAGTCAAGGCACCCGAGGTTAAACAACAGCAGATAGAAATTTCATCTCAATGGGTGCAGGGAGGTGACATAAAACTCCCATTCCAATAAAAACAAAACACTGGATTTTGGCCAATGGCAAAACTTTCTCTTTAGAAGGGATTCCAGTAAGTCACTCTGCACATGGCACATAATATTTTCAGCCTGTTGTGGTTTTTGAGAGGGAAAAATAACCGGTTTGGGTTGGATGGGACTTTAAGAGATCATCTAGTCCAACCCCTGCAATGAGAAGGGACATCTTCAACTACACCAAGTTGCTCAGAGCCCCATCCAACTTGGCCCTGAATATTTCCAGGGATGGGGCATCCACCATCTATCTGGTAAACCTCTGCCAGTGTTTCATCACAAAAAGCATCTTCTTCATATCTAATCTAATCCACCCACTTTTAGTTTAAAACCATTAGCCCTTATGATAGGCTTAAAGATTTCTTTTTCTTTCACTTCACAACACAGGCTGGACATTGAGCATTCAGTAAAAGTGTGTTAAGAACATCTGCAAGGTGCAGGTAAAGAAGGACTGGGGTGTTTTGATCATGCTGCAGCGCTCAGTGTTGGCAGAGGGGGCAGTGGCCCTCTGTGAGCGATTGGGCTGTGTGTGATGTGGTCTCTACACCCCTGAGGTTTAGGCTTTGGCAGGTGAGAGACACTTTTAACTTTTTGCTCTCCTATTCTGTCATTTCAGGATGATACCGTAAGTGTGTCTGATGCTTCTGTCTGCATGTTAGAAATTATTCTGTACAACTGGGTGCAAGAAAAATATCCAACATCATCTGTTTATTAAGACTATATCCATTCTTTTCTACCACAAGCTGCTATCTCTCCAACTCCATGTAGTAACCTGGGGAAAGGAGATTCCTTACTTATGCTAAGTAAACCCTGTATATATGAGTGAAACTATTGTGTTTGAGCATCTAATCCTATAGATACCCATAGATACCACTGCTATCCAAGCAATCTGTTTTTATTTTCTTGACTTCTGCATTATTTATATGCTGCAGAAGCCTCCTGGACAAAAAAACCAACTCCCACATGGCTAGATAGCAGCCCACTTTGACTAAAACACCATGGTTTCGTTTAATATAAATTACTTCTCTTTTAAAGCCTGGGATTGTTCACATGTTTTTCTGTTGCTGCTTTGTTCAAATTTATCCATCCACCCTATTCTTGTGGTCCCCCTTAAGGTACTTACAGAACACAAGAAGATCCCTCCTGTAGCCTTCTCATCTTCAAATACATATGCTTAAGCGCCTCATCCAGTCATTTTAGCAAAGCCCCTCCCTGTGTTTTGCCAGACTCCCGTGTCTCTTATGGATATTCTTCAGAATATGTATGTTGCTTATGTTAGGATAAGATGTGCTCAGCTCCAGCGTATGCTCAAAAATGGCCATTTGTAAAGGCATAGTAATTTTTTTTCTTTTTTTTTTTTAAAATGTTAAATTATCCTTTGCTGAGTTGCATGAACCAGCATGTTGTTCTTCCTCTAGAAGGGGTGGGTGTGCTCTGGACTTGGCTCTCATGGCTGTCAGGGAGGAAGGAGAAAGCTTGCAAAAAGTGATGGTGGTGGTTCTGCTGTGCCATTTTGATGAAAGTAACTGGCTTACAGAGCGACTGCTTTTAGCAGGATGCAAGATCAGCAAGCTTCTCATCAGAGGCTGAGTTATAGCATGGAACATACCAGCTGAGAGCAATGGAAATAGCTGACTTGCTGTATTCACAGCCTAATGTTTGATTTACTTCACTATTCACAAAAATTACCGGTATTGAAACATTTCTCTGCAGTATTCTCAGCCTGATACTTGATTCACTTCTCTATTCATGCCTACCAGAAAGTGAAACTTTGGGCAAGGCTTGGGAAAGTGCATTGAGAAATAAATGGTCAAGCAGTGATGGAAAAGCTGTAAAGGTGTGATTTGTATAATTGCAGGCCAGAAAGGAAATGTTGGCCCAGCCTCATGCCACTTCTTCCTGAGAGCATGGCATGAGGATCGGAGATTTTTCTGGAGATTAAGAGCAAAGGGCCTAGAGGCAGGAGAACACAAAACTTGAGTAATCTGGTATACAGAACTGTGGGGCTGAGCTGAATGTAGAAAGGAGAGTTCTGTGTGTTATCAGTTGTGCCATTTTTAGTCCTTTCAGTGTCACAAGGCTACTCCTTAGCATAACATCTAGTTTAAAAGTGTAGTATTTTTTTTAAAAAGGGTTATAACCTGGATTTTTTTTTGTCCTTTGCTTCTTGAGCCTTTTTTAAAATACTTTTTGCTTTTGAGGGAGAGAAGAATTGGTCCTGCACAATATCTCCTCTCCTTTGATGCCTCTCAGTCATGTTGATCCTGCACTTACTTGATGTTATAGCTAGATGTCAGCCTCAGATGTGAATCTGTCATTCACATTTATTTTTGCTCCTTGTCTCTCTGTACCGTGGGACTGCAGAGATAGCATGAGAACTGGGACTTGACTCCTTCTCAAAAGCCTGACCTAGGGGTTTAATTATTAAAGTTATCAGAGGTAGTAGAAAAGATTTGCTTTTAACATTCTTGGAGGAGCATCTGTGCTCATGGTAAAGTTTGGCTTTATGTCGACTTTTCTGGTGGACTCCTTGTTTTGCAGGTAAAGCCTCTGCCCTAAAGCTCTACTCATACCCTTTCTCCCAAAACCTTCCCTCAGTAAAGCAGCCTTAATGGGTCTCAGGAGCTTTGCTAGCAGCTCCACACAGGCCAGATTGGTGAGAAACACACCACAGGACAAGGACAGAGTCAGACCTGGGACAATGACAGCAGCCAGTGCTGGAAAAAGGGTGATTCAGCTGTTCCGGTGACTTGTCAGGGTGACTCGGCAGCCTTGTCAAACAGCAGGGCACATTTTGGCAGATGAGAGGATGCCTCAGCTAACAGAGGGCTGTGAGTCATGGGGTGACTGATGCTGGGAGCAGCACAGGGTCATGACTCCAGGCCTGATTTGGGGTGGCTGGCTGAGGTGAATGGGGAGAGGCTGGGCTGTTTTGATTTAGGGCTGCACAGATGTTTTCTCTGCCTGTGCATGGCTCTGTCTGAACTGCAGCAGCTCAAGGCCTGTCTTATGGGAAGCTGGAATCACGTGTGCATTGGGAATGGGGCACACAGTTGGTCCTGGTGACTTTTTCAGTCCTGTCTCTGAGTCAGCATCATGGGATGGGATGGACAATTCAGATTGTTACTGAAGTTTCAATAGTAATTTTCAAGACTTCAATGAGAAAATTGTAAATTATATAAGGATTGTATATCCACCATTGGAAACAAGCAGGCAAGCATGAAAGCCCTTGTCTTTCTGTGCTAGGCTTCAGAAATGTCTAATGTGTATGTTGCCAGGAGCTTGCTGCTATAGGCATTTAAATGCAAGTGGTTACCTGAGGACTTACTAAGGTCTGGTTCCTATCTCTAACACAGTTCAAATGATCTAAATAATGTTTTAGCCCAATCTTCTCTTTCCAGGAAGGGAAGAAATTGAGAGGATTCTCTCCTGCAACTCACTGTGTTTCTTGTCTCACTTCAGTAGGTTTAAAGTTAAATCAGCTCCTCAATTTTTTGCAGAGTAGATGTGGTGATGTGCTTTAATATCAATGTATTGAAAAAAAAGTGTTCTGAATTACAGATTCTTGAGCTTAAGGGAACTCATCACTAAACTGGGCTGAAGCTCTGTAGCTTCCTTTTCCCCTCTACTGAATTACTGGAGTGCCACTGCCATCTTCTACATTGTAAGCAGCAATAAAAATTGGGGTGACATCACATGTGCCTTTTGTTCCGTCTCTTGTTCCCCTTAATTTCAGCTATTTGCCTGCACAGAGATGATTTCCATTCCTGCTTTTGTTTCCTGCCAGACTCAGGATAAGGAAAAGCAGCAGGTGTAAACACAGAGCAAAACAAACAAGAACAAACAGCAGAACAAACTCATGGGTGGTATTTTGAATGCTTTAGGTGACTTTCTGTAGAAGCAGGAATATTTTATTATTATTATTTTTAGTTTGGCAGGGATGCTTGTCTGTTTGAGGTTTTTTTCCTTGAAAAAATGTTGTTTTTTTTTTTAAAAAAGAGTTGCAGTCCTGACTTTGAGACAAAAATCTGGGCTCTGTGGCTTAATTGCTAAAATCCTAAAATAATTTATGTTGGAAGAGTTGTGTGGAGGCCATCTGGGAGTGGGAATGTGCGTGGGAGTGTTCTGCATGGTGCCAGGGCTGTGCCCTGGAAGGGTGCAGGCTTCCCCCCCTCCTCTGCACAGGTGCCAGGGACCCAGGCACTGCAGTCTGCTCGTGGCATTGCTTCCTGCTTCCCTCCCACCATGACTTTTGGCTGCTCCAGGGTGGCAGCAGCCAGACCTCTCTAGACCCCATAATTCAGGAATTGAAGCTGAATGGGTACAAATAATGTGTACAAAGGATGAAAGACTTCTGTCACAACATCACTCTGTGCTTGCTGTATCTCCGAAGGTTATCTCAGAGAAGAACAATTACTTTACAGATACTGAGTCATCCTTGGGAAGTGCTTCCAGAAACTGAACTTAAAAGACTAATGGAAGGACAAAGGTCATGATTTAGGTTTTCAAAAGTACATCCTTATTCAAATCTGGAACTTACTACCCAAGGATGTTGTCTCCCATAACCTGTATCGTAAAATACTTTATCCCAGGGGAATTACATTGCCCTTAGCTCTTGAGAGTGTCCAGCCAGATTTTGACTGCGAGGTGAACTAAGGGCCAGTGTTTTCTGTTTTTCTTTAGGAAACCAGTAGGCCATACATTGCCCATCAAGAGTAGCTTTATGGCCAGTAGTCATATTTTGCAGTGTGTCTTTATGCATCTCTTGTATGTTGTAGCAGCTACATGATAGTTCTCACCTGTTTTGGATCTTCATTTATAGCAAAGACAACTACACACAGTATAGAAATAACCACTGGGTTATGTAGGAAATAACTCTATTAAGCATGCAACTCAGAGTAATGTAAAAACAAAATGGTTATTTTTCTCCCACTCAGTAGCTTATTTCTTACTGGAAGTAATGAATGCAGACAATTATCTGACAGAATGCTGAGGATTTTTAGTAATACGTAATAATATGGCAGGAGTTAAAACTGATAAGTGACTGCACTTAGCTTTCAGTGAAAATGCTTCAAATGTCTACTTTTGTAAGAGACTTTTGTAATGTTATCATTGCTCCTGATTAACATTATCTGTGATGTCACAGCACCAAACTAGGACAATAAAGAAGCTGTCCTGTTCCACACAGTACCAAAATAATGGCAGTGTGCTTGACTCCATCTCTGATAGAGTGAAGTCAGATGAGAGTGAGGGCAGTCCTTGGATAGTGCAAGTGGATGGGAAATGCAGGGACAGGGGGGGTTTGGCAATGCTACTCTTGCTTCTGAGTCACTAGTGAGCTAAAAACCTGGGCAGAGTGTGAGGGGGTGTATTGACACGTCAAATTGCTGTCACAACAGCTGCCTCTAATCTTATTTTCACATATTTATAGTGTATAAGATAACATTTTCTCTCAAGTGAGCCCTCTGGCAGACCCCTGGGCACACAGGGACAGTTTTCTATCAGCATCATGTGGAGCAATACTCTGATTACTCAGAGGGAATTGTTATTGCTGCCTTGCCAGGTTTTGCCCAGTTCGTCTTCAGGTTGAATTTGAGAGCTCTAAAGTCCTTGATTACAGACTAATAACAAGCTTTGATGCTGTGCTTAAACCCAGAGTGGGGAGAATAGTAAACAGAGAGGGAGCTGAAATATGGGACCATTGGGACAGTTTCCAGCTTCAACTTGAGATCTTTCTTTGTGCTCCCAAGCTTTACCCTGTCTGTGAGTCAATTACTTATTTTATACAAGTATGAAAGATTGCTCTAATGTGGCTGGTTATTTGTTTCTGAGGGCTGTTTTCAACCAATGTCCTTAGCAATTGGATTTGCTTCCACATTGTTGTATCCAGAGCTGCCTTTTATTTGCTGTAATTATCTGCTCCCAGCACGGCTCTGCCACACAAAGGTTTGTGCCTGTGCCCTCATATGTTGGAAACCGCTGCCCTTTTTTGCTCTGGCTCTAGGTGGTAAAGCATAATATGGAGAGGAGGAGGAACATTTTGTGGAGTTTTTGGACCAAGGGAGCAGAACTAAGTTTTTGAAGTCACAAACAGCTGTGGAGTACCCTCACCCTTCTGTTTATGGGACAGGGAATAAAAATACTGAGAGTAAAAGGAAAGATAAACACTACCTTCCTTTATTTCTTCCTTCCTTCCCTAACAATGTTATCTGCATAACCCTCCCCACTTTTCATCTTATTTGTTTGAGGCTTGGTAGTGCCATAAACATGAACTCAGATAGTAACATCAAAAGAGAAATCTGTTATTTTAGATTGCTTTACAGATATTTTTATATATAACCTATCTGTTATACTTTATTTATTTCTACTCTTCATTAGCTTGCTTATACACTGGAAAAACGTTTTTTCCAGTGGTTTTGTCTTTTCCATTTATTAAACTTTGGCTCTCTATTCCTGCTTCCAACTGCTCCCTTGCTGTGATTTATACGTGTTTGGGAATAATTACAGCTGTTTTCTTTATCTGCTGCTGCATCCATGTGTGTAAGTCCCCAGGATATGCCGAAGAGCCCAAGTCTGTAATCTCACGTGGATGTTAGCTGTACCCTTCAGGATATATAAAATCAACTATTGTGCAGTGGGGTTTTTAGTTTTGTCTTGCTAAGGAGCTAAAAACACAGATTCACAGAATATTCTGAATTGGAAGGGACTCACAAGGATCATTGAGTTAAAATCCTTAAGTGAATGGCCCATCCAGGGATTGAACCCACAACCTTGGTGTTATCAAGACCATGCTCTGACCAACTTAGCAAAACACAACCAATATAAAATTTGTTTGTTTCCTAATTTCAATCAAGGCTGGGAAAAGACAACACACTTAATAGTCTTTGTTCTCTGTTCTTTACTAGGGATGCAGTTGCTGCCTTTGCCTTCCTGTTGGATCTGCCCACATATCAGCTGTGGCATCCCCACATCCCCTTTAGTGCAGAGGAACCTGGCTTTGGGTCACACAAATGTAGATCAACATTAATTACATAGGTGGAAAATGTTCCCATACTTAAATTAAGTATCTATCTGGTAGTATCTCGGTTTCTGAGGTACTTCTGTTAACAGAGCTGTCATATTGCCCTGGACAATGTGCAGACTTTTTAATCTGGTTTTACAGTTCATAATGAGAAAATGAAGAAATACATTTCCAAAGCAGCAAGTAATTTTACTTGTTTCTATTTTGGGCAGCCTGATTTGAGGTGTTTGCAAAGCTGTCAGGCCAGCTCACCTACATTTGCACGGGAGCTCGGTGGTGGCACTGGGCACTTATCCCATATCCTTGACTTCCAGGGTCACAACTCTCCTGCAGTACAAGCACTTTTCCTTTTTGCCTGAACTGGTCAGATCTGTTGTGCTCTGTTCCTGTTAGGAAGTTCAAGTTGAGTAAGTGTGGCTTGCGTCCTGACTACACTTCAAACACTTCCTGGCTGGTCACAAGGGCTGCCCTTGGGAAAGAGCAGCTTGCTCACCTTGCAGCGCGGCACTGGAGGTGGTGTGGAGCACGTCAGTGGCCTCACGATTGCCGTGATTAAATTGTTGTGGAGATACGAACAGCCATCTGCTATTTGTCCCCCCCACCTGCTCACTATCCAGGGAGCCCGCTCCAGCCTTGCCTGCCAAGCCTGGCTGACAAGGTGCCAGGCTGTCATGTGGAGCGGGCCTGGCTGCCGTGGAGACTGGGGCAGAGGCTTGGTGACCCATTTGCAAGTGACATTGCACGCCAGGCTGTCAGCAGAGGGACAGAAGCTGTACAGAAGGGTGCAATGGGTGCTGGAGCGCACCCGGCGCAGCTGCTGCCTCTGCAGCACTGAGGGGTGGGTGATCTTGGCTGTGCTGATAATGTGTTCTCGAACTCTTCAGATGATAGCAGGCAGAGCTGGCCTTGTGCCTGCTCCTTCCCTGAAGAGTGAGCTGTGTGGGACTCATCCCAGCATCACTGTGTAGAGATGACCTCGCAATTGCTGCTATGCTTGTGGTGGGATGTTGAACTTCAGTGGTCCTTGTTGGGTTCATTCCAGCTCAGGATATTTTGTGATCCTGTCTGTGCCAAAATGGTTGGGACAGGCTACAGGGGTGTTTGTGTGGAGCACGGGGATGGGGTGTGTGGGCTGTGTGCACATATACTGATTTCCCAGGATGTCACCATATAACAGTCATTGTAAAATCTTCTGTGCAAGAGTCTGAAATTCTTTGATATACCATCTAGTATACACTGGGAAACTGGAAATATCAAACTTTTTGAACAAATGAAGTGTAAAAGAATATTAGGGTTGCTGAAATACAAAGGTTAAGAACCAAAAGTATAGGAAATGTCAAATACAAAATATCCCAGATACTTGCTTTTTACATTTTCTGACATAAAGACTATTTGTCATGATGATTCAGTTTTAAGGGCATTATTATACACTGCTTTTTCCAATGCTGGCCTTACAGAGCAGCAAGTTAGCAACCAGTTATTTAATAGTATGTTTAATTAAGAAAGAACAGTATGTGGTATGTGAGACTCTCAGCTTTATTTACTGTACTTAACTAAATTCCTCCCTAATGGCAAAATTTGTGTTTTTCTTCCCTCCTGACACTCTCATGGATTTTTCCTGGTGTGTGTTTCCCAGTGCATAGTGCTGGTAAGTTTAATATCCAAATACTGTATTGGCAGTAAAGTGCCATCACCTGATCTGTGGATGATGTTTATTGGGTTATGGGGATGCTGTAATCTCTGTTACATAAATTCAGGCCTGAAACACTGGGAAGGTTAAAATAAGTATTTTACTAACTTCATACATGAAATGTGAACCTGATTTTGGGGCATGCACTGGGTAGTGTTTTACAAGTTCAGAACTTCCATGTCCTAATCCTCTCTCTCTTTATATCTGGGTGTTCAGCCCAGTCCTGTTCCCATCTTTGGCTCTACTCTTCACACCCTCCTCTTTAGAACCAGCTTCCATCTCCATGTCCTTCCATAATCCATGCTCTCAGTCCCACATAAAGGTTTTCTCTTTGAGTCTTGTTATCCTCCCTGCTGCTTAGAATCCTCTTTTTATTTCTTCTGGTCCCCCTGGACTGGGGAGTGCTCAGTTCAGCTATGGGCTTTGTCCCTCATTTGTGGGAGCAGTGTAGTGCTCAGTAGCACAGACTCAGCAGACCTTAACTGCTGAATTTAAGCATTCTTAAGCATGTTTAAAATGATTTTAAAATCAGCTGTCTCGTGTGTGTTTTTTAGAAAACGCATGTTAAACTTTATTCTGGCACAAACATAACTACCTTGCCCAATCCCAAATTCCTTGTTCAAAGCCCTGGACCTGTGCCTGAGCTGTTGAAGCAAAGGTCACTGGTGCTTTTTGGGTGTGGCTGAGTGAATGACGTATGGTTCTACCTTAGTTCTGGCATTTTGGCTAAAGCATTCCAAATTTCCAGCCTGAGGCGGTCACTGGCACTGTGTGCTTCATACAAGAGTGTTAAAATTGGACAAAATTATCAGCAGCTAAGAATGAGATATTGGAGTGAGGGGTCTCTCAGTGGGTTTTAAAAATTTGATAATGGTGTTTAGAAAAATGACATGTGCTATTTAATTATTTCCTAATGAAGTTTCAATTTTCTATGATCGATGTGTGTGGAGTGCCCCTGTCCAGGGAGGCAAAGATTTAGTTTTAGATAAGCATTGTTAAAGTGAGAGGCATGGCTCTAAAGCCCGGGAAGAGTAAATTCCACCCTCTGCCTTGGGCGATGTGCCCTGTGAGCCCAGGAAGAGTTCCCCACCCCGGACCCCTCGTGTGGTGGCAGCCCAGGGTGTTGTGATTGGTTCTGTGCCCCTGGGGTTTCTCCCTTGCTCTGTTCCTATCAGACCCTGGCCTTAAACGCCACCCTGGCTCTGCCCCATAAAACCTCCACTCTGCCTCTGTTCTGGGCTCTCAGTATCTGGATTTAAACTGAGTTTGTACCTGTGCTGAATAAATGGTTTCCTGAGCTTAACCAGAGACCCGTCTCGTTGAGTCCCATGTCGGTCACCAGAATCCATAACATCCCTGAACTTGATCCTGCAGCCGCGAAACACAGCAGACGTGGGTGGTGAAGGCACAGACCTGCCTGTCCCAGTGTATCTGGGCAGCAAGTGCTCCTTGTGGGCTTACAGTGATGAATTCTCATTGCTCTTTGCTAATACCAAGTTAAAGCTTTGGTATTTGCTAGTGCTCTGATTTTTTTGCGGCATGCTAATTATTCCTTTGAATTGGAAATGCTTATTCAGCACAGGGTAAGAGAGATAGCAATTGGTAATGCTGTGCTGCAAATAGTGCCAAACTTTTCCTGTTTATGTCAATGTGCTGTTCTGGTTTTCCCAGGTCAGATTAGACATCACCACATTTTCATTCAGCTCACAATACATGTGTGTGTGCACACATACATATGCATACACAGCTGTAATTTTTTTATTGTTGTACTAACAGTACAGAGATGTCCAGGGGAAATTTTTCCTAACATCGTGGTGGAAACATGATGATTTTGGAAATGGCTGCAGGTGTCTGAAAATGTAAAAGAAAAGACAAAATAGGAACACAAATATTTTGTGTCTGTGCAGAGAAGCTAAAAGGTAACTAGCCAAGGGTAAATAAATGGCTTTGTTTTGAAAGACCCAAAATGGAGACCCAAAATGTTTTGAAAGGTTTTCTGGGTGATGGCATTTCTGTATTCAAAGTTTCAGTCCAGAAATCTCTGACAAAAGTCATAACTGTTGGCAGTGGAGAGTAGTGGAAAGCTATGCCTGCTACAGGAAATCATCTCACTTTTAAAAGTAAACATTGCTATTTCAGGTTTTAATTTTGATAATTAGCAGTAGCTAATCCTCATCCTCAAATTGCACTTCTAACAGTAGGTGGTCCAGAATTGCATGAGGTAACTTAATATGCCCTTTTTTTTCTGAGTCTGTAATTCGAAAAAGACAGGAACAGCTAACTGCTATTAATTGCACAAGCTATTTACAGCACAGAAAATTTGGTTTCTGATTTGTATACATGCAGAACAGTGTTAGCACTTCTGCAAAGTGCTGCACTTCAGAGGTTTTGCTCTAATACTGGGTATCAAATATTAGTTCCTGTTACTGAAGGTCTGCCTTGGCCTGTAGTTCACAAGCGCTTAGCCACGGTACCTCACCTGGTTCCCAGTTTGGTGTTAAAATATTCCCCAGGGCTGCTTTTCTTCTGTGTCCTTGTAAATTCCTCTCACCTCCCCAGTGGATATGGCAGCTCCTTGAATGGGATTTCTCATGGTTTACTGCTAGCCTTTCTGGTGTCCACAGACCTGTGGAAGATGCACATCTCTCCTGGGTCATGTTACACCAGCTCTGCCTACGCTCTGCAGATGTAAATTTGGATGCCTGAAGAGTCTGCTGAGAATGCAGCAGGTAGCCAAGGAACTTACTGAGATGTCCTGGTGCTGCACATTACACATATGTTGTACCTTAGGGTAAAAACATGCATGGTGGTTTGCTTTTGGTGTTGAAATCACTCTTAATGCAGGTTGGGTTAATGTAAATTGCAAATCCTAGATGTAAGCATCTGTTCACATAATTCGAAGTGATAATACATTTGTGTTTGTGAGAGATGTGAGAGAAGAACTGAAAGGAAGATCACACTTAAACATGTGCTAACGTTTTCCTCCTAAAATCTGATCTGCTGGTATCTTCTGCTGGCCGTCCTGCCTAAGCACTTTCTCCTGATGGACCAGCTTATTATTCATAGCTGGTTTCCACTTTGGGTTCTTCCAGTAGATACTAATGGTATTTTTTATTTTTTCTCTTTAATTGTGTTTGGGAATAATTGGGCTAATTCAGATTGAAGTGCCTTCAGAAGGTCTTCAGTCTAACTTAATCAGAGCAGGGTCAACTATGAGATCAGACCACAGTGCTCAAAGTTTATCCAGTCAAGCCTTTCAGGAGTGACAAAATTGAATAGATGGGTGCCCAGTGATGTGATCCTGAACAGACTCTATTAGTGAGATAAGGAGATACAGAGCTGGTTACAACTAAAGTTTGCCTTGGTTCTTCAGAAAGCCAGAGGTGCAAAGCTTTGAGCTATAATTGAAGGTGGAACAGATGTTACACGTGTATTGGAACTTCACTGTGGATCACCATCTAAAAAGATTTATAATTTCACAGTTAATTTCCAGATGATCTTTTAAAACATGCTGAGGGTAGCAGATGTGTTTGTTGTATCCCACACTTTAAAGTCATTTTAGGAAGTTAAACAGATGGATGCCTTTTGAAATTCAGCAGCTGTAGTGGTGTTGTTTCATGTGCCAACCAGGATGGAAGGAAACAGAGCAGCTGAGAAGTGCTGTGATGAGCTGACCCACTTGCCAACAGCCAGTAATGTACTAATGTTGTGACAGGAATGATTGACTACACCTGCTTTTACAGTGGAATCAGTTGAGTTTCTAGACAGCTGGGCAAGCTTGAATACAGGTTGTTTTACCACTGGAATAAACAAAGCTCATCTCAATTCTCATACAGGAGGTGATTATGTCTCAAAACAGAAAATCATTCTATCATCTGTGTGCCATTTATTTGAAAAAAGTTGTGTGTCACAGTGTTCTTGCTACTAAAATTTCCAGAGGAAATACAAAATTCTGAAAATTTCTGTCTCAGTGCTCAGTGTCTCAGTGTGTTTGTTGTCCAGCGATAAACATCAGCCAGATCTTTAATATGGCCATGGGCTGTTTTGACACTGATACCTTCCAAAAAATATTCCAGATAGGGAAAGCAGTGTTACTAAAAATCATATGGTGGGGTATGTAAAATAAATGCAAGGCTGTTAGGTCTTCATACCATAACTGTAAACCATTGAATTCAGTGCAGCATCATGGGTAAAACTCAGGGTGGCAGCACACCTGTCACTTAAAAAAATAAAATTGATTAAATGTTGAAATATCAAAGCTGTTTAAGGCAACAAACATATCATTAATCATTACAGTGGGAACCTACTTTGATTTGGTAGGAAACAAAATATTAGGACAGCATTCATGAGTAGGTTTTTATGTCAGTTTTGGGTGGTGGATATTAAAAATGCTTGACAAAATCAGTGTTAGAACAGCACAGGAGGGTTAGTTATCAGTTTGCTAATAGGAGAATGGGAGGACAAAGGAAATACAAAGAAATTCAAGAAGGGAAGCTTGATCCTGCCATGCGTGGGGCTGCGCAGTGGCCCTGCAGCACTTTAAATTTGACTATTCTGTGTTAGGTTAATAGAGAGATTAAATAATTGTTTTCTGTACATTTCCTTGCAAAGTGATCATTTAAACTTTCTGGTTTAAAATTGGGTGTGATGTTCGGCAGGTGCAAGTATATGGATGCTGAAAGCAGGAAGGGAGCACAGTGTCTGTGTGAAACTAAGTCACACAAGGTTCTCACTCCGGCCTGAGAAAGCATAAGGAGGAATCCAAACAGTCCTTGGAGAAGAAAAACAACATCTCCTGGTGTTGTTTGGATCCCTGTTGTTTACTTGCAAGAAATAGTCAAAGGGCGTAGTACCCAATTGTCCAATGATGGTGATGTGTTGGTTTAATGACCAATGAGAGTTTTACCTCTTGGACCTTCTCAGACCTGTCTATAAATGGAGATCAGGAATAATAAAACTTGCTCTCCTGTACAACCACAAGAGAGTCTGCGTTGTTACTTTAGCCGTTCCCAATATAGTGCAACACAAGTAAACCTCTCCCACAAATGGACATGTGGTTTTTAAAAATAAAAGGAATTATTACTTTTTGCTGTCCTCTCTCTCAAATGGACATGTGTTTTTTTTTAAATAAAAGGAATTACTATTTTTTGCCATTCCTTCCCCTTCCCCCTAGTTTATGGGTTAGGTAATCCTCATCAAATTCCCTTGCTAGATCATCACAGTGGGGATGGGGATTTGTTTTGGGGATGTTGACTCACAAGAATGGTCATTGCTGTTGGGTTGATAGTTGACTTATGTCTGTGTAAATCTGAAGAAATTTCACTGAACTTTTTTATTTAAGAATTTCAGTAGAACCATTATCCCAAAATTTAGCTGACTAGGGTGTGCTTTTATTTTCCATAAACATCAACTCATGACAAATCTTTCTTTAAAGGAGCTGTGGAAGGTGGGCAACGTTCATTTCAGGGCATTAAGTACTCTATGTGTTTCCTTTGATACCACTGTGAACAATCTAGGTTTGTATATTATTTTTTTCTGGCAACATGTTTAGAAATAGCTGGTGTTTGTAACACTGCAGTTAGTGCCATTATATGGTGCATTGCGGGTGACTTCCAGCAGAGAAGTGCTGCTGAGTGGTTGCCCTGTGGAAATGCTTCGGGGTTTTTTGGATTCTAGGGAAGAGTGGCTGCCTGCAGACTTGGGTTGTGAAGTGTACTTGGCAAAAACTGGAAGTGTAGGATTTTCATCAGTCCCTGATATCAGCTGGCAGTTGGTGAGCTCCACAAGCTCTTCTCTCATGGCTCCAGAACTGCACTGTGCAGCACTAGCTGAACTTGACGCTTGGGCTCAGTAGGCAAGAGGATTTTTTTAATACAAATTGATAGAAAATGCGTTCTGGGGGGAATGGAGATAGTATGAGCATGTGATAAAATTGGATCATTCTGTAAAGATTTTCCTGAGTACTTCAAATTTGGAAGACAAATTCTGATGTTGGCTGTAGAGAAACTACTTTGATTTAGGGCAACTGAAAATCTGGTTCTTGCCACTTAGTTTGAATAGTGATACTTTGCTCTTTACAAAATAGCTGAAGTTGCTTAATGATAATCTGGCCAATTTGTGTTTGTTCAGAACTGCTGATGTGGGAGAGACTGACTGATGGCAGCTGAGGCTGGGTTGGAATGCTTAAGCAGATCCAGTTGTAAAAAGGCTTTGAAAAACAGCCTTTTCTTCTGATCCGCTTCTCAGATGGTTTTTGCCTTTAGGCTCTGACAACTCTTCCAGATGATGGAACAGGTGCATTTGAAACATGCTGGCAAGGTTACAGAAGGTGACTACCTGATGATGTGAGGTTGTTACCTTGTAAGTGGTGGCTATTTTTAACACGCCACTTCTCAAGAAGGTAGAGAGATTATCAGCAGAGGGAAGAGAGCATTTTTTTAGGTCCTCTCTGTCATATTTCATCTTAACTTGACGGTTCTTAAAGTCAAGAGTACTTTGTGGTATTTATATCATTATCATCGTCATCACCTTTCTTCTGTGATATTCTCATTATTCACAGATGTTTTCTTTGCTTTTCCAAACACGTGAAGCCATAGGCAATGTCAAGTCAGGCATAAAATAATACAGGAGCTAGTACCATTAACTTTGTATAAACAAAGGGCACGTGATTAATAGATTAAGAATACCCAGATGTACATCTCTGTTGGGAAGACATGATCTGCAAGTCTCTTTCCAAAATTGCATTGCAGTATTAATTCCAGGTGCTATTAGTGGCATGGAGAGATAATGTCCATTTTTATGGTCACAGACACAGAGATGTACAAGTTGAGGTGAGCTATAGGCTGGCCTGACAGAGCTCCTCTGTTAGGATCATAAAGTTTATTCATGTGTATATGCTTTACACCATGGTCACTGCTGTGACCATGGCATAGACAAAGAGTAAGCATCTAAATCTTACACCACCACAGAAAGCATTAATTCTAATAAGCTCTTGCATTCCTCATCCCTTTCAGTCCCCTTCTGGATGAGTTTAAGTCTGAGGAATGAACTTTACATGCAAAGTCAGAGAGATGGAGCTTTCCAAAGCCTATCACAGAACCCCTATCAGCGTGTGTCTCAAGACATCTAAGCCCAGTTTTTATTAGATTGTGAGAAACTGATATGGCTACAAATCTGAAAGCAGTGTGAGCATAGTGAATTCAAAGCTGTGAGTGTGCATTTGCTTTGACAATAGAAACTTATGAAGCTATTGAGTGAACCACTATTGCAGGCTTACATTACAAAACTATGAAATGCTTTGGTACAGAAATGGGATTAAATGTGAGCATTGTTCATAAGATGCTAATTTTAAATGGTGCCATTTTCTGTCACCATGCAAAAGCATCTGCTTGTATCACTAGTGTGGCCAGTGAAATTTCCTGTGTATTTTCTGAAAATGAGTAGAATAGATGTTCTTGTCCAGGTGGAACTTGGCTTGTATATTTTAAAAAATTTTACACCATTATAAAATGAAGTAGAATTAAACCCAGTGAGAATTAGAAGCATGTCAGGGGATTACAAATGGAATTTTAGATCAGAATTAGTGTAATGCAGACAAGATTTCTGTCAAAAGAACTGGGAACAGAACCAAGGTTTCCTCCTCAGTGCTCTATATAAAGGGCTCATATGTACAGATTATAATTGCTGTGGTGAGAGAATGCCAAATTATATAATGCTTCTATCCACATTCCTCTTTCTAATCTCTACCATTCCTCTCGAGGGAACACAAGAAAAAATTATGGGGTTTATGCCTTTACTTCTCTACACCCTTACACGTTCTTTCATAGAATGGTAACATGAATGCACAAATGGGATCAGGCTTTTCCATATTTGATATTGATCAGGGACAAAAGATGGATGTGAATGTGCAAAATGCCTGCAGTACCAAAAATAGATCTATATTTATTCCTGTCATAACTTCACTTAAGTTGATAGAGCTGTGCCAAGGCTGAACATGCCCACAATCTGTAGGACAGCTGCCTAGCAGCAGTAAAGCTTGATGAGAATGGGTTTGAGAGTACAATTAAACCCTCTGATTGTGACACTCTGTGGTGACATTTTAGGGATGTTCACCTCAGCTTGAAACAATTTTTCTGAGAGATTGCAGATACATCCTTAATGCCTAAAAGCTGAGGATAGCATTGATCAAGGTATTTACAAGCCTTGGGTTCAGTTCCATCAGCAGTTCTGAATCACCAGACCAGCTAATGAGGTGTTCTAATTGATAGCATAATTCTACATAGTTTTTCCATTTAGGTTAATGTAACATTTGGCTTCATTGAATATTAACCACAAGTTGAAAGGAAGGTCTGGTTCAGTGATCTTTTGCTACATTTCATCAAGCTTTTAATTTTACTTGCAATACCCACATGCAATTCATACAGGCATTTTCTTTCCACTTGGGTATAGAGACCCTGTTTTGTTGTTAATTGAAAATGTGTGAGCTGTGGAGGCAGCTTCAATGGTTTTACTATTCCAGAAACATTCATCTCATTCAAAAAGACAATCTGTTCAAGAGCAGTCAACCCTGGGCTTTTGTTCTGTTTACTGGCTTTGTTCTGGGCAATATGCTGACTTGCCTACAAGCTCTTGAGCTACAGGACATTCAAATAGTTTCCTCTGATGTGTTAAATTCTTGAGTTCACATGAGTCTGTTCACTAAAATTTTGAGAGTATTAAGCCAGTTCTCAACACCAGAGTCTTGGTACTTGAGTTGACACTCATGCTGCTGAGCAGCCACAGCTTGAGTCCAAAGCAGTGATACTCTTTGAGCTTCAAAATCAGCTGTGTAAGCCAAATCAGTAGGGTTTATTGTGGTTTCATTGTGAGGTGTTTTTTTGTGGTTTTTTTTTGTTTGTTTTTGGGGGTTTTGTTTGGTTTTTTGTTTGTTTTTTTTCCTAACAAGGAAGTAAAGTGCTTGTTTATAGCATTTTTCCTTCTATATTCCCCCATTTGGGGGGTGGGTGGATGCTCCCTGGACTACAGGCAGATAAGGAGGGGATGTTGTGGCTATTCAGGCAGAGATACTCATCAGACTTAAAGCTGCAAGGGAATTTCTTCTAGTCAGAGGCTTACCCAACATTTCTGGGAATGAATGAAGCTCTTGTATTTTGTTTAGATAATTTGCCTCCTTTTTAAGGTTACTTACTCCTAGCTTAGACACAGAAACTTGGATGATTCAAAACAGGGAAGTGAAAACTGGTTGGGTCTTTCAAAAAAGATATGAGAGAAGTTCCCAGATCCTTTTGACTATCCAAGAGAAGTAGTATTGCCCTGAGAATCAGGCCTTTCGATACTGTTTTCATAATTTCTAGCCACTTTCCCAGGAAAGTAACTATAAACATAGGTGTTTATACATTCCATTAAAGATACGTCTTTTGATGGACATGTCTCATGGCCAGTGTGGTTGGGAAGGTGGTAACCTGACTATCCAATCCGTGGTAGTTGTCGAAAACCTATAAATACTGAAAGAACAAATAAACTTCTCTTCTTTTTTCATATCACTTTGAGCCGCATCTGTGTGAATCATGTCGTGTCTGACAGTGACAAAGTAGTTTCTTTTAAAAATCCTAGCCTTAAAAACAGATAAAAATAAATTTATTAAACAATAACAATAAAAACAACCCAAAACCAAACCAAACCAAAAAATCCAGGCAACCCAAAAATTAATCACTTCCAAAGACAGACCAAAATTGATGTTGCCAGTCTTTGCAGATAAAACCTGTAATGTGATGTAATTCATGATCTCATGGTGTGACTGCACTGCCATTGGATACAGCAGCTTGCATTTCAATGCCATTATGCTGTGCTGTTTAAATATATAAAGCAAAATATGTATAACATAAAAACTCTCCCAGGGTTTAGATGACAAGGAATTCTTAGATGCAAAATGAATCCATGAGAGAAGCAGTAATTCTAGGTCTTCAAATGCGTTATCAGGAATTCACATTAAGGTTTGAAAGGTTTGATGTAGAATGTGTCCATTTCACTGATTTGACAAAATTTGACAAAAAATCCTGATTTGTCAGGATCATAGACTGAGCATATTCAGAAGAAATCATCTTCAGTAGGCAGGACTACACACTGAGAAATCAATAAGATTCCTTTAAGTGTCCAGAGAAACTGTGGAATATTCAATCCTCCATCTTCAAAGGAGCAGATTCTATAATTGCTAAGGGAGCAATGAAAGGAATCCTTTTACTTTGGTCAGATTAACTTTGTGACTGTGTATCCTGCACCCTAGCCAGTTTTCCAGGAGGAAAACAGAACAACAAAAACTGGCAAGTTGGATGCAGAAGGGATTGGTGGCCTGAACCTCATAAAACATGTAAGTGAAGAACAGAACATAAAGCTTTTAAATATGACTATATTTTATTACAGACCTAAAATTAGCCTGGTTGTCAGGTCTGGATCTTTTTCAGGATGTCTATGCTGGAGCCCAACCTTCTCTTAGACATCAGGGCTGAGTTCTCGGCATAGAACGATAGAAGTGGTGTTGGAGCATTTGACATATTTCTTCTCCAAGGACTACTAGTCCTCTCAGATGGTAAATTTACATTCTTTATCAAATTGCAGGGTATTGAAATGTTCTATATAGCTCTGTTTAAGCTGACATTGTGCATGGTTATGACAGAACATTAGAAGGTTTGTCTTGGTGAGATGGATGAAGAGAGATGTGTGCTTTCCCATCTGGAATTGGTAGATAAAGAGACTGAGGTGGAAGCAGTTACTTAAAAAAAACCAGCTACCATAAAATTTACCCCTTTGTAGTTACCACAAAACAGCCTGCAGAACTAGTACATGTGAAAGCAAATATGCTGAAAAATCCCAACAGCCAGAACTCAACATGTGAGCTTTATGTGTACCACGGGAACTTGAATTACCTTTTATACTGCAATGCTGAGGAAGAATAGTACTTGATAATAAGTAGAGCACAATTTTTGACTTAAGTTTTTAGCTCTGCCACTTAGACACTGTGTAACCTTGGGTAAGTCATTGAAGATTACATATGCAGAAAGATCCAGCAATGCTGTCTTCATCCTGGAGACTCTTATAATACAATCTAAGAAATGCCTCATTTTTCTGTCTGAAAGAGTCTCAGATCTAAAAACCTGAGGTTTGCACATTAAAAACTTCCTCAAAAGACTAGGTGTTAAATAGGCAGGTCCCAGATCCCCTTGTCATGAGTGATTGAGCATGACTGAGCCTTCCCTTCCCCAAGCACTGCTTGCAGCCTGGATGGGGCAGGGGCAATGGGGTTGGGGTTCCTCTGTCCTGCTGAGTCACTTTACGCAGCGTGTATTTCAAATATTTCAAGTGTAGGTTCATTGCTTCTCTGGATGCCCCATCCCTGGAAGTGTTCAAGGCTTGGTTGGATGGGGCTTTCAGCAACCTGGACTACTGGAAGGTGTTCCTGCCTGTGGCAGGGGGTTTGGAATTTTTAATCTCTAAGATGCCTTCCAAACCAAGCCACTCTCTACTTGCTGGGATCACTCTTGTCTTGCCACCCAGTCAGTGATTTAGGGGTTCAGTATTTGGGGAGTGGATGAGGTGGGAATAAGGAGCTGAAGGAAGTGGCCCTACTATGGAAATAAAGCAATTAACTGGAACTGTGATGACGATTTGATTTAAATGCATCTTTTCCTTCCATGTCTCATGTTGGTTTTGTGAATGTTAATCTGAGGCATCCTCCTATAATCCTATAACTATTCTATAATCATGGAATAGTTAAGGTTGGAAAAGACCTCCAAGATCATCAAATTAAACTGTTAGTCCAGCACTGCTATATTACAACTAAACCATGTCCCCAAGTACCATATCCATGTGTTTTGTGAACACATCCCTGAGCAGCCTGTTCATCTTTCCAGTGAAGGAATTTTTTCTAATATCCACCCTGAATCTCCGAGCACAACTTGAGGCCATTTCCTCTCCTCCTGTCACTTGCGGCTTGGGAGCAGAGCCCAGCTCCCACCTGACTACAATCTCCTCCCAGGGAGTTGCAGAGAGCCAGGTCCTCCCTGAGCATTATTTTCTCCAGGCTGAGCCCCCCCAGCTGCTTCTCATCAGACCTGTGCTCCATTCCCAGCTTCATTCTCCTGTCTGGACTCACTCCAGCCCCTCAATGTCTTTCTTGTAGTGAGGGCTAAGTCAAAGCCTTTGCTTGCCTTTACAGACCAGCTGAAAACTGGGCACTGTATGTCCTGGTGATGAGCCCGCTCCACGCAGTCTGAAGGCATCGCTTGGTGCCTTGATTCGCGCACTGATAATCTTGCACTGTCTAGGAGGGTGCAGGTGTGCGCAGGAAGAGGAATATATGCACTGAAATGTGTCAGAATGAACAGGAATGAGGGATCCGAGGGTTGTAATGGATCCTGGCATCCAGCGAGCAGCGTGAGGAGGAACCCGCGACACTGAAAGCCTTCCCAAAGCCAAGTGTTGCTATAATAGGGCCGGATTACTCACTCTGCTTATTCAAATTCCTGTTTTTGCTGGCAGCGGGAGTTTTTCCCGAAGAGCCACGAACAATGAGTCACCTCCAGGTGTTTTGATTTGAAAATTTTTATTTTTTTCAAATTTCAAAAAAAACCGGCTCACGGCTCCCTCCGTGCCGCGCCCCCGGAGCATCCCTCCAGGCCCCTGTACCCGCCGCGGGAGCCGAGGCCGCTCCTCCCCCTGCGGAGAGAGGGAGCGATTTCTTGGTTATTTTTTTATTTTTTTTGTTCCTGCTCGGAGCGGGTAGGACCAATCCAGGGCCCGCCCTGCCCACTCGGAGCCGGGCAGCCGCCGCCTCCCGCCCGGCTGGTCCCGGCCCCCCCGGGATGCGCCGAGCAGCGCCGGGCGGGAGCCCGCTCCACTGCGGGAGGGAACGTGAGCTGCCGGCTGCTTTCTCGTCCCTCTCGCAGCTGAATCGCTTTTCTTTATAATTTTTCTTTTTCCTCACCCCCTCCAGGTTTTTATGCTTAGCACTGGGGGAGCCGGGAAATTTCGTGGTTACTGGCATATTTTGATTTAAAAATTGCTGTCAGTGGACATTTCTCCTTCTGCTCCGGCATCGTTGTCCTGTTCACAGCTATTTAGGCTTAAGAAGCTTGAGTCTCTAAGGCTTGTATCCAAGGGCATCAGTCATTAACACACTGAGCTACATCTGCTTCTTGGCTAAGACCGAAGAAAGACATCTTAAACTGGAAATCCTGCTCGCTCACTCTAGTGTGTACGGAAGGGGAAGCATATGCAGCAGGTTCTTCTTCTTTTTTTTTTTTTTTTTTTTCCTTTTTTTTTTCTTTCCCCAAAGGCTGCCTCATTTTGGAGATGCAGTGACAAGATAATGGAGTGAAAGTCTCTCATTTCCAGGCAAGAAAATTTCAGGAGTCAGAGAAAGGAAGGAGCAAGTTACATAGCAGAAATACGAAAGAGGACAGTAGTAAAGAACTGAAAATAAAATCAGAGGAAACAGGTGGAAGGCTGGCATAAAGCTGGGAGATATTTTAGACTGAAACTGGTGTGGTTTTCTCTCTTTCTTTTTTTCTTTTTTCCTTTCCCTTTTTTTAAAGTTTTTTTAAAAATTGGTTTTATTGTTGATTTTAAAATCTAAGCTGATTTTGGAGATCTCTGCAGTAACCAGGCTGCTTTAGAGTAGAACAGCTTCCCCAACGTGTCATTTTCTCTCTCCCTGCCTGCTGTCTGCTGTTGCTGCTGCTGACAGAAACGTGTTAGGAAAGCAGAAAGAGAAAATGCCAGCCATCCTGGTGGCCTCCAAAATGAAATCGGGACTACCTAAACCCGTACACAGCGCTGCTCCAATCCTGCATGTCCCAACGGCCAGGACCATCCCACAGCCCTGTTACCTGAAGTTTGGGAGCAAGGTGGAGGTAACGAAGCCATTGTATTCCAGCCAGATTCCTCTCAAATCTTCCAGTGGACAAGAAAACACAGGAGATGGCCTCCCAGCAAGGAAGAGTTGCTCAGTAGAAAATGGATTTGACACACAGGTTAGCCAAATTCTGGGGAGGTGTATGTAAGAATTTATTTCTGTGTTGATAGTGTGCAGCAGGTTTTCTGGGGTAAATAGCAGTGCAGGAAGGAATGTGCATGTGTGTGTATGTGCCAACATCTGTTTGCAGTGGTGGGATGTTTTATATTCCACACAGTAGCATGTATAATTCTGTCAGCATGATGGAGCTGATGGTGGGGTGCTGAGGGATGGGGCTGTATGTGCTGCTTGCCTGTGCTGCCTTCTCCGTCACCTCTGCTTGAATTTGAGGGGATTTACTGGAGGGAGATGGTAGAGATGTTGTTTGTGGGGTATGTTCTTTGTGTGCTTTCTGTAGGTGCTAATTCTAAGGGCTGGCTTGTGTGCCTGGGCTGGGGGAGGATTGCTGGTTGTCTTGAATGTGTTTTGTGTTCAGTCATGTACAGTACCAGAGCACTAGTTGTGTGAATGTTCTGTGTTTGTAGCTGTGTGGGGAGTGAATGGGAGGCAGTGCTTGATGTTAGATTACAATATGCATGTCATTCAGTGCAGCTAAATTAAACAGATTATGTAGGAAATGAACAATTAAGCAGAATTGCCTGTATAATGCTATATGTGCATGACATCATAGATGCCGCACATCATCAATAGACACATTTTAGGTTTTCCTTTCATCTGTGTCAGTCTTCTAATGTATTTTTATGTATGCTGCTTGCTGTAAAAGGAGGAGAAATGCCCATTCCTCAGCTGGTTTAATTCTGTGGGCAGGGCGAGGTTGTCAGCCTGGCTGGGGCTGCCATGCCCCGGTAAGCTCCGCAGCAGCGTGGGCATAGCATGTGTGTTACCGTGCTACAGAGGGAACAGAGCAGATGGGCTGCTGCAGCAAGCACAATTGCTGTACAGCCCTGTGATGTATTTTGGCAACAGCTATATACATTACATGCTGCTTCTGCCAGTGTCTGAGCCTGGTGGAAGGTGATACCATTATGCTGAGAGGGAAGTGATGAGAGATACTCACCTGCTTTTTCTTTCTTTGAGGAATAATGGATCATCCCTACCACCTAGATTCTGAAATCTGTGGCCTGGTAACCCTATTCCCTTCAGACAAGTGTGCCTCCTGACTGGGCATGTTTGACCGCGTGCCCTGATTTCAGGATATGCTGCACTTCTGTTGCTGGTAGACGGGGTGACGTATTGGGCTGCTCAGGCCAGACAGATAGGACTGGAGCAGCTCCTGAGGGACTGAGAGCAGGAAAAGGACACAGACAAGCATTGATGCAGGGTAGTGGTAGCAGACAGACCAACCTGTGCATCACATCTTGCCCTTACAAGAGAATCAAGTGCTCTCTCTCACTTGTGCCTGACTTGTCCTTCTGATCATGAAACATCAGCAAAATCTCATTATCTGCTGCCCTTTCTCTCACACATGCCATGGTTTTTCTGCATGGAAATCTACATTGCTGAAAAACTGGTTATTCAGAAATAGTTTCTTATCTTGTAACAGATTTTGCTCTCTGTGATCTGCCAGTGGGAGCCATTTGCAGCAGTAAGGGCAACACTATGGTGGTTTTAACCCTTACAAGGATATGGAACAAACCCCAGTTTTTGTAGCCTGATGATGAAAGGATCTTGATGCTAACTTGTTATACTTGAATGGGGAGTGATTTTGGCTAAAGAAATGTCAGATAATTTTACATTTTTAGTTACTTCAGCAGCAAGAGAAATCTTAAGCTTTGCATTCTCAGTAACCTCCTCTGGCTGGCAGTCTGAAGAGATGACCAGCACCTTTTAAGGTGTGAACCAGTGAAGCTTTTTTCACTATCTATTATCTTGAATAAACACAGTCATTTTTTGTTTTTCTTATTTATCCAGCTTTGATTTTTCTGCCCACAAAGGCATGTAAGGTTTTGCCATTCAGGGTGGTCATTTGGAATGCCAGTCTGTATCTAGAGGGAGATTTTTTCCAGATGTGTTATATCAAAGGCATTGTTGTTTCCTTTTCCTATTGTTCCTCCCTGCCAAGGGAGGAGGAACAGGATGGATGGACAGCTGCCAGGTGATATGTCACCAGCTGAAGCACTTTTATCTTGGAAGACCTTAAGCTGCATTCAGGTCTAGAAGTGCTTTCTGATAATAAGCCTGGTAAGATTTAGTTTTGGACATTTCACCCATCTGAATGTCTTGAGAATCTGAGAGTGATCACTTTGCTTCTCTGGGTGGTTTATCTGAAGTATTAATATGACCCTCACTGTTTTACTGGACAGGTACCTGGTATCACCTGTTAGGGAGGGAAGTTATATTCTTACAGTAGAATTTAGTTTAGATCCACAAGTTGGATCAATGCCTAGTGTTTTGGCTCCTATCTTCTGTAGATCATGGTCTCTATGCAGAATTTTTAGCTCATAAGGAAGGGCATCCTTCAGTGTGGGTGGAGGGAGAATGAGAGAGTGATTGTGTCACTTGGACCAATTTTCTTGCTTCTGTGAGTATTTCAGGGAGTTGTTCTTAATCTCATTGAAGTGGGTGATTTTAGCAATACATAATACAAAATTCGGTGACTTACTTGACTGAATTATTGACTGAATTATTCTGGAAAAGAGGTTGTGTTCTGGACTAGAGCATAGTCCAGAAGCCGCCGTGTTCTCATGCTGGGTTACCATGTTTCAAACCACTTACACACCAGTGCAAAGCTTCATGAGCTTTTTTGGTGCCAGGTGGTACCTTTCTAGAACCTGATTCTTCAGAGAACAGGAGCGCTGCAGGTGATACTCATTTATGTACCAATTTTTTTTAAAAAAACCTATTTTTTTAAAAAAAATCAAGATGTCCCACTCACAAATGTGGTATCAGTGAAAACTTCTAAATGTTTTGCTACTTTTGTTCTTGATATGGTTTTACGTGTGTTAGCTGGATTTTACAGTAACTGAAAGTTTTCTGCCTTAAGGTCTTGTGAGGGCAGTGTGTTTTTTAACATGTTGTGCAATTTATAAAAAGCATACTTCAGAGTATTTCAGACACACTTTTCAAAGAAAGGTCTGAGGGTTTTAGCATCAAGCCCATTGTAAATGCTAGTCAGAAATCTTAGGTTGACGAATCACAGCAGTATCATTCCTATTTTACTGTTACTGATATACACACTCCATTTTTCCATATTATATCCCCTGTGTTGTGCACAACAGTATCCAACTGTAGCACTGGTACTTATTTTGTCTAATTTGAAAACACCGCCAATAAATTGTACTACACGTATTTAGAGAGAATTGTTTTGGAAATATTTAACTTTGTTACCAGAGAAACTTCTGTTTAGTAGATAGCATGATTTTGATCTCTCATCTACAAAATGATATTTCTCAGTGATTCTGAAAAAGTCAGATGCATTTGGCCATTAAATTTGCATTAGTTATTTAAGAAACAGGTCATTGCCAATTAGGAGTCTGTGGTCATGGTGTAATTGTTTGTGTAGATAGAAGAAGGAAGATGCCATTTCAGGCATACAGTCTGCTGCCTTGTCATTGTGAATGTCACTGAAGGAGATCGTGAATTTAATTACTGTGTTTATTGCTGCTGTGTTGTACTGTCCAACTTCTTGATTTTCTTTCTCCAGAGAATCTGAAAAATAATTACTATTTGTACCTTCAGTAACTGAAGCAGTCCTAAAGGCACCAGGACCTTACTAAATGGTTGGTTTAGCAACCCTTCCACTAAAACACTTTAAGTTAAGAGACATCTGTTTAACCTGGGTTTAAAGTATGTGTGTTGAGCAATTACCTGTAATTGTCTTTAGTTTGGCTGGGAGGGAAGGGGGTAGGAATTGGTATTTCTTTGCAAACTTCCTTTGCAATATTCATTTGCCAAATCAGACCGTTGCCCTCTCCTGGTGGACATGGCAAGCAGGTGCTCACTGGGTGTGTTCACCCCGACTTTTTCCCTACACTAGGCAAAGACTAGGATTTCTAGAATTCTTGCAACTCTCTATGCTGTCTACAGAACTCTTCCATTTTTATTTTTATTTTTATTTTTTTCTTTAATAATTCAGTTTAAAACTGGTTAGATAACATTGTCTGAAATCAAGCTACCTCAGTCAGCTAGATTTTTCTTCATATTGCTTTCCCAGTTTGTGAAGATCTTGTTGCATTGGGCAGCCTGGATCTGGGGTGGGCTAGTTCTCCGGTGTTCTAGATGTCCTTATTTTCTAGTCGTACACTAGATTTTTCACCTAGTGATTCTTCCCTAGTTTGTCAAGATCATCTACATCTGGGGTGTGCTCCAAAAGCATTTGCCACACCTGTTAAGGCTGAAAACATCTCTGGTTTTTTCCTCATCGCCCATTCTGTAGTCCAAGTGTGGAAGCTCTGTTACAACTACCTGATACAAATTGAGTGGATAGCTGTTCCCAAGCTGGTGGAGCACTGCTGGCACGTTCCAGGAAGTTTTCAGTCAGCTGTGTGCTGCTCTCTGATTAACTTAATAGGTTCCTCCAGTATTTTTCCACACTTCAAATTTAAGCTCACATCAACTGTTTGATGAGCCACATGTGACCCGTGATCTGTTGTGGGCTATCAGTTTCCCTTCTGTGCCTCACTGCCCTTGTGCCCATGCCATTAACAATCCAAATGAAGCCACATAGTTCAGATATTAGTAATTATATTTCTGTATTTTAATTAACTTTACCAGGAGCCGTTTAAACCTTCATATCACTGTCTTGCGAATGTGAAGCTTCATAGAGAGAAAGATTAAGTATATTGCAGAGAAATTATGCTTTCCCTTCTCAAGTGCATTAGCCATTTCTGTGTGTGATACTAGTTTCACAGTTCTGATACTGAACTGATACTGCTTGCAGAAGAGATAGGGATCAAGCACATCTTTTCCTGGACCCAGTGAAAGTCAGATGAACATTGATTGGTTTCAGTGCCATTGCATGAGCTGCCTCAATGGTGTGAAATTTTGTTTTGCTATGACTGCTAATTATAAATTAAATTATGAGAAATGTGGTCAGTCATACTAATAACTTTAACATAAAAGATCAATTTTTGCAGTTGGAAGAAACCAAATGGGGTTGCATTTAGGATGTGAACAAAGTAAGAAAGCTTCATACTGAAGCTGGGAGGGGCTAAGATAAACTATAGATTTGGGCTATCCAAATACAGAAGCACAAAGTAAATTGGAAATTGGTATTAATTAACTCATTGAGAAGGCTTTAAACTAGGTTTGAAGGAGGATGCAGCTGGGCTGTCTGGAAGCAGGCACAAGGGTGGTAGGCCTGAGTTAGGGGTGAAATCAGTAGCCCAGCTGAACTACATGTATACCAACGCAGCATGGGTAACAAACAAGAGGAGCTGGAGGCCATGGTGCAACAGCAGAGCTATGATGTAGTTGCCATCATGCAAACATGGTGGAATGACACAGCTGGAGCGCTGCACTGGATGGCTACATGCTCTCCAGAAGAGATAGGAAAGAGAGAGGAGGTGGAGGGGGGTAGCCCTTTATGTTAGGGAGGCTTTTGACGCCATAGTTATTGAGACTAATGATGTTGGAGTTGAATGCCTATGGGTAAGAATTAAGGAGAAGGCCAGCAAGGCTGACATCCTACTGGGAGTCTGTTATCGTCCACCCAACCAGGAAGTTGAAGTAGACAACTTACTCTATAAGCAGCTGGAGAATGCTTCAGGATCACCAGCCCTTTTTCTTGTAGGTGGTTTTAACCTACCAGACATCTGCTGGGCACTTAATACAGCAGAAAAAAGGCAGTCCAGGAAGTTTTTAGAGTGTGTGGAGGACAACTTTTTATTTCAGCTGGTGAGTGAGCCCACCAGGGGAGGGACTATGTTAGACCTGCTGTTTGCAAATAGAGATGGGCTGGTGAGAAATGTGGTGGTTGGAAGCTGCTTGGGGCACAGAGATCATGAAATTATAGAATTCTCAATATTTGGTGAAATCAGGAAGAACATAAATAAGAATTCTACATTGGACTTCAGGAGGGCAGACTTTGGCCTATTTAGGCAACTTATTCAGAGAGGTCTTTGGGAAGCAGTCCTTAAAAACAAAGGAGTCCAGGAAAGGTGGGCGTGCTTCAAAACAGAGATCTTGAGGGCACAGGAACAGACTGTCCCTGTGTGCCAAAAGATGAGTTGATGAGGCAAACATCCAGCCTGGGTGGGCAACAAGGTTTTGAAGGAACTTAGAAATAAAAACAGGATGTGTCATCTTTGGAAAGAGAGTCAGGTCTTTCTGGGAGTATTTAAGGGAGCTGCTAGGGCATGTAGGAAAATAATTAGGGAAGCCAAAGCTCAGGTTGAACTTAAATTGGCAACTTTTGTAAAGGATAATAAAAAATGTTTTACAAATATATTAATGGTAAAAGGACGGGTAAGACTAGTCTTTGTCCCTTATTGGATGCGGGAGGGAACTTAGTAACTGAAGATGAGGAGAAAGCAGAAGTGCTTAATGCCTTCTTTGCCTCAGTCTTTAGTGGGAAGACAGCTTGTCTTCAGGACAGCTGTCATCCTGGGTTGGTAGATGGTGTCAGGGAGCAGAGTGGTCCTCCTGTCCAGGAGGAGGCAGTCAGAGAACTACTGAGCTGCTCGGATGTTTATAAATCTATAGGCTCAGATGGGATCCATCTCAGTGTGATGAGGGAGCTGGCAGACAAGCTTAAGAAGCTGCTCTCCATCCTTTACCAAGAGTCCCAGCTCACTGGTGAGGTTTCAGATGACTGGAAGCTGGCCAATGTGACACCCATTCACAAAAAGGGTGGAAAGGAGGATCCTGGTAATTATAGGCCAGTTAGCCTGACCTCAGTACCCAGTAAGGTAATGGAGCAGTTTATACTGAGTGCCATCATGCACCACTTACAGGCTGGCCAGGGTATCAGACTCAGCCAGCATGGGTTTAGGAGGGGTAGGTCGTGTTTGACCAACTTGATCTCCGTATATGACCAGATGACCCACCTGGTGGATGCAGGGAAGGCTGTGGATGTTGTCTGTTTGGACTTCAGCAAGGCCTTTGACACTATCTCCCAGAGCATACTTCTGGGAAAGCTGGTAGCCCATGGCTTGGACAGGAGCACTCTTTGCTAGGTTAAGAACTGGCCAGGCCCAGTGAAGAGAGTGGTGGTGAACAGTGCTGCATCCAGCTGGCAGCCAGTCACCAGTGGTGTCCCTCAGGGGTCTGTGCTGGGGCCAGATCTGTCCAATATTTTTATTGATGACGTGGATGAGGGTATTGAGTCTTTCCGTAGTAAATTTTCAGATAACACTAAGCTAGGAGCATGTGTCAATCTACTGGAAGGTAGGAGGGCTCTGCAGAGGGACCTGGAACAGTTGGATAGATGGGCAGAGTACAATGGAATGAAGTTTACCAAGTCCAAGTGCTGAGTCCTGCATTTTGACCCCCTGACATAAACCCCCTGCAACATTACAGGCTGGGGATAGTGTGGCTGGACAGTGTGCAGGTGGAAATGGACCTGGGGATACTGGTCAACAGCCGGCTGAACATGAGCCAGCAGTGTGCCCTGGTGGCCAAGAAGGCCAATGGCATCCTGGCCTGTATCAGGAATAATGTGGCCAGCAGGAGCAGGGAGCTCATTCTTCCCCTGCATTCAGCACTGGTGAGGCTGCTCTGTGAGTGCTGTGTCCAGTTCTGGCCCCTCAGTTCAGGAAGGACGTTGAGACGCTTGAGCGCATCCAGAGGAGGCAACGAGGCTGGTGAGGGGCTTGGAACACAAGCCGTGTGAGGAACGACTGAGGGAGCTGGGGTTGTTTAGCCTGGAGAAAAGGAGACTCAGAGGTGACCTTATCACTCTCTACAACTTCCTGAAAGGAGGTTGTAGTCAGGTGGGGGTTGGTCTCTTTCTCCAGGCAGCAACTGACAGAACAAGGAGACACAGTCTTAAGCTGTGCCAAGGGATATATAGGCTGGATATTAGGAAAAAGTTTTTCACAGAAAGAGTAATAAAGTACTGGAATGGTCTGCCCAGAGAGGTGGTGGAGTCACCATCACTGGATGTATTTAAAAAAGGACTGGATGTGGCACTGGGTGCCATGGTTTAGTTGTGGTGTTAGGGCATGGGTTGGACTCGATGATCTTGGAGGTCTCTTCCAACCTAGTCATTCTGTTGAATTCTGTTGCTGTTAATGAGCTTGTTCATATGATTATGGTTATATATCTGAGTTCTTACAAAAAGGCCTGTGCTGTATCTTTATGATGGATTTTTTTGTTACACACTGTAAGCAATTTGAGGCTTCTAAATAGCCAAATTCTTCTTCTATTTATGATTACAGTGGGGTTATGATTACAACTGATATGTTGATAGATATATACTGAAAAATATTTAATTGCTGGGGTGGTTGCTCCACATGAAATGTTCCCAGATAGAAAACAATTCCAAAGTTGTTTTATTGTGATTATTAACATGGATTTTTCAATGATTTTCATATAAAGAGCTGCCTTTTCTAAAGCCCTGCATTTGAACAACAGGTGTAACAGTGCACTATAAATTAAGGAAGTTCTTTAATAACTGGATTTTCATTTAAAATATGCAAATGGTTACTTTGCATAAAGTAACTTTGTTCAAACTTCTATTTGGTTTTTTATCATATTGGAAAATGTGGGGTTTTTTTCCCTGCTTACATGTGACATTCTATCTCTTTAGAAAATATGAATATGATTAACCTAAGAGCACCCCTTAGAGGTAGGAATATTGTTCTTATTTTTTGGGGAACATTTGTTAAGTGGATGGCTGAGGCACAAAGAAATTTAGCCAAGGTCAGAAAGTCTGCAATGCTATAGGAAATTACTAGCTAGTCCCCTGATACTAGATTATCTTTCACCTTCGGTGCTACTTGTTAACAGCTCAAAATGCTCATGCATATGGTGTCCATGTGTTCTCCTTCTGTCCTTGAAACTGTTAGTTTACTCCATGAAGTTGAATTTCTTAAGTGAACACTCGCTTTTTTTATCAACTGCTCTGACACTGGATGCACAGTGACACCCAAGCAGGAAGAGGTACAAGGATATTAGTGAGGAGAACAGAAGATACTGCTTTTGATATCTGCTGGCAAAACCTAATTATAAAGAGGTTGTAAACATATCATGAACCTTTCCCAAGTCTCAAGTATCTAAGAATTACCCCCCAAAAAATTTATATGTATATATACATACACACATATATATATGTGTGTGTGTTTATTTATATATAAATTATGAGACCAACACCACTTGTGCTCTTTTTGCCTATCCAGGGGGTATTCGAAAAGAAAACCTTTATTTATTGAGAGAGTGTGGATTACATTCTGGATTTTAGAAATTAAGGGTTGCTATTGGCTGTTTTTAATTTGCTTTTAAGAATCCTTTGAGAAACATTGTCTGCTCTGTAATTTCATTTTCCAAATTGTCTCATCACTAGATTTAAATCAATCACCAATGTGGAAGAAATTAAGGAGGTACTTATACCAATAATTATTTTGCTTGAACTTTGCTTGAAGTTTGCAATAGATTGAATATTGTAAGTGCTGTTTAAGAAGATACATTTGTGAATTAAGCAGTAGCTGGACCTTTAATGAAAAGGTGTTCTGCTGTTGACCTTTTTTCCCATTTGGTATTTTGCTTCTTGAAGCTTTGGATCTAAATATTCTACTTTTTATTTTGGTATAAATCAAGAGATGTCTTAAAATTTTAACCCATTGATCTATTTTTTCCTTGTAGCAAACTGTAGAATCTCATTTTCCTGAGAAATTCACCTGACTAAAAATATCCCGCTTTAATATTAATTTTAGAAACATCTATATTTGAAGTATGTAAATGGTTAGATATTATGTGTATTATTAGACATGAACTGTTGGTACATTTTGTAACAGGAAGCTGCTGGTTTTCCATTCACGAAGAACTGGAATTCAGTCAAACACTTGGCACTTAGTTGTATGCCTCTAATTTTATCTGTAAATTGTTTTTTTCAGAAATAGTTTGTGGAAACAGTTACAGTTTCTTCAGTATTGCAAAGCATAGGCATGGAAATAACTGCTAAAACTTAAAACAAATAAACCACTTATTAAAATAAATGAGAAAACAGGTCACTTCTTATTTTAAGAGAGTCTGATATCTGAAGATTTATTCTTACTCCACCTTTTTTTTTTTTTTTTTCTTCTGAAAGTATTTTTAGGTGTGTTATCCTTGGATTATTTTTCATTTTAATTTTGGGTTATTTTAGAATTGGAAGCAATGTGTGGAAAAACAATGCCTGAAAGAAAAAATACCCAACTTCTGTATTTGAAAATGCACTTTTACCAGGACTTTTCCCCCTGTTTGTGTTGAATTTTGGAGTGTCATGTCATCATATTTTGACAATGTCTTGTTTACTTGCATTTTTTAGCTTGTGTTCTTCCCTTGTCTTGGACATTTCCTAAGTCCTTTTCCTTGTGTGGATTTTTTTTTTTGTCTCTTTTGTAGCTATGGCTACAAGTTGCCATATCCTGTCTTTCACAGTTGGAAGGAGTCTCTCTGTCTTTATTTTACCTGTCCTGTCACTAATATTGGTCTATTTCATCTGTCTTGTCCTTTATGTAATGATAGCCATGGTATAATCCAAAAGTACCTTGGCTTTACTGGGCTGTGAAGCCTTCTTGAAGAAACCTGGAGATGTTTGTCTCACCTCCTGAACAAAGTGAGCTAGTTATGCATATCCAGGCTTTCTCATGAAATATATAATCCATAAATAAATAGAAACCCTAAACCAGCCCTTGACGAGCTGATTTACTCTCTTGCTGCAGCCAGTAGCTCAGTGCTGAGGTCTTGTTGGCTTGGTCACACTTTCATCACACAAATGGACAGATCCAACTTCCCTGATCTTCCTCATCTCCCAGATAACATTGCAGGAGCTGATAAGACCTTTTAGCCAAAGGGACTAGATTTTTCAGAGGTGTTTAGGAAGAACATTTGCTAGAAGAGCTGTCTGAGGATGCCTTGCTCTTGGGAAAAGTGGGAGAAGTGTGTGACAGGCTGGAATTGTAATTTTATCTATTTTATGTCTCATGGAGTGACATTCTCAGTTGTGAAGGCTGTTGTAGTAATACCTTTTTGTTTCAGGCAATGAAGGGATCTTCCCAGATAAGATTGCTTATTGTTTGGAAATGCTGACCAAAAATTATTGTATTGTCTTTTTCTGCCATCTATTAGTTCTATATAATTGCCTATTGGTAGAATAAAATGAATACTCTGGTTGGGATTTCATGTTGCTGATCGAGCTTGTGTGATATTTTATGGTGAATATGGGTACTAAGACTTCGTTATATTTGTATACCTTGAAACAAATATTTAGAAGCAGATTCCTTTTTTCTTTAGCCATCTCACCTTGAGCTGTGTCCATTGTTGGAAACTACAGGTAATTTCAGTACTGACATTTTGATCCATAAAGATCAATATGCAACTTTGATTGCAGCTGGTGGAGACAATAATTAATGGATCAGTCTAGTAAGATGGATTTGATTCTGTTTTAAATTATTCTTCATTTGCCAGAGACATATGGATATTTAAGTCTTCAAAACTAATCGAAAAATGTCACACGTTGTGTCAAGACCAAATGTGCATTGACCATCTGATGCAATAGCTTAGAAATGGGTTTTGCTTTTCTTGCTCAATAGCCAGGGGTCAGTCTGCTTCTCAGGACAGCCACATGTATTCCAGACTTGTCTGGGTCTTAACTGGGATGGATTATTTTGGGAAGGAGTATTTTTGGCATTGCAGCATCTTACTCTTCCAGGGTGCTCTGGAGCTCACAGGAACATAGTTCTCCATGGTAATGTGCCAGATGGTCACTGCCAAAGAAAGCTGGCAAAAAGGTGCCAGGTCTTCTAGCATGGAGCTAGAAAGGGGAGGCAGCAGCATCCTGTCATCCCTATGGAGACTCTTCAGGGGAATCGTAATGAATTTGCTTTATTTCACTGAATCAAACTGCTTTCTGCAAAGAGCAGTGGTTGCCTAGGATCCTGTTTCCAAGCAATCAGATACCAACTTCCCACACTGCAGCAGTGTAGATTTTCCTTTTCTGCCTGTAAGGTGCCTTTTGGCCTTCCCCTAGTAGGGTTTGGACCATGTGGAGTGTTTGGCAGTTCAGCCACCAAGATGCAGTATTATGCGGTGGTGTGGTGCCTGTGGGTCACTACCACTGGAGGGTTGGTTTATCAGGTTGGATAGCAAGGCAGTGTACCTTATTTTTAACACAAGAATGAATTCCACCTTCCCCTTGTTGAGTAGGTCAACAAGGAACCTGAAATAATAATTAAAAGAGGAGTTCCTAGACTTCTTAATAGCAGATCCTTCACCATCCTTTCAGTGTTTCAGCTTTGTGCTGAAACTTAATCTCTTGGCCATGACAGTGTGAACTAAGGAAGATTTAGCCCTCTTTATTTCCTCCTGAGTGTGCTCAGATTCAGCAGAAGAGGGCTTTGTGTTGAATAAACACAGGTTTTCATCTGTTCCCTTCACAGTCTGAGAAACGTCCACTAATGCTGGACGTGATGGAGGAGACTCATGCCACCCTTGGCTGCTGTGTCAGCATTTCTGAGCCAATGACCTGTCAAATCCACTCAGTGTTTATTGTATAGCTTTAAGGAAAGAGAGATTGGAAATTTCAGTGTTCCACTGGCAAATAGTTGAATTTTAAATAATTACTCAACGGTTCTTAATAATGTATATAATTGGATTTTCAACAAATAAAAGCCCCAGGCTTTCCATGCACATGGGTGCGTTTTGGTCATGCAGACAATACCTGTGGTGGAAGCAGGTTCTTGTGAACCATCTTGTGAATAGCTGCAGCATCACTCAGAGCTACTACTTGCCTCCTCCTTTCCTCCCTGACAGCAGCTGAAATGGCAGGGCTTGGTTTGGTCAGTACTTTGCATCATTTAGAGCAATGCTACTAAGCACTGGACTGAAATGGATGGGAGTTCAGCTAATTTGCATGATTTAAAATGCCAGCTCAGTTTAATGTACAGCAGCTGGTATATACTTGACTCCTTCAGGAGAAAACTTAATACCAGCAGATCACATTATCCAGGGATATGCTACAAGTATTTATTTATTTATTTATTTACTTACTTGCTTATTTAATCTATCCCTTCTCCTCAGTGCTTCCTAGAACCTTTGTAAAGATCATTTGTGCACAGCTGGCAAAGGGCTCTGCTCGCTGTTGATATTTCTGTGTCTCTCAGAGTTCACAAAGCAATTGGTCCTGCCTTGTGACAAATGCTGTTGCAACTCCTGAGCATCCACTTACACGGTGACCTTAGCAGACAGGACTCTAAATTAAGATGTGTCATGGTGAAGGGTGGTGAGATTAGTTGGAAGAGGGACAGGTGTAGAGGCCGGGATTATGTGGATTACTGTATAGTCGATTTCCTAGTGTTAAATTTCAAGGTTGAAAATGGCTAATTCCACAATTATGGAGTTAGGATATGCTGTGCTGTTCCTCTGCGTGCTGTGCCGGGAGACAGAGTCACCTTGTGAGGGAAGGAGGACTTGGAGGATCAAATAATTCCTCTGCTCCCCTGAAATAATTAGCATAACCTCAGTGAGAGGATGGAGGGAGCATAATCTTTTAATACCAACCTTTCTCAAAATTGACCTTGTCACAGGCTGATTCAGCCTCTCACAGGGAGACAGTTGTGTGGTAGAGTCACTTTTACTGCATCAGACATGCTGACACAGTATCTCTTCCTCTGCCAAAATTCTCTCTCCCTGGATGATCAGCCTCTTATGCCAAAGACTCTGAAGTGCCTTTGGATGACCTGTGGGATACTGATGGACCTTACAGAATCAGGGTTTCCTCAAGACATTTACAATGGAACGTTTTCTTTCTCTGGAAATTCTTTATTCTGTCAAGCTGGAGCTGAGTTTTCTCTTTAAACAACAGTTTCAAATGGTCACTTTTGAAGACCCTGATCAGTTTCAAATGCAAGCCATTAAGCTGGAGATAAAACCTGTGTTAGGTTCTTTTGACATGGCTAAGTCCTTAAGGGCTGCATCTCAAATTTGAGTGTTTCTATTACCCTTTATAAACTTTTGTGGTAGACAATACCATGTAGTTACTTGGTTGATTTCAGTGTTGTGTTTGGTGGATGGGACAGGAAAGTCATGTGATGCCAGAGAAAGGACAAGTCTTCCCTAATGAAAACTGATTATTGTCTTTTTTTGTTGTGAAAGGAAAACCTCTAAGATGATGACCTCCCATAATCTCCTTCCATGAATGCAGGAAAGATAAATTGTCTTTGGTGATGAAATATTTCATTCTTTCATCTTCTCTTGTCCCTGTGTGTAAGCTCATTAGCATGTATGCATGCTGAAGAAGATGATATATTCTATATATAATTGGCATTATATAGGCAAATTATTTGTTGTAGTGTATGCATACCACAGCTAAGTTGAACATCTGAATGTTTTTGATATGTAATATGCAAATAAATTCAGCTATCTGAGAAAAAGTCTTTATTCTTGCAGGCCAAAAATACAGTTAAGCAACACGTATCCATCCTTGAAATAGATAGAAACCATTTTGTGAGAAAGTTTAGAAGGTTCCTTTCTAGCTGAGGTAGAGCAGTGTGGTTTAGTAATTGGTTGTCAGGCACCAGGTCAAAACTTGGAACAAACAAGGCTATTTGTGTTTGTCAAGTCTGACCCCAGGCTTCTGGAACAGGAGCAAATTAGCCAACTTTTCATTTATGCTGTGTGTGAGAGCTGTTTGTGAGTTTGTAAATCCTCACCAATCATGTCACTTGGGTGTCTCAAGTATTGTTTAGTTTCTTTTTATAGCTAAGGGATAAATTTATTTATTTTAATGTTTTTCCATTGGTTAATACAGACTTTTCATGGATCCAAGCTTGACCTCTGATGCTTATTATTTTTCATTCCTTGCTATTTTCCACCACAGATATTTTTATTTTGCTGTTTTTAGGACTTTTCCAACTGGTCAGGTTAGGAAACCTAGTTCCAGTGGACTGGACATGCTGTGAAAAAGCTTGAAGAAATGATAAGATTAGTTTTTACGGCACCCTCATTTTGAGCCCTGCCTTTCTGCCAGGAGGGGTTTCAGTCCTAAAGGGCAGGGAAGGATGCAGGGTGAGTCTGTGAAACACAGGCCATCAGCATCATTGTCATCTCCTTGCTGCCTGATGCAGTTTATCACCAGCAGCTCTGTTATCTCACAGGTGTTCTGAAGAGATAAATCCACTGTAATTCTAAGCAGCTCAGGTAAAGTGATACCTGGAGCCATGAATTACCTTAAGTAGCTGACTGTGGGACTTCTAAACCTTGATCATGTATGTCTGTTATTTTCTTATTGATCTTTCTTCTTGACATAATATTTGAGTCAAAGCAAGAGATACTCAATTTAAAGTCCTTTCCAGTAATGATTTATGGATTTAATAAAACTTGTGAAAATACAAGTCACATTGTTAGGAGAAGGTTCTCAGCCATAAGCAGATATCATTACTTTTGGCTGTGCCTTCTGAAAACAGCAGTTTATCCTTTACTGCGGAAAATAACTTTAAGAGAAGACGAGAACTGAAGAGCTGCTAATGCTATTTCAAATTATAATGAGGAGTTTGTGGGCTGTGGGTTTCCATCTGCACTCCACTACTATGCCATCTGCCCACGGGGAGAAAATCATCAGCTGAGAAAATAAGAGGATGTCCTTCATTTAGGCAGCCACAGAACCATCGCACACAAAACCTTGTGAGATTTGTAATGGAACCTGAGCCTGTGATAGTGCTCCTCTGAAAAGGAAAAGAGGAGTGTGAAAAAAGGACGTTGAGATTTTGTAGGATGGAAAAAGGAGATTTTAAGCCTCATGAAATGCATGATTGGCCACATTAGCAGAAGTGAGGAATCTGCAGTGTTAATTTGTAGTATGTAAAACAGCTGAGAACTCTCTGTGAAGGCTGAGATTATGCTAATGTATGCAGTCCACACTGCTACTGCAGTTTTAAAAGCTTTTTTTTCCAGAGATCTAGAGCTACTGCAGGTTCGCTTTGCATTTAACTCTGCAAATTTTACCAGTTTCAACTCAAAGCAAAGCCTGACTTATGTGGTCTTTTTATCACAGAATCACAGAATAGTTAAGGTTGGAAGGAACCTCTGGAGATCTAGTCTAATACCCCTGCCAAGGCAGAGTCACCTAGAGCAGTTTACACCCAGATATGTCCAGGTGGATTTTGCATACTTCCAGAAGGGAACAGTCCATGACCTCCCTGGGTAGGCTGTTCCACGGAATAATAGGATATGTGGAGTTAGAAGGACCCACAAGGATCATCATGTCCAACTCCCAACCCCTGTGCAGGATGTCCCAAGAATCACGCCAGGTGTCCAAGAGTGTTTTCTAAATGCTTTTTGAACTCTGCTAGCTTGGTGCTGTGACCGCTTCTTTGGGGCGTCTGTTTCAGTGTCCAGCCATCCTCTGGGTGAAGAGCCTTTTTCTGATATCCAACCTAAACCTCCCCTGACACAACTTCAGGCCATTCCCTCGGGTCCTGTCACTGGTCACCACAGAGCAGAGATCAGATCCTGCCCCTCCTCTTCCCCTCACAAGGAAGTTGTAGACTGTGATGAGGTTTCCTCTTAGTCTGCTTCAGGAGAAGAGGCAGTGCCCTCAGCTGCTCCTCATATGGCTTCCCCTCAAGGCCCTTCACAATCCTTGTTGCCTCCTTTGGAAACTCTCTAACATCTTCATGTCTTTTTTATGCTTTGGTGCCCAAAACTGCCCCAGCACTAAAGGTGAGGCTGCTCCAGCTCAGAGCAGAGCAGGACAATCCCCTCCCTTGCCTGGCTGGCAATGCTGTGCCTGATGTACCCCAGGACAGGGCTGGTCCTCCTGGCTGCAGGGCACTGCTGACCCATATTCAGCTTGCCATCAACCAAGACCCCCAGGTTTCTCTCTGTGGCACTGCTTTCCAGTGTCTCATTCCCAGTCCATCTGTACATCCAGGGCTGCCCCATCCCAGGTGCAGAATCCAGCACTTTCCCTTGTTAATTCCATGTCATTGGTGATTGCCCAGTCCTCTAATCTGTCCAGATCTCCCTGCAGGCTCCTTACAGTTTGTATCATTGCAAACCTGCTTAGTATTCCTTTGAGTCCTGCATGCAAGTCATTAATGAAGATGTTGAAGAGCACAGGGCCTGAGATGGGGCCCCTCAGAACCTCATTAGTGACAGTCTGATGCCACCCCATTCATTGTCACCCTTTGCACCCAACCCGTGAGCCAGTTGCTCACCCATCATATGATGTGTTTATCCAGCTGTGTCCTGGACATTTTGTCCAGGTCACTCTGAGAGACAGTACTGAAATCTTTACTGAAATCCCAAAAGATTACATCAACTGTCTTCCCTTGATCAACCAGGTGAGTTACCCTGTCATAAAAAGAAATCAGGTTTGATGAGCAGAGCTTTCCCTTAGGAAGCTCTTGCCATGCTCTCTGGAATGGTACAGTGCTTGCTACTGTTCCCCTCACTGTGGGGCTCTCTTTGGTTCCACCACGTTGCATCACTTACATTCAAGAGGCTGAAAGGGAAATGTTGCCCCACTGGCTTAGGAATGGCACAGAAGTATTAGTGGACACTGTGAACACCTGCAGGGCTAGGCCTGAGGCTGAATGCCCAAAATAATTTAATAAAATTGTGTTTTGGGTTTTTGGCATCTGATTTTATTTTGCAGAGCTCAACACCTGCTACTCAAGATGTATGGTGCTGTGAAGTACCTTGGAGAAGTATTTGGCTCGTCTTCTGCCACTCTACATGTCACTGTTTTGGGTGTTTATGGGATGTAAGGAATGAAAAGGCAGAGGGGGAACCTCCATGTACTAGTTGTTATTCAAACCAGTTTTCAGGTTGTCATTTGAACTACATTTCCAATGAATGTGGGTGAAAATGAGAAATAAGAAATGTGTTGCAGCTGGAGGCAGTGCCTAATTTCATATTCTGATCTCGTGTTTTAAATTCTGAAGGAACTAGAATGAATCTTGCAGTTCAAGTTATAATTTAGCATTATGAATAGAATTACAGACAATACTGGAATTTAAATTAAAGACCAAAGCAATTTGGGACAAAAAGTCCTAGTGTGTAATTTGCATTTGAGCAGCTGTTCCTCAGACAAGAAGATGCTGTGGGTTTTGACTACCAGAAGATAAATGCGTCCTAAGCATGAACACACTCAATTTTAGAGTGATGGATGGAATCCAAGAGAATGTAATTCCCCCTTACCCTTTTTCTTCTACCACCTTCAGTCACATTTCCTTTCCCACTGTTGGGATGAGACTTCTGATAAAAAAAGCTCATTTAACAGAAAATTGTGGTAGAGAACAGTGCTTACAATGCAAATTATTCCAGGTTCTACCTTAGGGTAATATAAAATGGGTTTTGACTTAAGTCAGTGGATGAATCCCTGCAGGCCAGAAGTATGGCTGTTAGGAAGGGAACGCTGATCTCGCTGGAGCTGGACGTTCCTGGTGGTCTGAGGTAACTGAGCACTCAGAACTGTAAGTCTGAAAAGCAGGTGTAGATCAGTGACTTATTTCTTATCTTATTCTATTTCCAGATGGGATACTGGTGAGGTTAGATCCCAGATGTAACTTTATATATTTAGAATTTACCTAGGATTATATTTCTGATACAGCTCTGTTCAAAAAAAACCCCCCAGAGATCTGTTTACTAGACTGCTGAAAAGTATAGAAACTGTAGTCCTGGGATGCTGGGTGAAGCCAGATTGCTCTTTAGTTTACAGCATAATCATTCAGTGTGATGTCTGCAGCCTGTGTTTACAATGGCAATTAATTTCCATACACCAAGCCACCTCTGCCTCTTGCTTGAACTTAAAATGATTGGTAAAGCGGGACCATGCAGTCCTAACTCACTTATATGAAAAACTCATTGAAATCTGAGAAACATAAGCCACTTTTTGGGTCTAGCTTTCTCTTAAAATCCAGGTCTGGTGTACTTCCATAATTTCCAAGTTATCAAAAAGTATTTTTCTTTTTGCTTGTCCATATATCAAGTCGAGCATACATGCAGTGTTTGGATAGAGAATGAGCGGAGTCTTGCATGCTGTTCCTTCTTTGAGCCAAAAGACATCGAAGGGGTGTCAATTTGTAGAAATCAAATTAATATGATGGATATCTGCATGAGGCGGCTATGCCTGTAGTGCAATAACAGCAGGGTTTGCCAGATTGGAAGTGTCAGTCACAGGTTCCTGAGAGCTGCTTAGGTTGGACCCAGTCTTTGGACTAGCTCATGAAGCAGGAATAGCTGTGAGAGTCCTTTTTATTATAGATGCTTAGTCTGACGCTGAGTTTAAGTTAAAAAAACCTCCGGGTAGGGCTGAGTGCAAGGAAAAAGGGGAATAAAGCAGTTTGTGCTGCTGGCGTGCTGTGGGATGGGTTAGCTGGGCTGGTATTGCCACCTGGTGGTGCTGGACAGAACCAAAAGCACATCTCATTTTCCTTTGCTTTCCCAGATGAGTTGCATGGGATTAAGCCATTACGTATGGATTAGATTTATTATGGATATGCTTTTATTATAGATAATTCTTTCAATGTAGGGAAAAAATCCACAGTATTTTATGAATGTCATTTATTTTGGGCATAGATAATGTAAAAAATACGTAATAGAGCTTTTCTTTCAGCATCATCATATTCTGAATTGACCAGTACTCGTGTGGCTGGAAACTCATGCAGTACGTATGACTGATGAATCCAGAACCTGCTTTTTCTGATACAAAAATGGTAACATAGTGTCCTCCCAGCCTTGGAAGTGTCTCCGTCGGGGACATGCTGTGACCTGGTGGCATCTGGGTGCAGAGCTAATGAACATCTCTGAATTGCTTCAGCAGGGTCTAGTCACTGCATTACTAAGGCAAATTTGATTACCATAAGTGATTAGCGTCTTATCTTGCTGAAATTAGTGGATCATTATCAAATGATGACTTTTTGCACGTAATGTGACTTAATTGTCCTTTCATTATAAAGAGGTTTATTGCAATCCTTTTGGCAGGGCAATGCAGATTAAGTTGTAGTTACAAAGAGAAAAAGGAGATGACTGTTCAGCCCCTCATGTTCATTGACAAAGCCACATTCTATAGTATGAGCTGTAGATTCTACAATAAACACCTGCATCTGCTGGAGCATTTCAGAGCTTTATAATGTTTTCCAGTGAAGAACTGGCATAGGGTATTTGCTGTGAATCTTGCAGGCAGCACTTCAGAGCTAAGATCAGCTTTGTCGTGTATGGAAATTTGATCTGACCTGTGGTAGGGGTCTGACCTAAAAGTCTCTTTCCCTCCGTTGTAGCTGCCATGAACTGTGCCACAAAAAAATGTTTTGAGGGAAAGATGTAAATCCATTAAAGTCACAAGCTTTTGCTTGGAATTACAGCTGAAAGTTTTCCATTGTGTTGTCAGGCCTGGAAATTTTCCCTGGAAGTGTTTAAGGCCAGGTTGGATGGGGCTTTAAGGAACGTGGTCTAGTGAAAGCTGTCACTGTCCATGGCAGAGATGTTGGAGCTAGATGGTCTTTGAGGTCCCTTCCAACCCAAACCATGATCCTTCATAGTGAAAGAAAAATCATTTTAATGCAGGAAAAAATATTTCTGAAGTGTCCTTATATCTATCATCTTTGGATTTCATGGCAGTGTGAGCCAGGATCTGAAATACAACTAAATGGTGCCCTTGTCTGCAAAGTCCCTTCCCTCATGAATATCAAATGCTAATTTCACTTGGCTCTTTTAAGCCACCTTCACACTGTATTTTTGGCTGCAGAAGAACCATTCTGACTACAAAGTGTAGTTATTTTGTGGCTTGCTGTTCTGTATTGTTATTAACGCTTATTAGATTTCTAGGCTTATTAGCAGTAATCATAATTTTGCCTAGAAACAGTTAAACCAACAGGAAGCAGAGCAATTTTTGTCAATCACTTGTTAACAATTTCAGTTATTAATATTCCCTGAAATGGAAGCCAGACTTTATTTCCCATGTGTGATGGTTGGTTTGTTTTTTCTTTCTTTCTGGTTCATATATGCTTAATCCTCACAGTACTTGGAAAATGAATTGGATCACGGTGGTACAGATGCTGCTCACAGTGATTCTGATTGTAGTGTGCAGTGAAAGGGGATGAAAGGAAATGTATTGAATTTTAAGTATATTTTTTGTGGTTTTTTTTGCAAGGACTTTGTCATTGAACATATCTAGTCTTTTCTGTAGTTCTGCCAGCACACCAGAAAGTCTTTAAAGATCACTGTTCTTCCCAGTCCTCTGGTGGACACCTTCTTGCTCTTCGTCATCCCAGGTTCTGCTCACCCTGGAAGCAGCAGGTAAAAGGTGGTTACACAAAGGTGGTTGATAGAGCTGGTTCAGGATGGGGTTTTAGGTGGGTTTTACTGCCTGGGTGAGCGTGGAGCTTCTCAGGTGGGTAGTGAGTGAAGTACAGGCACCCTGGCACAAGTAAGCGTCACCCTGGTGCTGTTGGGCTGTGCTCAGAGGATGCTGCAACGTGAGGAGTTTAGCTGAGCTGGCTCTTAGTGACAGGTAAAAGTGGATAGAAATGAACTTGTTTGAAGACACTTTTATTGGGCTTGCCCTTTAGATTTAAAACCACTTAACATAAGGGAACAATATGTGACCGAATGTTCCAGATGTAGACAAAGCCTGCATTCCCCAGCTCAGGCAATCTGACCTGCACTGTTCAATTATCCAAAGAGGTGCCCCACTTTTTTATTGTTCAGGAATTGCTCTGTGTCTGTGACAGAAGGACAATGCATTACAAAACCATATGAATAGGACGCACAGTTTTTGGAAGGAATCCTCAGGCAGATGTCTCTTTTTACCTCACTCTCTTCCCTCCTCTTCTTTCTTGGGACTTGGATAAACCAAACCTCAAAGTTTCCAAGGCAAAGGTCAGTGGAACGCTGCTTCTTTTGGGCCAAGTGCTTGGAGAGTAAAACAAGCAGCATTAATAACACTTATGTGCAGAGAAAAACTAATAATAGCTTGTTCTCAGGTTTATTTATTTTTCCTACTAACACTAGTCAATGCTGTAACAGTAGCAGCAGAGTCTTCTTTTTTTATTATTATTTTTTTTCTTCTTGGTCTGCAGTTTGAACTCTGTGTAACCAGACTAGAGGTTGGAAACCAATCTTGTTTTCAGAGGCTCCTTGCCTCTGAAAATAACACTGCGCTCACAGCTACCACATTTTTGGACATTCAGAGCATACTTTGACACTATTTTAAAATCTCTAAATAGCTTAAAAGCAGTATTAGCATCTTCTCTTTGGGGCATGGCCTGACACCAGTGAAAGATTGCTCAATAAAAATGAGAAATGTTTAATTTAATGTAATCAAACAGGTCTGATTCTTTTATACCTTGCAGCTTATGTAATTGCTAGTTACAAGAGATGACTATTAAGGTGAAATGCTAAATTACATGGTCAAAGTAAAAGGCAGGGAAGAGTCAGATCCCATAAATCTTAATTGGATTTTTCTTTTTTTTCTTTAGTCATCATATTAAAATACATTGAGAACAGGCCAGCAATAATTTTTATTACTGAGATACAAGCTAATTAGACATACAAGTGGTAGGAAATGGTGCAAGTAGGGGGGAAAATTGCCTGGTATTCTTTATAACTGGTAACTTTATAACTGAAAACCTGTTAACTGTCTAAGTGAATCCCAGTCAAAATGCTGATGTTATGTTTTTAGACAGGCATCTCAAATTGAGGCTGATAACTGAGTTATCTTAGTAAATGCTAATTATTTTGTTCAAGTCAGACTGGGCTGCAGGTCATAGTCCTGATTGGGCCAGTCTGGGGAGCAGATTAAAGTAACACACACTTCTTTGCCCTAACATGAAAATATAGTCGAATTCTTAGAGTGATTTGAATGGTAAAAACTATTTTTCACATTTATGGGGTGAGGATGTGCTCTGTTCATTAGTGCAATACAAGGTAAAAATGCTTGTGGTTGTTTACAGTGGGACATGCTGTAGCTTCTTTTTATTTATTCATATTTTCTGTTTGTCTGGTATTTTGAGATACAGAAGAATAACAGTCCCAATAAACCATGGGAGTAATTCTTTATGATGATAATATGTGGGAGAATACTATTAAATGAAAAACCTATATTCATAGCTCTGTGCTATTTTACTAATCCATTTGTAGAGAATTCTTATGTTTATTTTGAAGCAAGTGATAATCCCTTTAGAATACCAGAAACATTAATTGGATATCAACTACAGGGACTAGAAAAGCTTTTCTTAGGTACAGTTTGTTTTCAGAACCCTTACCTTAGGCAGCTCATCATTTGTTTACCCTTTAGAGGAATCTCTGTTTTTTAAAGTACCAGGAATATGTTAAGATTTGTCTGTCTGTATCCAGCACTGTGAATAAGAATTTTCATTTCTATCTGATACAGCCTAGAGCAGTCTTTCATGATAGATTATCAGCATTTTAATTTATCTTTTTGTCATTGCTATTTCTGTTTCTGTCCTCAATTTCAGAGTACAGGGGGAAAGTAGCAAAAAAGTAGCTAAGTAATATCTTTAGTTGACTTTTAGACAGCTGCAAACTCTTTTAAGCTTTACTGGATCTTGAATTTTTCCCCCCTAACTGACAAGGTTGATTATGTGGCAGGATGCAAACTGAAAGAAAAGTTGAAAACAAGTGGAAAGGAATGTGAAATAATAATTTCTTAAAAAAGGAGGCAAATTTTAAGGAAAAATTGTTTTCCAGTCAATGGACTTAATGGATTATATATATATATGATCTTGAAAAGTAGGGAGAAACATGAAGTAAGTTACATCTTGTCACTTCTGCTATTATCAAACAGCAGAAGAGCAAGAAAAGTTCCAGCTGCCCACAAGTGCAGTGACCCAAGGGGAGGCTGGTAGAGGAGGTGAGGGGGAAAGCATCTGAAGGGGAGGTACAAAAGAGCAGAAGTAGCCCAGACAATTGGAGTTTTTGATCTAAAAGACTGATCTTTTAAGATGTTGGAATACTATGGAAGGGTGCACTACAATGTGTTCCACCACACTTTGAAATTCTCAGTTATTGCACATCTTGTATGCACGTTTCTACCCTGCTTTTATCTTTAGAATTCAAGAGATTATCAAAGGAGACATGCATTGTACTCTGTCATTAAGGCTCTAATTATTTAATTCCTTGTATCTTTGTTTTGTAATGTCAAATTAGCGCTGCTCTGGCTGCAGCCTGTTATTCCCCCATGACATGCACAATGAGTGTTATTCTGTGAAAAATTGAAGAATTGGTGCATTCAACTCAGCAGACTCTGAGTATGCAGAGGAAGAATTACTTTTTACTATGTATGATCATATCAAGTAATTGTGTTTTTCACAACAGCGTTCCCTGTATTAAAAACAAACAACAACAACAAAAATCCCCCAAAAACAATAAACAAAGAACAAACAAGTATTTCTCAGTTTCTCACTACAGTTTAATTTCTTAGCTCATGTAGAAGGTTCACTGAGGGTACAGAACTCTTACAGGAACTAAAAATCAATTTTGGCTGGGCTGCTGAATGAAATGTGATTTTATTGAGGAGAGAGGGGAGAGCCTTGTTGGGCATCCAACTTGGGTACCTGGGCATCCCTAGCACAGGATCAGGTTTCTCCTCTGTTTCCACATGTCCATTAAAATATGATGTGTGGGCTTTCAAAACCAACTGTTGCTGTGCAGCAACTGGGAATGTGCCTTGCTCTAGTTGCAAGCCTGCACTAAGGGCTTTTGTTCTCACCTCACCAGCCGTTTTGGGTAAGAGATGAGGTCTACCCCAACACTGCTGTCCCCACTGGTGTTGGTCTTTGACCAGCTCTTCCAGAGTAAGAAGCATTTATAATGAAGATACTAGAGTGCATTTCATAACCTGTGTTTACATCTCCAAATTGCTGCCTTCAGGGAGCTGATTATGGCTGATGACTGAAAGGCAAGTGATGCACCCCTGAAGTCATCTGTGCTCTAGAGGCTTGGAAAAGGGGGTACACAGAAGGTGGTTCTGTGGGGCTGGCAGCACCTCCCTCCCATCAGGTGGAAAAGCAAGGGGACCTGTGCAGGACTGCCCGTGGTGATATCAGCCTCTGACTTGGAGCCATGCCATGAGCAAAGCCTGAAAGCTTTCAAAGTTGATGCTCTAATAGACAACCAGAAACTAATGGGATGGCACTTATTAATCCATTAGCATTTTCCCATGCCATTGTCAACAAACTCAGAACAAGACTGGGCATTGTATTTACTTGTTTAGCATTGAAGATGCAGGTTCAGAATGCACTGCTTGGAACCTAAGTGTGAGGAGAACAACAGCATCCAGAACCTTCTGTAGATACTAGAAATACTTATTTGAAATCCATTTGGTAAGACCTGATTATGGCACTTCCACCAATAGTGGGTTAACTGCAGCTTTTACAGGCAAACTGCTTGATGGATTCAACTCTAAATAGAGCCATAGGATTGCCTGGGTTGGAAGTGACCTTAAAGATCATCTTCTTCCAACCCCTCTGCCCTGTGCAGGGACACCTTTCACCAGACCAGGTTGCTCAGAGCCCCATCCAACCTGGCCTTGGACACTTCCAGGGATGGGGCAGCCGCAGCTTCTCTTGGCAATGTCTGCTAGGATCTCACCACCCTCGCAGTAAAGAATTTCTTACTTAATATCCAATCTAAACCTACTCTCAGCTTGAAGTCATTCCCCCCGTATCATGTAAAAAGTCTCTTTTCATCTGTCTTTTAGGCTCCCTTCAGGTACTAGAAGGTCACCCCTAATAAATGCACTAGTAATAAAGTCATGTATTTCAGTATTTCTGTATTTGTGTGCATATATAATTTCATAATAGAAATTTCAACTCAAATCTACCATATAGATTTGGGTCACAGAATTTTTTGCTTTTGAATTAGCAACCATTTAATTTAAGAGTGAAGTATAAAGACTTTGGTAAAAGGAACTGGTGGATACCAGTTGTTATGAAGTGTTCCTGGTGGCTAATCAAGGCTATGAGTAACAGCTATTTTTAAATTAAATCTTGGTATATGCTCTTTTGTGGGACAGGTTTCAGAAGTTATGGTGAGAGATCCTTTGTTAGCACTGAGTAGCTTTGTTACAGACTAATTGAATCACTTTTTTTTTGTACTATTCTGCATTTGCTTCAGTAGAATTGCTTAGTTAATTTTAAATTCTTGCTGTTTAGGACAGTTGGCAAAGACTCAGCAGAAACAGAGCAAATAACATTTTCCTCTCTGTATTTTAGTCTGCTTATTAAAATAATATGACTCAAGAACTTGTCTTAAATATAGTAAGTCTATCTATTTTTGTTTGATATCAATATTATTATTTTTTACATGTTGGGAAACTGGGGAAGGGCATGTCAGGTCATAGAGCTGGGAGTGTGGGCTGGGATTATGTTCCAATCCAAAGACAATACTGCCCTATGATTTTTGGAGGAGGACCCATAGGTTTCCTTGGCAAATATAACCACTGGATTACTGTCCTTTTTCAGACCTTTGGACTGTGGGACCAGAGTTGGTTGGAAGTGATAATTTGAGCACAGACCACAGCGAGAATTTACTGGTCTCCATTATCTGGGTGGCCTTGTTAATATTGTCAGCATTGCTTAACCAATGGGTATTCAGTATACTGGTATTTTTGTTACTTTATTTAGAAGTATTTTTCCTCAACACATTGTGTTTTGAATCAGGAATTTTATATTTTTTAAAAAAAATCCCCCAGAACCCAGCTATTTCTTGGTGCACTGGTGAGCTTTTGAGTACCAGCAGACTAGGACTTGGGATGGAGCACAGGAAGATTTCCATTACTTGTATATTCCTTGAAATCCTTGAAGGCATTCGTTACTCTGGAGTTGGCAGAAGTCAGGTGATAGTAATAACTCAAGGTCGGTAGGAACAGATCTGTGGCTGACTGATACACTTTAATGGGGAACTTAGAAATAACCTTTGATAAATAAAACAGCAATAAATGTGATAATTCACTCTGACTTCCTCCATAAAAGAGTCCACATGACTTCTGCTGACTTGCTTTCATTTTTTTTTCAATTAGTTCATGTTATGATCTCGTATTTGCCTTTACTCTTCTCTGACAAATGAAATGGAGCTATTTGAATCTTGTCTTGTGATCTGCATATTTCAGTCCTTGAGTAATTCTTGCGGCTACTCTCTGAAGCCTCTCCAAAGGTTAAACGTGCTGAACTGTTTTATGCAACCAGCATTAAACCCAGCAGGTGATAAAGCCTGTTCTTGTTTGATAACTGCCTGTTCTTACGTGCAAGTATTGCATCACTCCTACAACCAGAGCACAAACCCTGGCATCCTGATGGCACATCATGGCTGTGATGCTCTCTCCAGGTCCACTGAACTCATGGAGAGTCATTTACTTTGTGACATTCTTAGGTTCTCCTCCTTACAAGATTGCATTTGCTGTGTTAACACCTTTTTACAGTTCTAGTCAGTATAGATGAGCTTTTACTTTGATCTTACTCTTCTTTTACCATTGACTTCTTCCATTACTGATGTGCCACCAACAAATTTTGTAACCACTTCTAGGGCTTGCTCAGAAAAGTAGGGCTGAAAATGATTCCTGTGAAACACAGTCAAGCTGTTTATTTTCATAAAGATAATCTCCCAGTTTTCATATATTTTTAAACCAGTTAACTCTTTTTCAGTCCACCAGAAGTTTGCTGTGTTGATTTGTTATTATTCTGGTTTTCACCATGTCAGGTGAAAATGAGTAAAGAGCCTCCTCACAGAATCACATCTATGTCATCACTTTCGTAAGCTCCTGTAAACTCAGCGGAAAATACCAGTTTAACAAGATGTTTTACAGAGAGGATGCTCATTTGCCAGTAATAATACCATCTGCTTCAGCTGTTGATTAATTTAGCTTCTGTCTCTTCTTGTACTTCTCTCTGGGATTGGTGGGAGGCTGTGACTATCAAGGCCATTTCATTCTCTTTGATCCGGCACCCAGCATGAGCTGTCTCTGTGTCCTCCAGAACCTCCCAACAACTGCTGAAAATCAAGAATAACCATGTGGGCAGCTTCTTCACTGGGTCCTCTAATGGTGCTACTCAATGCAAGGAATCTCATCTGCTGGTTTAGAAAATGTTGAATTCAGAGGCTCTTTCTGAACACCATTTTGAGGGCTTTTTTGGAATGAAAATTGTTGAGCATCTGTTATGATTCCATGAGCTAGGCTCCTGTTCTCTCCCATGTCATGCTTAGCAAAATACTGTTATTGACAGCTTCAAGATTTCTAAGATGCTTTCAAGATTATAATTTGTAGATAATTCCACTCTGTAATGCATGAAAGGAAGACATATGTCATATAGTAAAATCAAATAAAACCCCAGCTTTCAGTGAAAAAAGATTGTAGTATTTTTGACCAAAATGCATTGAAAAGCAGTAATAAAACTTTCTAATATACTTTCTTTTCCAGATTAAAAAAAAAAACAACAAAACACAAACAAACAAAAAACCAGCAAAATGTTTATGTGTTTAAAAAGCAAAAGTAATGGGTAAGTACAGGAGTGTGGCTTTGTTTAATGACTGCAGAACAAGTTTAGGACACATTTTTCATAGGCAAACAATGAATTATTAGTGAACGGATTTCCCCAAGCTTTCTTTATAGTAAATATTGCATGGACAATGACTGTGTGCACTGAGTTCATTCATAATGTCTCCAACACCTGTTTCCTCCTGTTTTTCCAGCAGTTTTATTTGGAAAGCATTGGAAACTGGAATGATGTCTCGTTAGAGCACAGGGTTTGCTGGGGACATGTGTTTCTGTGTCATTGAAGACTTGCTGGTGAATAACAAGTGTATTGTTCAGCACTTTAATAGGGAAGTTTAGATGCCCATTAGGGCTGTAAAGAATGTCCTTTCCTGAAGGTTCAATTTAATATTGACCCCATGTCAGCATGTATATATTGCTGAAGATCATAATAAAGGCTTGGAGAGCTTGGATGCTTTATGGTTTTAAAAGATTCAAATACAAGCAAATATCAGGACCTTGTTCACTTTTGAAATTGAGCATTGTATGGGAAAGGCATCTCCTAGATCTGTCAGCAAAGCTGCGGCACGGCAACTGGGGAGGAGCTCCTGCTGCGATACTGCCAGGGGGCAAGAGGTCATGCATGGATTTTACCAGCTTCAGTCCTAACCTTATCTCTTTCACTCTGTTGTGGGAGTCTGAAAGGGAGATAGGAGGATGAAAGGCAGCTCCAAAGTCTTACTTTTTAATGGCGGAAATAAATTCTGGGTACACCTGGCAACGCTATCAGAACTCGAGGGATCTTCATCCCAAATCAAGGCTGGCTTGGGAAAATCCACTAAATAAAAGTGTCTAAAAGCAACACAGATTTTAGTTAAGGATATTATTAGCTTAAAAAGTGATTGGGAAGCACAGAGCTTATGCTGTAACCTCAGGAGCTTTGCTTTATTAGTATTTCAGGCTGATTACATGTGAGCATCTCTATCCACATTCAGTGTGCTCAGCTGGCACAAACAGGGATAAAATGAGAAAATACTCAAGCCTGAGCCACACTTCAGTTAATGTAAAAACAGATAGCAAGCTGTGTTCAAAGAAACAAGACTGGTTGGCTGGAGAGCCCTTCCATCCATATCTGGTCTGTTAATCTGCCTTTTGTAGCTGAGGCTGTTTGGCTCTTCTCTGTTCCCTGTGTCCCAAAAACGGGAGTTTTTCCTGTGATGGTAGACAAAAATCTGCCATTTTCTGAGGTCTCGCCTTTGTTTCTTACAGTTCCTGATTTTGGCACCAAGTTGAGCGTGAATGAAAGTATTTGGCTGTTCAAACTGGCAAAGCAGATCATCAACATCCTTTTAAGAGGCTTAGGAAGTGTCTGAGGCAATTCTGACTTATGCTGTGGGTTGTCTTGGCCCTTTGTATGGACTGTAATCCTGCAAGTGTAAAGCTCCACTTGTCTCAGTTCCCTTGGTTTTTTGCCTGAAGTTGGTGTGGTTTTTGGAAGCAGAACACCATCATGTCATGATATTTAGGCAGATGCCAGCAGGTGTCTACTACAAGGAAGCCCTTGTGATGCTCCCACTGTGCCAGCAGCAGGGAAGGGACAAACTTAAACTCAGAGAGGAGTGTGCACTGCAGGCACTGGCAGCTCCTCCAAGGTGCTGATGAGATGCTCTTAGAAAATCCTTTTGGCATCACACGCAAGCTTCTCCCTCCCAGTGCATGCATTCATTCCCTCATTCATGTGTCTGTCAGCAGGTTTTTGTCTCAGCCTGTGACTCTCCTGAAGACCATACATCTTATGCTCAAGTCCTCGAATGGGCTGTGACCTTCCCCTCTTCTGAGTGTTGTAGGAATGACCTTTCAGCAGGGTACTTGCTTATGTAGAGGGCTGGCTGGGAAGATTTGACTGTACTAGGGATTTGGTCCATGTTGGCCTGAAGGGAAGGAACAAGACTTCTTTATTCTCAGAAAAGGATTCAGATTTTACTTTTATGGTTTAAAGGTAACCTGTATGCATAAAGTCTTTGAGTGCTTTCAACATGGAGCTCTTTCTCTGTACACAGCTATTCAAGCTACCAGACTTGGTTAGGCAATTCTTTTTACAGTGCAGGAATATGATTGTTTCAATAATTATTCCTTCTTCATTATCTCTTATAATAAACTAGAACAAGAGAACAATTACAGACTGAAAGAATTAAATCTAAGTCGTGGAAGCATAACTGTCAGGGAAAAGACTTCAGTAAGAAGGCACATGTGGTTTTTCTTATGGAAAAGGGTATTTAAAGACTTTGAAATGCCAATTTACTGGTTTACTGTATTTCTTCAGCAACATACTGAGTGGATACATGAAGCAGCCTTGTGTGTAAAATCATACAAAAGGGGAATTTTTGTATAAGAAAGTGATCAGTTTGACTACAATTTGTTAGTTTTATTATTTTTTTTTTATTTTTTCTATGTTTTAATATATTTTTACTGGATTACTAAATGATTTAACAATTGGAAAACGATGTTGAACTGCTCGTGGGCTCTGGATCCATTAGCTATGGGTCATGCCTGTGGTCATTTCTTGTTTCCCCTCCTGCAGCCAGCAAAGTTATCTTTATGTGAATCAAAATTTGTATTTGGAGAGAGGGTGCAAAAAGGGTGGCCTTCAAATGTGTTTTGATTCCTCATATTTCCCTGGCCTGGCTTTTATCAGGTGTAGCACCTTCTGCAGAGCAGAAGGGTGAGGAGTGTGGTTCCCACTGATTTTATGGCGATTTCACAGGACCTTGGGCAAGAGCAGGCTTGAATCCTCCCACAGCAGTCTTGTCTGGACTGCTGTGCTGGGCAAGGTGCTTCAGGGGAACGGAGGATCTATTTCAGAGGGGTGCAAGACAGCACCTGTGGAATAGCCTGGAATTTCCAAAAAATCTTTAATAGCCGTATCTCAAATATGATGTGGAAAACTCTGATATACTAATTATTCTAAACACTCTCCCTATTATCTTATGTTCCTGAAGCCGATCTGCGATCCTCCACCTGTTGAATAATTTTTAAGACAGAATGTTCTTCCCTTTCACTCAGGGCAAGGTCCTTTCCCACCCAAGCAGACTTCAAGTATAAACCCCAGTCTGAGTGGAAGCAGTTCAGATCGCGCCAAATGCCGGTATAATCTATGTTTTTAACAGAGCCAAGCTGTCAAAATGGGGAGAAACCCCTCTAATTTGCAGTTTTGCTTTACAATACGCTCGGTACCCTTAAGCATCTTGCTAAAACGCGGTTAATTTCTGTTTTCGAATGTTCCTGGGCTCAGTTTCCCCCGAGTTCCCCGCCTCTGTACTAAACCCCTCCCCGGGCCGGGGGTCACCCCCGCCCCGGGGGGTGCGAGGATCCTCCCCCAGCGCGGAGGGACCGCCCGGCCCCGCGTGCCCCGGTATGGCCGGACCCCGACCCCGCCAGCCGGACCCTGGGACTCCCGCGGGCAGCCCCGGGGCGCGGCAGGTGCCGCCCGGACCATGAGCGTAATGCTGTGGCGCTGGGAGCACAACAACAGCACCATGAAGCTGGTAAGAACCTCGGGAGCAACCCGGGACTGCCGCTGATTGAGGAAAAATTACCCTTGCACGGTTCTCATTAGCGAGCAGGGGTACCTGGGGTGGCGGGACTGATGCTGGACCGATGTACTCTCCAAGCGCGGATGCTCTTTTGCTATGGAATCGCAGCCGGATTTGTCACACATTAATTCATATTTTGGGCTTGTTTAGGTCATCTCTGTAGTTAAGCTCATTTAAAACTAAGAGCCAAAGCATCAGTTCCGTGTGTAGCCTACTCCCCTCTTCTTCATTTATTTATTGTCTTTCTTCTTCTTGGAAACAATTTTCTCTTTCAGTTTTGCTGGAATAATTTTGTCGCCTGGAAGCATTTGGAGTTTTATTTGCTCTACAGTTTTTGTTTTTAAATTCCTTTTTCCCGCCCCCCCATCCCCTTTCCTTTCTTCTCCTTTCCTGAAAAGTAAAAAAAACGACTGCACCCTGTAAGTAAAATGTGTGTGGCTACTCCATTCCTGCAGCATAAATGAGCTCAGGAAACCCACATCTCTGCCTGTCTGCTTTAATTACTTTCCGTACCAAGATATAAACTCTGATCAAAACTTAGACTTCTCATCAGCAGCTCTTTTTTTTTAAAAAGCTATTTGATGTAAAGAATCTCAAGACAGTGGCTACCTAAGATAGCTTTAAATGTGTTTTCTCTGTTTCTCTGGCAGATTGTTTAAATTTTAAAAAAATACATTTTGATGCAGTTTTTAGAGGAAAGATTTATTTTCCTGAGAAAGTTATAATAAAGCCACAGGATTTGCTACAGGTCTAATCCTTTAGCCTTTATGTGTGAAAATTCTGTTGATGTCCACGTGGGACTTAAAGGTTTCCAGCACCTCTTCCTATCAGGCTCTGCAATCAAAGAAATTTATAGTGAGGCTGGTAATGTAACAATCTCTTTTTACATACTTTGCTCAAAAGGAATGAGGTGATAAACACGTGTTAGTGAGGGAGTATTCAGCCCTGGATACAACAGCAGCCATTCTAGTGGGATCAGATAGTTTCGGATATTTCACGCATGAGTAGCCCCTGGAATAATGAATTTGTGAACTGGCAGTGGAAGTTGGCGGCTTTGTGGGGGTTGCCCAAGCCTAGTTCCAGATGAAGCCAAGCATTTTGGGAGGGAGGTTAAAGTGAGTCCTTTCTCTCGCTTTTCATATGCAAAGAGCCCTTTAGGAAGGAGAAAGAGCTTATGTACACAGGTGTATTGCCAAGTTTTTGCATATACATTGGCCTTTAAACCCACCCCCAGTGGGCTGCGCAAGCAGCACCAGCACCTGTGGGAACTGAGCTATGAAATCGAGCAGAGAAAAGGAGATGTAAGAAATCAAAGAGTTGGTAGTGTCCAACAAAATCCAAATGATGCTCAGAGTGGAAGAAAACTACTGTATTTACCCACTCCTTGGGCCGGAGGAGAATAGCTAACATCCTTCACCCCATACCCTGCTCCTAACTCACATTCCCTGTCAAGCAGCAGACATTTATTGCTCCTGCAATTAGGGAATTACATGTTGCCCAGGGACTGCCTCCTGCCTGGTGTAGTTTGCTGAGTGCTGGAGCAGGGAGAGCCATGGGTGCTCCTCAGTCTCGGGGAAGCCTGGCAGGGTTCTGTATTGATAAAAACAGAATAAATAAATACATACATACAGAAAAATACCTTTCCCAGAGACCTTGGCTGGTCTGTATTGATAAAGTGGATCAAAGACAGCTTTTATATGTGTGTGTGCGCGCGCATTTATATGTACATACATACACACACACATATATATAATGAACAAAAGAATCCTCACCTAAGTGAAAGTCAGAGTAAATACCTCAGACATTGCCCTTCTGCTTTCTCTCCTCCTCCTTCCTTTAGCTGAGTGAGGTTTCTGTGGAAAAAAGAATGAGAAAATGCTTGCCAGTCATTGTGTAGGGTGAGCCGAATATGGCTACTATGCCAACAAAAGCCAAATACATTCTGCTGAGAGTTTGGGTGGTGATGGCAAGAATTATACAGTGGTTGAAATGTTAAGATTCAGAGTGTGGAAGCTTAGGGTTTTTTTCAGATTTTGTAATGTAGGGCTGTGGCTGTTTCAGTTCGTAACCGGGCAGAAACACCAATTTGGTGTAGTGGTTTAGGTTCAGCAATTTAAGTTTCCTGGACAATGTGATGCCTGGAGAAGGCTGACCTAGAACAGAGGCTAGACAGAATAAGAATAAAGTAGGTATTTATTGAAAGACCGTAATGGACACACCTTGGGCAGTACAAGAGCCTGGCCAGGGCTACACCCAAGATGGACCTAAAAATGGTCACAAAAATGGACGACTGGTTGCAAGGTCTCTATATTTTTATAAGTTTTGGTCCATCTGCATATCAGGGTTAATTGTCCAATTACAGCTTCAGGTTATGAAGTCCCATCCTTCTTGTTTTCTCTCTTCAGTTGTTTATGCTTTTGGGCCTGAAACTTGTAACGATTTTCCTTGGTATCAAGCTAGAAAAGGAATTGTTTTGTCTACCTACTCTGTGAAGAGAGCTCACTAACACTTAATATGAAGTTCAAAACTACACACCTAGGCAGCACAGAATATGAAAAATACAAAAGCTAAAACTTAAGGCATCAAAGGCACCAAATAATGTGGTGGGCTTAGCATTGGCTAAAATCGCCAGTGCACCTACTAGAATTGTTTACACATTTCCTGCTGTGAGATATGAATTAGGAGAAAGGCAAAACCGGCTCAAAACTTAAAAGGTATAAAGGAAACTTTATTAACAGAACTAAAAGAATAATAAAAATCAGAATAAAACCTTTAGGACACTTCTCCTCCCCTCCCTACAACCTGTTTTCTTTCCCACTGACAAGGTAGAGACAAAACCTGGGATTTTCAATCAGTTACCACCTCTACAATGGTCTTTCATCAGTTTTTGTAGGGAGAGAAGTTTCTCACGTCATGCTATTGAGACTTCTCCACAGAAACAGTTCTCTTGTGGCTTCAATATCGCAGCGAATCTACCGCCCAGGAAAGGAAAATTAATGTTCATAATGCGATAGTTCCTCCTATGCCTTGCAGCTTCCCCAGAACTGCATTCATGGCCGCTCCTGGCCTCGGGGCCGCTCCCAGCCCCACAGAGCCTCGGGCCGGCATGGCCTGGCGGTGCCGCTGGAAAAAGGACTGGCGGGCTCCGCCGGGAAGGGGTCCCGTGGGAAGGGGTCCCGTGGGCTCCCCAGTGAGGGGCTCGGCAGCCCGCTCACCACCCCTCAGGGAGCAGAAAATCTCGGCCGGGCCACATGGGGCCGGCCCGGCCTGGCCACGCAGGCCGCGAGGGGCCGGTCCCACCGGCACCCAGTCACCTCTTCAAACGCTGGAAGCCAAGAGATTTCCTGGGCTTGCCCATCTTTAAAATGTCAGTCTCACAGAGGCACACCTCGCTTTTTTAATGGTTTAATAGGTTGTCACTTCTCAGAGCTAGCCAGCTATTGGTTTTTGCTCGGCACAAACCAAAGAGGAAGCTCTTAGCAGCCTCTCCCAGAAAAATAATTTCCGTGGGTGGCTTCTTCCCTCCTCACCAAATGTCAGTTAACTCAAAACCAGCAAAAGGGATTTTCAGGCAGCCAGGAATTACTGTCCACCTGCTGTCATCATGGATTCCCCAAAATATTAGATCCTGCAAGACTTAACTCAGATAAGTTTGTAAATATTGTGATGTTGCCATAAGGATGCAATGTGGAATAAGTATCTAACTCTTCTGAAACTTTGTCTTGTAACTCCTTTTCCATAATACTGTCCATGATTCATTTTGGGGTATGGTAGCCTAATTTTGGCCACACACCACTCACTATACAATCCATTCGGCTGTCATCTTGAATTAGCTGAAGAATACAAGGTTGCTTTCATTGTGGACATGTTTCCTGGGCAGTCATGACAGGTTTCTTGCCAATCTATCTGAAGCATGTTGATGTTACTACTGGACATTCAGAGGAGTAGCCAGACAGTGACCAAGATAATTTTTTTTGCTGAATAGACTATGTCCACTTTCTAAAGTATTGCCTGCTCTTGGGAGAAGAAGAATGAATTGTGGAGCTTGCTCCTATTTGTGCTGAGTGACTTGTGCACAACTGATAAACAAAATTATTTTGACCACAAAGTTCCTTATTCCTGGGTTTCTAAAAACAAATGTTTAATTCTGATTTTATTTCCATTTAACATTTTAGACTAGCAATATTTCATCATAGAGTGTAACACCTCCCTCGATCTCTCTTTTTGTTTAACTGTTCTGAGTCAGCTTCACACCTTAATGCAAACAACTTTTTCTAATGTAATCAAAACAAGGATAGTTCCCATGGCTTTGAGAATTCACAAGGGTTAAGATACTGCTTTTGTGATGATTGAAGGCTGTAAAGAGCATGTGAACCTTTTACTGTATGCCAAGTTCAGATTGTCCTGTACATATCCTACAAGCCCCCAGCCTTCTAGCTTGTATATACAACGTATACAAATATGAGACTGTTGCAGCCTTTTACGAGGGTTTTCCTACTATTTTTTCAGTAGAAACATGTTAACTAGTTGTCAGTTTGTTACTAGCAGTAGATAACCCTTCCAGGGTGGGTTTTCTTTTGTGGTATGGTTGGTTTGTGTTAGGTTGGGTTTGTTTGTGGGATCTTTTTTTTGTGTTTGTTCATTTGGTTTTTTGAGCCCTTAAGAAAATAGTGAACGAAAACCCTATGTGTCTGACATGGTGTAATAAATGACCCCAGGATAAGCCTGTATTGATAGATTTGTTATTTTGACTGGAGTAAAGAAACTTGACTGAGGAGCCACACTAATGTCAGTAGAGGCTGTAGCATTTTCTTGTGAAATGTACGATAATGGCGTTTCCAAAAGAGGTTTCAGATGCACAAGTATTTGAGTTTTTTAGGATTTTATTTAATGTAGTTCATTTGTAACTTTTGTAGCTTTAGTCTTCTCTCGTTTGAGATCAGACTTACGGATTATACAGAGCTGGAGAAAACGGAAGGTTGCTCAGTTTCCCTTTATTCTTTCTGGTTTTAGTTTAGAAAATATGAATGGTACTTATTATTAAATAGATATTCTTTCATGATTTTTCTCTCCCCATAATTATTTTCTGCTTCAATTTTAAAATGTTTAATAACATGAGAGAAAAGAAACATGTATGTGTTTGCATGAACACTTCATGTGTGCTGTAATCTTTGAGCAGGACCAGATTCTCATTTCCATAGCCTGCAGACAGGCTCTGGGTGTGAGCCTATCTTAGTGTTCCCATCCTTGTCCTTGCTCCATAGGAGACCCTGAGATCCAAGGAGTGGGAAAATTGCTCCTGCTGAAGGTCAGGAGGTGCAGGAGGAGTTGGGCCATGTCCATATAGGGTGGGGAAAAAGGAATGACTCCTACTCTGTATCACCCCAAATGTGTGCCAGGTGTGAGTGGTACCAGCTGGGTCAATACCTGAGGTTTGCAAAGTTAACAGGCCCAAAGCTAGGTAAAACCATTTAAAAAAACAAGTTATTGCAAAAATTGGGGGGGGGAAATGTTATTCTTGTAAAATAGTGAGCTAATTCAAAATGTTCTCTGTGAAGAGAGCATTAAAAGGTTTATCTCTATGTATAAAATTTCAGTCCTGGTTTACACATGACTTCTCCTTCTACTAAACATTTCCCTTTAATGCTGTTATCTCTATGTGCCTTCTGGGCTGATGTGGAGCATACAGCAAAGGAAACACTTATTTGGAGGAAACACTTCATTCTGGAAGAGATTTTCAAGTGCTTAACTTAAAAACTGAGAGAGAAGAATTGACTGGGCTGATAAGAGATTTGCACAGTTATGATTTGATAGGCCTATTTTTGCTAGCTGACTTAGCAATACTTTTCATTAAGTAAGGGAAAGAATTCCTGCAGTTCCCTAAGCTTTTGCCATCTCAATTAGTGCTTATAAGCAGTTTATTGTAACTGTCATAGTACTGTCTTGCAGTTGACTTGACTGGGTGTTGAAATTGGATCACAGCTTGTTACCCAGGTTTTCCAAGCCAAAATGTGGAACTTCAGCCAGTTGTTAGATGTCTTGATCGAAGGCTTAGTTGATGTCACTCTGCAAAGATTAAAATAAATAGCAAAGCATAATTCAGTGTTTCATAGGTTAGGATATGTCTGAAAAACGCTGTTGCATGTAATCATACATTCTCCACACTTCTATTTAATCATATAGCTAAGAAAATATTCTTTTGACACAGAAACTTACTGTCTGTGAGCAGACAGTGTGTTGAAAGAGCACACACATATTTTTTTCTGAGGATCAGTCAGGAGAGGACAGCATAACTGAACTGCTGCGTCTTAAGACTGTGCAAAAGGCAGATCTGTTCCTGACAGGTGTCTGGAAAGGTGCAGTCAGCAGAGATAAGGAGGTGTGAAAGCAGTGAAACTACCAGGAGGCCGGAAAACCTCACCCAGAATCTTATACCTAATTGTGGTGTCAATTACGAAAGATTGGTGTAAAGGAGAAAAGGGATGTTGGGTTGACCAAGAGAAGGAAAAATCTGTTTTCTTGGCACTTCTAACCAGAAAGAAAAAGGACTATGCGAGTGTATGAGTATTCTCTGTAAAGACATCAAAATATACATCAGGTGCTTATAATCATCACAGCAGGGACTAAAACAGGTTCTCTTTCAAAGAGGGAAGCCTCAACACACCTTCTTGGAGAGACTTGGATCATTTATGACAGCACTTGTAATTAAATTACCAGATACAGGTACTGTGTGTATTCATAGGTTTGCCAGGGACAACCCAACACAGTGTGTGTTTTTCTGTACAATATATAGATATTTAAATATTATCAAAATCTAAATATCTAAAATTGTATTAGTTACTTGTTTTAAGGAATCAATGTTGTTACAAGACTTTAAGTAAGTAGAAAATAATCACATGAAAATGATTTAATGTGTGTATTCAGATGTTTATACCTCAAGAGAAATAAAAACCACTTTATAAATGCTTTGTTACAAACTATACATGTCATATTTCAGTGCACGTAACATAACGTCCTAATACAAGGAGTTTCATAAATTGAAAACTAAAAATGTAGGTGGATGCTGTATTATGCTTGGTTTAGGCTTTCTGAAATATTCCAGATTAATCTGTTTTTCTGTCTCAGTTAAAAATTCAGGCGTAGAGGTTTGAGGCTCATTTAATTTTGTTCTGTGATTATGGCAATAAACAGTCTGGAAAGGGATTTGAGGTAGGTGATCCTTCAAAAAGCATTCCTCTTCTGTTACAGGATGCATTTTGGGATTGCAGCTTGATTTTAGTTTATTTACTTCTTTCCCTCTTAGGACACTGAGGAAAGATTAAAAATTCCATACACTTTTCTAAAAGCCTTACTATTTCTTTTAGTCCCAGTTGTATTTGGTTTTGTGCTAGGTCTTGCTCTGTTTGTGGAGCACAGAGGCATAGATGCAGATGGTATTTAATAGATGTGAGATAGAGAGTTGATTGTTTTAATCAATGTCAGACTTTACTGTTACAGTGTACTGATTAATGTAACAATTTCACCGTTTCCATTAATAAAAAGTCTGAAAACCACTTGGCTTGCATTCTCTCATTCTTGGTGGAAAGATGCCCCTGAATTCTCCTTCAGCCTCATCTGCTCTGACTCACCGACTTTTCATGTGCTTTTGGGGGGTTGTTGCCAGCAGGTCTGCTGGCTGCTCTGCTTCTCCTCAGCATTCTGGGCAAAGAACATCTTACTAGGAAGTTTGAATAAACCTATTTCTAAGAGTTTTCTTTCACAAGACTTTCTCCTAATTTCCCAGGTAATTTTCTGTATCATTTCTGGTCTGAATTCTTCCTGAACACAGGTGGCAAGAACCAGGACAGAATACAAGATAGCCTTACCAGAGCATTGTACATTGCAGAAAAGTTTTAATATGTCTTTAATTTAAAATTTTTGCATGTGAATAAGCATTAAGTCTCTCATACAACCAGTACTTGCCTTCTTTTATTAGCAGGTAGTTCATGATTAGAGCTATCGTGGTGAGTTTGTGACTGTTCAGATGTTTCCTGTGTTACCTTTCTGTCTGAGAAATCATAGTGGATCTGCTTTTTTATTTTGAAATGAAAAACATTTCTTATATATTATCTGCACAGTTACTAATTTTATTATAATGATCCTAATCTTGTTGTCTAAGAATCATGACCCTACAGAACTTTTATCAAGGTGAGCACTGTTAAAGTGAAGAAGAGAGGATGATTTTGGTGTGCAGGGGTTTAACAAGGCTTCTGAACTAAGCAATAATTGTATATCTTTTTTTATCAGTATCTTTTGCAATGAAGAGCTAGAGAGCTTATGGAGCACTCCTGAGTATCCAGTTTCAAGTAGTCATATGATGTCAATGTTCTGGCGTCTCACCCTTGTGCCCACGCTGGGATGTGATAATGATCACCTGTGAAACAGTTGGGTATTGTAGGGCAAGCTGATTTTCTCTTCTCTGCTCTGCATTCAGAGATTTGTTATATGGGCTGTTTCCTTTTTGTAAAGAAATCCTTGGAGGTTTTTTTTTTAATGATCAAAATGCAGGTAAATAATCAGGGATCAGAATTCTACACCAGTGGATTCAGTACTGGGCATGTGAAAAGACCAGCACTTTCAAAGGCTTACCTGACTGTGGGTTGGTTTTTGCAGAGGCTTCCAAAACCATGCAGGTGCTCCTTTCTTCTCTTGTGCTACATGCCTTAGTATTCAGAAGGTAGAAATATTTGTTGTTCGATTTTAGTTTAAGACATAGCAGTGGAAAATTTACATTAGGAGAGGGTCCACAGTACAGAATACTGAGATTTATGAGGATGAGATGTCTGTGGGGAACAAGTAGTTTGTTCTGGCCTTCTGTAGAAACATTTTTATGACTAAATATGGATTTGGGATGCAAATTTGTGCCCTTTTGAAAAACTTTAATTTAAATTTTGAGTAGATTGCCTAGATTGATTTACTGAGATCACAACCAAATTGTGTGAGGTGTTGCTGAAACTTAAAGTGGCAGCTGTTGTTCTGGAGGTGTATAGTATAAACATGTCTAAGAATTATTGCCTAAATAAAACAAGGAGTGGGAGGGGTGACAGGCATATAGAAAAGTAATGAGATATACTCAGTGTTGAAAAAGTCCTTTTCAAAGAATAAAAGGAAACACACCTGCCACTCTGGATACCTTAATCTCTTGTAAATATGATTCTTTCCATGTGTCATTTCAACACCCTGTTTAAAATATTGCAAATATTGCCTGGTTGGCTTTTTCATTTGTTGAGAGAGAATGGATGTATTTAATTACGTTCCTTGCCCTCACATCCACATTCTGTTCTATATCTGTCCATATATAACCTGTCCTTAACTGATTTAAGAGCTCCAGCACAGAATGGCTCTTGCTGCCAGTGGAGAAACCATCAGGTTTCTCACTTTCTTTATTGCATTTATGTTGTGTGGTATTTGATTTTTCTGTTCTGGAGTCATCAGTTGCTGTGCCAAGTCCCATTTCTGCTCAGCAAAGCTGAAGGAGGTGTATATCCTCTTGGGAGAAGGCATGTGGTAGGTGCTGATGGGACAACCTGAAATAATTTTTTTGGCAGAAGCCAGAGTAAGGGTGCTGCTGATTGGGTTGATGCTGTTGGGTCATTTTGGGACCTATCTGTTCTACTAAGCCTAAGTAATGTTCCCATGAGCTGTGGGCCTTGGGAGACTTTGCTGCCTTGCACTGGAGATCGCATCATCTCTTGGTGCACTGGGGGTTGTATGGTGACTCCATGAAGCAGGTGAGAAATAATAGTCTTGAGTGGGTGCTTGGGAGGCCCTCCTGTAAGGTTTTTGTACTTTGTACACAAACAGAAGTACACAGAATTATACTTATGGTCCCTTTGAGCTAAAGAGAAAATGCTTAATAATAATGCTCAATAATTTAGTTGGTACTCAGAGGTAAAACAGTACCTTTAATCCAAATTGCATGAAAGCAATAGCTTACTTTTTATGATGTACATAGTGTTAGGCTGACTATTCATCCACAAGGAAGTATTTTTGTTTTATAAAATAAAGATCCTTTAATGTCATTTTGAAGTTGGAGCGCTTGGCTATGTGTGTTTAACAATAATGTGAATGGGGCCATGTGTTGGGTTCAGTTTGGTGTCAGCTGTTCATTGCTGACACCATTGCTGATCTTTGACTGGTTAATTTAATGTTCTCTGACATTTGCTCAACAAACTTTTTGTTTTGCTTTTTTTTTCTGACAAGTGATTGCCAATGAATTGACTGATGAGAAAATAAGGGAGTTTCAAGGTGGTGTAAAGCAGCGAAGAGATATATTTGGGAGCCATGGATAATTCACTGAATGGAAGAAAGGAGAGGGAAATTTTTAACCTTGTCTAAAAGTTATGTGTTATTACTTTGTTAGACATCTGCTTTCCTGATGCTAATTGTGTTAATCCTTCTTTGGGGTGGAAGCTGGTGTCAGGGCTACTCAGTACTTTTATGAGGTCTGCCAGTCTCAGCTGCCCTCACGGAAATATCAGGCTGCTAATCTCATCTTTGGGTTATTTGCTTTTTGAGACAAGCATCTGCAGAGAGTTGGGAGAACAAAATGTTGTCCGTGCAAAGCAGGTGTCCATGAAGAATATGCAAAGCCCTCCCTTATCCCTTACCCAAGCTTTGTCACATCCTAGTTTATATAAAGAGTAAACATAAAGGATCACATTAAATAGATACAAGTGGATAAAACACTACAAAAACTCATTTAGACCCTCAGAATACTTTAATGTACTATTTACTACTAGTTATACTAAAAAAATGAAAAATTAATAGTGTAGAAGTACAGGAACAGATATGCTAATGCATATTGTCTGTAAATCCTTAGTTCAGAATGTGTTGCTGAGAGCTTGCTTTCTGCATTATTGATTTGCAAAACTCTGGACAAATGTCAGCATACAAAACTGCACAGCCTTTGTCTCTTAGTCCAGGGAGAAGCCTGATTTAGGCTACCAAACAGCAGCAGTATTCCAGGTATGTTTTATACCACATGGACCCTTGGGGTTTTTTTCACTTGTTTGTTTTTGTGCAATCTCAGTATCTCAGTATGTAAGTTTGAGGACCTCATGCCAAAACATCCATGCCAAAACATCCATCCTTCAAATCCTGTAGGAGCTTCTGAATCATAGTAAAGAGATCTGTATCTTTTGAAGGAACTACTGTTCCAACTTAGTATTTTTTACAGTGTGTGCTGGGAAAGGTTTCCTGGTGCTTCTGTATGCTCTTCAGAAATACCTCTGTGCGTGCCTCTGAATGAATCTGTGGACTTCTCATGTTTCAAAAATTAAACTGTGCTCTGATTTGCTTTGTTTCTTCTTTGGGAACTCTTAGATAGCACTGCAGTGTGAGTAGATGAGCTGGCAGTAATTTCCTTAAGGATCCATTTTTCCCCACACCTACTGTAGATATAAATTTGCCCTGTAGAGCAGAGCAGCTGCTGCCTTTGTCAGCTCCCGTATAGTTCAGTAAGACGTTTTATCTTTATTGGCCTTTGTGTCAGAGTCATTCTGATGGGGACAAACCTGTTCTCCCTTGATTGATGCCTGGAAGTGTCACTAACCTCCTTAAAATTATGTCCATGTTTGAGAACTATGGAACTCGCCCAGAACCACTCACTAATTGTCAGCTGCCTGGATCTGTCCTCCCGATGTTCACATTCTTGGAAGAGTTTGTCATCTTGCTGAGGCTGCTGTGCATGTTCTAGTGCCAGATGCAGCCATGGGTGAAAAGCTAATGCCTAGCAGTCTTGCTCCTCAAGAGTCCAGCAGTGATGGCTCAGGAGAAAACCTGCAGGAGGTATCTGGGAAGGTAATTTGTAGAGATAAAAATCAGTTTGTAACCTCATAATCATTATGGGATTGCATAAGCAAATTTTTCAATGAAAGTGTTGTCAAAGGTATAAAACAAACACTGGGAAAAATGACTGTTTTAGGAAGTTCATCAATAGAATTGTTCAAAAAACAACAACAAAACCAAGCAAAAAAACACCCGCAAAGCAAGAAAAACCTCAAACAAACAAACAACCCCAAATCCAAGTGGTGAGCTGCTTTTTCTTTCAGGTTGTTTTAATAGTAGTTTTAATTTTCATCTGCAACTCAACCATTTGCCCACAGCTTAATTAATTTGTTACAATTTCAACTTTTAGATTATGCTCTTGGCCTGCCTTTTGCAAAAAGTGGCCTGTAATCTAAAATCTCAACGTAGTGCCACAACAGCTGCTGCAGCTTTCTTTTTTAATTTTTCTGTTTTTTTGGGGGGTTTTTTGTCTATTTCTGAAGTTTTAAGATTACAGAGCTTGAACTGTAGTTAACAAAGAGCTGGGCAAGTAATGCTATAAATAATAGCTGTTTGATCAGGATAACAGGCAGCCAGTCCTGATAGCTCTTTTTTCCATTTTTTCCCTCCTACTATTAGTATCTCTGCGGTTAATTTATTAATCAACATTTTATATGGGTGCATAATTCACTTTCTTTTCTTTTTCAAACTGGCAACATGCTCTTTGTTCTGTATTCCTCCAACCCTTGCTCCAGGCAGAAAAGAATAACTGATGTTGCTGATGTCTCTAAGCCTTGTTTCTGTGCCTAGGATCTGTCTTTGGAATGATTGCCAGTAAATTGCTCTGATTTTATCTGCAGCTAAGCCACTACTCTTATCTGATGTTACTTTAAACCATGCTTAGTTTCATACTAGGTGGACTTTCATCTGCATCCTGTGGGAACATTTGACCATATTTATGGCATGGATCAAAGTAAATTTTCTCATCTGAAGGAAAAATAAGCATTTAATAAGCATTGCAGAAGTGTATTACCTGTAAATTCGATAAAATTTTTCTTCTCACTAAACCTTTTACTCAGCTAATTTTAGCAACTAAGTTTGCTGGAGTAACACTTTCCTAGGTATAGGTGTTAAGACAAAAGCAGGACTAAATGGGAAACTAAATGCAGGATATCAAACAGAGAAAGGGACTGTGCAGGTGTGTGTAAAATTACATTGGAATTTGAGTGATTGAGGCCCTAGTGAGAATAAGCTGCTGTCATTGCCTTGTGCTTTCTGAGTTTTCCAGAGCTTACAGGTCTTTTGATCAACTTCCTTGCTGCCACATAATTCTTGAAGGACTATTACAATAACAGTAGAAGTATTTCAACTGTCTGCATTTTAAAAAAGGGATATATAAAGAAAAATCGTAAGAAACTGATAATAGTTTTAGCCTGGTGTAGGTCATGCTGTTCAAGACTTGGAAATTCCCATTAAATATCTTTATGTTAAAACTCTTTCAGCAGGAAATAGATGAAGCCTACAGTTGATCTGCCTCGTGACAATTCTGTTAAAGGACTGTGCTATATATATATATATTTCCTAAGAAAGCTTCAGGAGCAGTGCAAGAATTATTCCTTTTGCTTGCATGATTTTTTCAGGGAGGTACAGGAGGCCTTTAAGTGGCTAATGGCTGTGTGAAGAGGCTCCCAGACAGAGTTGCCCAAATCTCCTGTACCTGTGGAAATTGTGCCTGTACTGTCGCATCTTGATCAACCATTAAATAGACTTTTTAATTGTTAATTCTGGTCTGCTCTAAGTTTTACTTTCCTGGATTTTTATTTTTTTTTAAATGTAGAAGGAGATGTTAAAAGTTAAATGTCATAATTTTTAGCAAAACCCTACAGCATTGATTTTAATTGTCAGATCAATGAAAGCACAGGCTGGTGTCACTTTAGTGGACCTCTGATTAGGAGCATAGGATTTGCTATCACAGATCAGGCCAATGGTTTACTGAGTCTTTGAGCATCCTGCCTGCAGCAGTGCTCACACCAGCTGGCTCTGATGGAAGTAGCATCCTCCCTCCCTCCTTCCACAGCAAGACATAAGGTCAGTGGGAAATGAAAAAGCAGAATTTTCCTCTTGTATCATTTTTCATCCCAAAGACAATGAACTGGTAACTGGGGTCATTGCCAGCCTCTCTGTAAGTGGCCTTTAGGGATAAAATTACTAATTGTTTATATAGTAGCCAAACTTAGGTACAGAGGTTTGCTTCTTCCCATTAGGAGAGGTATTTCTTAATTATTTATAAATATACAAGTACATTTGATTGAAAATGTCTTTGTGACACAGACTGTCATGGAAAAGGGGTGTGGACAGGATTTCTGAGCCTTCGAGGAGTTTTGGCCTGTCAGGGGCTCATCTGTTCCCAGGGGAGCAGTTCCTGGTAACAGTTTCTCTCCAGAATTGTGTTATTATAAAGAGATAATATTTCTCAAAACAATACTGAACAGATGTCCTTGGTGTGTTTTCTCTGGTCCCACCAATGGGACCAAAGGGGGTGTTGTTCCTTCTACCAATCAGGTTAACCTGGTTAGAAAAACTATATAAGGGTTGAAAAAGCTCTGAATAAAGGCTTTGTAGCCAGATGAAGACTGGTTGCGTGTGGTGTTTGAGCTTGGACTCTCGCCTAATACTTCGTGTCCTCTAGTGACAAAAGGGAACTAAATTGTTTTCTATAACATCGGCACTCCTAGAGCTTTTTTCTATATTCCCTTAGTCTGCATCATAGCTGGGGACACTGCCCTTCTTTGCCCCTTTAAATCTGATCTAGTGCCAAATGTGTAGCTTTAACTATTGCCAATTTTCATCTGTTTAATTGGCATATAGATCATGATACAGAAAGCACTCCCAGCCTTCTAAATGGAAGCAGGAGGAGCTAAGTTGGAAGCAGGGTCAGCATTGACAATTTAATGTAATTTAGAAAGTTATCAGTCAGTGGAAGATTCAGTTAGATTTGTATCTGTGAAACAGATGGCCAACTGCAAGACCATTAAATTAGGTTTGTTATGTTTGTGGAAATTAATTCAGCACATTATTTTTTGTTTGGGGAAGGAAAAAAGAAACAACTTGTAAGTGCTTAGCAGGAACAATTTATAAAGATGACCTTATTTCCTGTAAAATATGGCAAACCCCTCGTGATCCCAGGTATGCCGGAAGCTTTTTTCTGTAGCCTGATTTCTGGGCTGTGTGGCCCAGAATTTCTGGGCTGTGAATAACATAAGAAAACAAAAAATGCTTCCACCTATGTGTAGATGGTTGTTAGTATATTCAAATGCAAGAATTTTACCTCAAGATCTCATTAACAAAACATTTAGGGCCAGATACCTGTGTGGGCTGCATCCCCTCATCTGTATGTTGATAGAAATATATGCAAATATTTCCCTTTTCTCTACTGAAAAGTGAGGACTGGATTTTAAAAATGCTGGAGATCTGGCACTTGTTTAGTTTGTTTGAAACCATCTGAAGTTTTCTGGAAGACTGATTGTTTCTTTTCATGGCTAGGAGGAAGATGAGCTCTTGGGATAATGTGGCTCTAATGGGAGAAGCTGGATCCTTCTGAGATTCTTAGTCTTTTTGCGTGTCTTTGGGATGGAGTCTTTGCCACACAGATTAGTGCTCAGCTGTCAAAAATATTTTTCACTATCTTAAAAATGCAGCTTAAAATGAAAATAGACCTTTCAAAAGTAGATTACACCTAGGATTTGTCTAGCCTGTCTGTTAACTGTCCTGTTTCTGACAGTGCCCAGGAGCCGGAGATAGCATTAAAAGTAGGAATATGAGTAGAATATAAAAAAAGTCTTTGGAAAGGTAATTGGTTCCTTCTTGTTCTTACTCTTACCATCAATAAGCTTTAGAAATAATGGGATTAATATATAATTTTTTAACTACCAACTTTAGTAGTGTTCAGTACTTCAGCATTCCTGTTCAGAAGAGTTAAATGTGTACTCAGTAATTGAGAACTGAGGATATGCTTGAAGTGATCATGTGGTTAAATTTTGCTCAAGTTTGGGTCTTGTTTCCTCCTTTCTTCATTTCTTCCATCTCCAGATTTTGCATAGATCTTGCTTGGCAGATAAAGTGATGAATAAGTTGTTTGCCTTCCTAACTCAATTGCAGTGATTTTTCATCCATGGGTTGGTTGCCTGTTGCTTTATGTCATTCCAAGTGTCAGAGAACACTGCCTCTTGCCAGCTTCTGGCAGCTCCAGAGGCATTGCCTCTTGTGAAAAGCCTTGGACTTTTGGACTGAACTAAATTACATTTTACAGAGTGAGGAACGTAGTGCAGATGACTTACTCTTTTTTGAGTGGCATTAGACACTCTTTTTGTAGGAGACATGGATATTTGGCTGGTGACTGAAGTGTTGATATGGACTGAGCCTACCCAGACTCTGGTTTTGAAGTCTCATTTTTGTCCATCAGGCATTAAGCAGACCCAAAAGGGAATGTTGGCTGGTCCTTCTTGGCTAAAAGAGGGCTAGGATTTGGTGCAAGACCAAGGCAAATTTCTGTAATTCCCTAATCCCCACAGCAAAATGATTTTGTTAAAAATTAAGAAAAGCTTTTGCAATATTTCCTGGCCTCAGTGTTTGGATCAGATAACTTTCATCTTCATGCACTGCTAGGATTTGAAAGAGTTTAGTATCATATGCCTTAGAAACCAATTTTACTTTTACTTGGAGTTGCTTCACATCTGTGAGAGATGTTTTGACAAACTAATCCTCTAAGCAATCAAGAGAAAATGAAGTAGAGGAGTGAGTTTGTTCTTAAATGTTACATGGCAAATCAGGTTCCATTTCCAGCCCTCTTCAGATTATTATCTCTTGGAATCTTTTCTTTGCCCTTTGTTTTTCAGAGTCCAGTCCAGCAGTAATCATCTGTTCTGATCCCTCCTGCGGCCATGGCTTTCTGCCAGAGGAGATGATAGTGCAAACACACAGATTTGTGACCCCAGGTGAAAAATACCAATGAAATTACAGCAGCTGTTTGGAACAGTCTCCCATACCTTTTCCAAATAGATAAAATGAGTCTGTCTTTATTAGAAAAGTTTAGAAGACTTTTTTCCTGTAACAAGCCAAGTGTGCCAAGACTACATGGAGTTTTGGGAACTGACCACATTGAGTGCTGGGTGCTTACAGCAGCAGTAGCAGCCTGGAGTTAGATCCTTCTCCCATCTTCAGTGGTCAGGGTTTTTGGGGGAACACGTGCGAACTTCCCCCCTTCTCACATCCAGCCTGGTGCCTGTCTGCATTAGCAGAGCTGTTGCTACAGCACAGTCCTGAGCGCATCAGAGCCTCAGCCCTCTGAGCTGTGGGTAAAACAGCTACTTCATGTCACAGTGTATCATGTTCACCTCAAACTCCATCAAAGCCCCTCTCGTCCCTCACCTCCCCAAAACAAACACCCACCGCCGCCCCGGTGAGGGGGCTTTGCTGGGGGGAGAGCTAATGTGGAGACACTGTGGCTCCTAGGCTGTTTGCTTTTCATAGAGCAGTTAAAAGAGCTGCATGGATCTGACTCTGGCAGGAGTGTGCCTTTTGAAAATCAGCAGTGGAAATGTCAGACATCTATCCTTCAGCTTGGCAAGAGAGGAGGTGAAGCAGCCATTGCTTCTCACCTTGGCAACATTGGCTGTGTTATTTTTTTTTAATATAAAGAATTCCAGCCAAGCATCTTACAAGTGCCAATTTTCTGTGTTTTTAAGGAATGCCAGCAATAGTGGTCAGACCATGGAATTAGGGCTGACTTGCACATGGTGGGGTCTTGCCAGAGGGCAGGCAGCCCTTGCTGCACCAAGTTGTGTGTGTCCATTCCAGGTCGAACTCAGCCTGATGCTTTTTAGATTGCATTTGTGGTAGATAAAACCTTCAAGTATTGTGAATGCTTCTAAGTTCTAAAAAGGGGTGTACCTAGAGTTTTTTGTCATGCAAAATCTTGGGCTTCCTTTCAGAGCATTAATTTCCATAAATGTTAGGAGCATTTACATGAAGGGGGTTGTCTCTATAATAGGTAGAAAGCCTCTGATTGTGTAAAAAAACCCAAACAACCCAAAACAACAACAAAACAAAACAATCAAAACCCCAACAATTTCTTCAAACATTCTTTTAATGCCTACAAGTGTCCAACACAAAAGACCTGCTGAACTTTATTCTTGCTGTAAATAGCTTTGATATGGTAAAATATACTGATCCTGTTTGAAATTGATGCCAAACATCGCAACTCTGTGTTAGACATAGTTGTAAGAGAAAGGAGCAGTGGGGGCATACGGGAAGAGCTGCAGGAGGGGTGGGATTTGTATGGTGTGACTGTGTCAGAAATCTGAGCACTGTGCATGTGCTTCTGCAGCTAAAATTAAAAACACCAGTTTTGTGTGCCAGCATATATATATATATATATATATAAAATATCATTTAACCGTGGACTCCTTGAGAAGGAAGAGCATGCTGGACTCACGCAGAATATATTCACATTAAATATGCCAAGAAGTAGTATGACCTTCCAGGTCTCTGTTCGTGGGAGAAGTAAATTTTCCTGTGACCGTTACAAAACAGTAAGCAGCTCTTGGCTCCTTGATCATGGCAGTGGTGCTGTTGAACAGTAACTAACTTCAGCCTTAGAAGTGTTGTTTTGTTTTGTTTTTTCCCTTTCTTCTGCAGCTTCTTAGGATTTTCTGTGGTTTCTCTTGGGAGTAGATATGTATCACCTTTCCAGATAAGCCCTTTTCTGTCGCTGTTTGTGGGTGGTAGTAGATGTAAATGGGTATATTTCGCATATGAGAACTGTGATACTTGAAAATAACTTGCTGTGTACTTCAGACAACATTTTAGAAAGCACTGAAAAAAATAGTGCATTTGCTGCTTTTGTTGTCTGAGGTGGATTATAATTTGTTGGTGTGAGATCAATTCAGTTGTTTCACTATGGCCAAATGTGACTTGGAATGGACTTTGCAAATCAGCTCAGTAAACGAAACTCTGTTTCGCTTTGGGATACAGGAAGGAATCCGTGCAGGTGTGAATGCAATCTCATTTTATTCAGGACTTCGTGGGGTTTTTTGCATGGGGGAATAAGAGAGCGGCCACCTGCTTGGCGTAGTGTATGTGGCTCCAGTTTGACAGGGATTTGTATATGGCAGACGTGGATAATGGGAGCATTGAGAGCTCAGCGTGCTGGGTGCCAGCACAATCACTGTCCTTGCTTCACCTTGGAGGCTGCTCCAGAGGAAAATGCTGCTCTGGTGAGAAATATCAAACCCTCTGTGTAGGCAACACCTGTCAGTAACAGGGTTCAGAAACTTCATAACTGGGGGGAAAGAAAGGAATTCTCTCTTTGCTCCTCTTTTATATTAAATGTAGTAAAATATTCAGTACGGTAAAAATAGGAAAGGTACTGGCTGGGCAATTGAAAGTAGTATGATGCTTGTTTAGTATGTACTAAAGATTTGCTCTAAACACACTCAGTGCCTGCTCTGAAGTGTGGACAGTCCAAGGCTCTATTCCTGGAACGGTCAAAAGCCTACTAAAATTGACACATATGCTTGGCTCTGTGTGTTGTGAGTCAGCCTATTGCTTTTGAATACTAGTCATATGCATGAAAAAAGCTCTCCTCAGTTGGGAATAAGGCTTTAAACAGAGATAAATAAGTAGTCCCAGTGGTTTAAATTACCCATTTCTCTAATTTAACTTCCAAAGGCTAATTAATGTACACAAGTGTCCAGTAAAATGTAATATTCAAAAGAATATCCCCCAACAACTGGGGGGGATCCCCCAACAAAGCAGTTGCAACAAACACTTGCACATCTGAGTAGAATAAATAATTTAGTTGAGTTGCCTTAAGAAATGAAAAAAAAGAAGCAGAGTTACCTCTGTTTCCCCAGTAATGTGGGAACCAAGTGGGAATTGCAGATGGTCATAGCTCAATTCTCAGTAGTTGATGATAACTCGAAAGTGCCAGCACTTTATGTAATTGAGAGTACTGGCATCATAGTCGATACTAATTAGTAGGTGTATGTCCATATGTATGTGACAGCTATTTTTAGGTGATTGCAAATCATAGAACCAGAGTGCAATTTGGGTTGGAAGGGACCTTAAAGATTATCTCAATCCAACCCCCTGCCATGGGCAGGGTCACTAGACCAGGTCCACTAGACCAGGTTGCTGAAAGCCCCATCCAACCTGGCCTGTTCTCTGTACTGTGATATTCCAGGAAGGTAATTTTGCTGTCTCACCTGCCTGCTGGAAGGAACCCACCTGCAATTCAGCCCATCATTGCCTCAGCCCTGGAGTTCCTGGTGGTTTCCTCCCTTTATTAGCTCACTTCGGTGCCAAGGTGCTTGGTAGGATTGAGTAAACAAAGCTCCAGCCTCCATCCTGGCGTTCTGGATGTTTCCAGTGTCTTGGAGCAGAGGGGAGAAGTGATTCACTGCTTGCCTCATGTATCCTTCTGAGCTGGGGGTCACAAGGGACTCAAGGGCACTCCTAAGGACAATGTATGTTTGCTTTGAGTCCTGCTGTCCTCTCACCCTCAGCTGTATCTTTACAGAAAAGGAGCAGACACAACTCTGCTCAAAGCCCACTAACACCTTTAAATTATCACAGAGAAATGGTCTCGCATGTTATCCATCCTGTGTCCTGTTTTTTAAGCATTTTATTTTCTTTTGCTTTGTTTTGCAAGAACTTATACTGGGGGAAAAAACATGAACAGTCTTTTTGGATAGCAGCGTAAAGCTTCATTTATCCTGGAGAAGTTGGCACTGCCCTTTTAGTGGGATTTGGTACAGATGTACAGATAGAGACTTGTACAGGATTTGAGAAGCATGTAAGAGTAACTACGGCCATAAATTGCAATAAATCTTTTAAAACGAATTTGTGACAAATGCTATTAAATGCTTTGAAAAAAGATCTCTGACAAACTTGATTATTTTTTTATTTTTTTAAAATTTTTTTTTTTACCATGTGCTTCCTTGTTGTCCTTTTGCCAGTAACTCAGCAAAATATTGTCAGGGTCATAATCTCTCTACTTTCAAAATAGCCATTATCCTTCCTGTGCTCCCTTGGAGCCCAGAGATGCTTCAGAGGGATGAGGTTTTCAGCTAAACCTTTGGCTTTAGTTATTTAGCTCTGGGTTTTGCAGTGTGCTGTCTGTTAATGAGATCATTGTGTTGGTCTGTAGCATGGATCAGCATGAGACTGCAATTAGTGTTACCAATCAAAAATTGGGATTTCATGACTCCGTATGTGCAAGCCCCATGACAACTGGGCAGCAGTGAGTATCTCATGGGCTTTTTCAAAACCCCACAGTGTTGTAAGGACTGCAGGCATTCCGCTTCGGATCATCTCAGTGTGTTGTGGCTATTTTTAGGTTTTGGGGGTGGTTTTTGTTTTCCCTGTGAACTTCAGCAGTCAGTGTGGTTGGGTTAGCAGCAGCACAGGCACTGCATTGTGGTGGCTGTTATGGAATGGGAGGTCATTGATGTGACTAACCCTGCTATTCAATCATGAAAAAAGCCTTGCTCTGCTCTAATTATGCTACATGATGTCAAAAAGATATTCTTCAGCTGTTACCAAATTTGTGGTAAATTTGAGCCTGATTCATGATAATTATTGGGAGAAAACAATTGGAGTCTGATTAGTTCAGAACTGACACGGCAGGGGAAGGGAAGAAAGATTTGAAAATTTACTTAGGCATTGATTATAATTAGATTCTTGTGTGTGTGAAAATGAGTAACAAGGAAGAGATTCAGGCATATTTTCTACTTGCATAGAAGAGAGACATTCTTTTCAAGTAGTTTCATGTGAATCCTTTCCTTTTCATGAGTGTATTTCAGAATACTGACTCAGAGGCAAAAACATCAGGTAGTTTGCATTTAAACGAGACCCTGGAGTACATTAAAATACTTTACATGCTAACCTAACTGCAGCCCCACAAGCGTACTGTCTCTAAAGGATCTTCCTGGATTCGTTGCTCCCATGACTTTATTCATGCTTTGTATCCTGGTTTTACTGGTCACTTCTGCCCCACAGCCTTCTTCAAGTGCTTGGGGGTGGCTGTGTGGGGTTGAACAGACAACCAGTTCTGCAAAAGGCACCTTTTATACTGATTCAGTGTTCAGGTGCAGGGCAGGCTCAGGTGTGCTGGGCTGTGCTGGATGTGCTCTGTTAGCACAGCCAGAAATGTTGCAGAAGGTTTGGAGTACCAGGGAACTTCAGGGGTTTCCTGGCTGGAAAGCAAGATTCCTCTCTCATCTGAAATGTACTTTAAAGAAGCAGATGTGAGGCTAAGGAAACAGCAATGGGGAAAAACTCCATTAAATTTCAAAATTCTTCAGTCTTACTGATGGAAGACAGTGTTCAGGCCATTTTCTTTACAGACAGATTGCAAAATCTTTAGAATTTGGATTCTTTTTTTCCCCAAACCTCGCTGTTTTTTTCACTGCTTTTTAGTGCTTTAGCTATGACTCATAATGTACTGAATATTTCCAAAATTGATACTTAACTGTAGTGCTCTTAATTCAAATCTGCTGGATCAAAGGGGGAGAGAAAAAGAGAAGAGAAAATGTTTCACATACGTTTTTAATTTGTTCCCAGATAACTGGATTCCTAAGATCATACACTACAGAGAGAAAAAAAAAAAATACCACACAGCTGAGTCCACCTTTAACAAATGCTGTGACTTAGACCTGAGTTAAACATTAACCTGACTTGGACACAAAGACCTGCTTATGGTGATAGTGCCCAAATCACCATGTTCGCTTGATTTTTGGAACAAAAGTAAGGAAGCTGGCTCCAGTGATTTTCATACTGTGAGAAATCACTAAAAAGTTTTAAAAGTCCATTCTGCTGTGTATAGTAAGGCAGTATCTCTTGGGTTGTAGTGGGTTGAATATTTCATACCACAAGATTTTTATATTTTTAATTAGACAGCAAAGATCATTTTCACATGAATATTCAAGCACTTGACTTCATACCTATTTACTGAAAATACCTGAGGAACACTCATAATTGATGTGCAGAGAGAGGAAAACTGAAGGTTTCTCAGTAATGTTTTCTTAGTTCTTTTATTATTGTTTTTCCAATTATTTGCCTGGTTTTGAACATTTGAAAACACTGTGTGCTTTGAAATGTATTTAATTTGTCTAGAAATAGCAGCCATTGTGCAATATTTTTTTTCTCACTTGTTTTTGTGGAAAAGGAAAAGAAACATTAGAAATCTGTTTGTGTCGTACATTACAAAGACTTGAAACAAACAGGTTTCGAAAACATCCTGGAAAGTTTCAATGATTAGCTTTAATATATGCCATAAAAATCAGTGGTGACCATGAGGAGCTACTACAATAAGTCTGGGTAATACTATATCCCTAAGAATGCTTCAGAGCTTGTAAATATATAGCCCAGGCAGTTAAAAAAATAATAATTTGCATGTTAAGTATATTGCAAAATAATGTTGTTGATAACATTTTTAAGAGAAGCACAGGTTTATTATATCTGTATTTTCCTGTTAAATTTTCTCCTAATCAATTAGTGGAATGAAATGATATTCCACACACTTAAATATCCCAGAAACAAATATTTCCTCCATACTGATGTGCATTTCATAATAAGCATAAAAGCTCTGCTTGTAGCAGGCTGACTTCAGCACCCGAAGTGTGGTTTACGAGAATAATTTGCTATCAGAGGGGATTTCTTTATGTGTTATCATAGGCAGTGAATCAGGCAGCTAGTATTTGGGGTTTTTCAAGTTGTATCCTTTTCCAGGAGGATTTAAGGGAGTTCAGGGATTTCTTTGATGCAGTCTGTTTATTTCCATGGTATGAATATAAGATCTGGTGTTCCTGGGTGCAGCAGGAATTAGGGCAGTAGGAAGCAGGTACAGGAGAGCAGTTTTGCAATACCAGCCATGCATTCTCACGCTGTTATTTGACTTAAAAATCAATCCTAACTAGCTCTCAAGGTCTTGCTGTTGCTGTGATTTCAGGCTCTGCCAGGAGGGGTCTGCTCTTGTTTTAAGTCTAGGGTTGATCCAAGGATTTGTCTGACTGCATGATGATCTGCGTCATGGAAATGATCCAGGATGGAACCGATGCATCAAACTATAATCTTAAATTTTCTGAAAGTCCTTCAGTGATAAACTGGGACATTCATTACAGCTCTCCCATTAAAGGAAACATGGTTAGTGTATTTGATAAGTTCCTTGTCATCTGAATTGCAGGGATGGCGTGGGGGGTGTGGACCCTTGCACTTGCAAGGTAAATGTTTTACTCATATGTCTTCACTCCTCGATAAGAAAGCTAAAACCACATGGCAGAAAAGTAGGTTAAGTCAATCCTAATTCCTTGAAGTCGTTGAATGCTTTGAAATATTTCCCTGTTATGGAAAATGTTTTCTTGTAAAAGGAGTGAAGGAACACAATGTCTGGTTTGTGCAGTGTGGGGTTTTTGTCCCTTTTCTTTTCTTGGTCATCTGGGGAAATCACTCATGTGTGCTTAGCCTTTATTTCATGGAGATGTTTTTCAGCTGTGGGGGTTGTATTTCCACAAAGGTGTTCCAGTGTGCTTTTCTGTTTAAGCCCATGACGCTGTTGGCATAGGAAGTGCACATCCTGCTGCTCTGAAGGGGAAAGTAAAGGATAAATGGTGGAAAATAGGGGCATATCTTTCAGATATTAAGTGATTTTTTTTCATGGCTGTGACCAGTTGTGTTTTACAGGTTTAAAAAAAAAACCAACACAAATGAAGTCTTTTATAACAAAAACTCTAGTCAAAACCTCTGTTCTTAATTTTATCATTTTAACATTGAATCAGCAAGTGCAAGAGGAGTGTGAAATTACAATCCTTGTGTCACACTATATTGGGAATGGCGAAAGTAACGACACAGACTCTCTTGTGGTTGTACAGGAGAGCAAGTTTTATTATTCCTGATCTCCATTTATAGACAGGTCTGAGAAGGTCCAAGAGGTAAAACTCTCATTGGTCATTAAACCAGCACATCACCATCATTGGTCAATTGGGAACTACACCCTTTGACTGTTTCTTCCAAGTAAACAACAGGGATCCAAACAACACCAGGAGATGTTGTTTTTCTTCTCCAAGGACTGTTTGGATTCCTCCTTATGATTTCTCAGGCCAGAATGAGAACCTTGTGTGACTTAGTTTCACACAGGCTCTGTGCTCCCTGACTGCTTTCTTGCATTCGGCATCCATAATCCTTGTATTGCATCCAGCTTCCTCTGTCTTGTGGCAAATGCTTGCCCCCTAGACTTGGCAGCTGGCTCTTGATTCCTGTGGAGGAGGACATCATCACGACACTGGAAATCCAAGGCTTGAGATGGTTCTGAAATGAGTATCTGTGGGTCAGTAATTTAGAGCATCTGCACTGCTCAGCGCTGGGGCCCGCAGGATAAGAAGGATGTGGAGCTACTGAAGTGCAAAGGAGGTTCATGAAGATGATCAAAGGGCTGCAGCATCTCTCCTAAAGCTGGAGTTGTTCAGCTTGGAGAGCCACCCCTCTCCTTGTGCTCTTTTCCTTCTATCTATCTGTGGCTGTGAGGGAAAACAGTATTTCCTGGGCAATGCACAGGGGGAGCTTTCCCTGTGTTTTTGGGGTCTGAATGCTGTTGTTCCCTCAGGGTCAGTAATTCACACACTGGTATTGAGGCATTTGTCATCCCCACAGGGTTTTGTAGGGTCTGTGAGGGTTGGCATGGCTCATGTTCCAGGAAGCACATTGAATCTACATCTGCTTACTGATAGACTGGATTGGGATGAATGTGTTTCCAATATTCTAGACATTCTTTGGAGTAGGAGTGAACATTAATATTTAGATATTTAAAAGGTAAAATCCTGATATTTAATTGTTTTTACCCTATTTCTTTGAAGCATAATAGGTAATTTAACAAAATCTTCATTTGGAATATTGTCCTATGTAAAGAATACTGTTATTTAATTCATAAGCAGAAATTCTTAATGAAGTAATTTAGCTTCTTTTGGATAATCTAGCATGAAAAGTTTTTATAAGTTTTCTGGCAATCTTGAATAAATTGTGCTGGCATATGATGAAGCAGACATTAATTGGCACAGTCAGCTCGCTGTGACTCTGAGTCTGGTCTGGCTGGGCAGGTGTGGCAAAATGGAGGGACAGGAGTGATGGAGTTACCCAAAATACTTTAATGATGGCAAAATACAAACCGTAGAAACCACACATTCTGGGGGCAAGCTCCAGAGACCAGGGGTGTGGCAAATTTAACAATATACAGGGATAATTGAGGGCAGGGGTCCAATTGTGAACATGGACCAGGGACATGACCTATTATGGAATGATCCCAGTAGCATCCTAATTTCCATCCTTTCAGTACCCCGCCTCCCAGGTTTCAGGTTTTTGCCTTCTGTACAAGTCACCTGAGCTAAGACACTATCCGTACCAGCCGGTTCAGTTCCTATACTTAGTGCAAATTAGGGAGACATTTTGACTGCTTTGTGTGCTTAGTTTTCAGGTAATACATTTCAAAATAAATTCCAACAGCTGGAAGTTTGCATAACAGATTAAAAATTATTTAATAGGCCTGTTTAACCTGTGAGATGGAATTTATTTATATTTATTTATATTTAGGACCTTTAAAGGTTACTCTGGTAATACAGTAAAGGAGTTTCCTCATGATTAAACTGTTGTATTGCTAATATCCACCAGAAGTGTTTTTGGGAAAAGAACCTTTAAAACTTTCTTGATAACAGCTATGAAGAAAAAACGTCAAAATGAAAATGCAAAAAAAAAATACTTGTGTGGAAATTGAAATCTCTTGTGCACATGCTGCTGCTGTAGAATATTCTGCTGACCTCCTGATGGTCCATTCAAGCTGTAACATGTTCAGGAGCTTGCTGTCATCTGCCCTGAGCTTTGATGTCAGGTTGCTGAATAGAAAAATCCATACTAGAGTAAGCTAAACACTTGATCTGCACAAGGCCTTGAATTTTAATGCTGTTGACTTGTTTCAAAGAGGGGAAAAAAAAAGCAGTGATCTGAAATTCTGAAATCAACCTTTTGGATACTGGGGGATACAAAGAATTCTCATTTTTCAGGTTGTGTTATGATTAACAGTTTGTTTTTGTTTGTCTGTCTCCTAACAGATTTATACAGATTGGGCTAATCACTATCTAGCAAAATCTGGTCACAAAAGGTTGATAAAGGATCTACAGCAAGATGTGACTGATGGAGTCCTGCTAGCTGAAATAATCCAAGTTGTAGGTGAGTGACTTTCTGTGTTTGGTGCCAAGTATCCACCAGCTCGCTCAGGCAATCCATTTTTTTATTTTCTACACTAACACAGAGTGCATAAGGGGAAATCCATCAAACTGCATAGAATTACATAGATCATTTTCCTTCAGAGGTTTTGCTAATTGATTTGAAAAAGCCTTGTCTTATAGTGGAAAAATATTGGACGTTGATGCAGTAATACATAGCAGTATTATTCCACATGGCTGAATGTTAAAAAACAGCTCATGAGGTACTTTTTTTCTGGTAGGATGCAGTTAGCCCTCACTATTTCTAATACCTCTTCAGTACTGGTCTAAATAAAATTCACAGTGATATTGCCTCCTGTGTTGAACCTCCCGCCTCCAGTTGGATTTGGGAGATCCATATATACAGCTGGGAAAGGAGAAGGGGTTTAATATTTGTGTGGCAGAAAAAGAAATCTTTCATAATGAGCTTTCAGATGAGGAAAATCACTTGTCATTAGAATAAATCTCAAGTGCAATTTTATCCAAAGCCTTTAGTTGTCTTAAATTAGTGCAATAATGCTCATAGATAATGAAAGTTCTGAACAATTTTCATGTAGTGCTGCATATTGTCCCTCTTCCCTTGGGCCTGGATCCTTCATTAGTTCCTTCAGAGGCTCATCCATCTAGTGCTGGGGATGCCACAAAACACATGTATGGGCCAATGGAGATGGATGGAATGGGAAAGCCTGCTAATGGGAATTAGGACAACCATTGTTAGGAGCAAACTGACAGATTTAAGATGCAAATTAAGAAGCCTGCAATGAAGGAACAGGACATCAGTGCAAGCATATTTATTATGTGTGTTTGAGATGCTGTAAGGGAACTAGTTCTGGGTTTAAGGTAGGGATCTACAAGCACTGGTCTGGAATGACACTGTGAAGCATCTTCCAGTGATTCTACTGGGATATGTTAAAATAAGATTTTGTGTCTCTGCTGTAGAGCAACATTATATCTCAGTAGCATTTTAGACCTGCCGTGCAGTTGCAGAGGTGTAAAAACAGGCCATGAATTAATTTATGATTATGACAGGTATTCACAATGAACAATGCTCCTTCCTATATCCATTTCCTTTAATAGGAAAGGTTTTTGGAAACTTGGGAGCAGTTACATGTTGATTCCTTTCATGCCTGTCTAGCTACCCTGCCTTAACACAGTTGTAGGAAACTTCTGCATGAGAGCATGTGTGCAAGAATACCACCATCAAAATGTGGACGTGGTTCTTTCTACCAAATATTTAAATGTATCTCTTTGAGTATTGACTTGTGAAAACTTATATGAAATTAAAATTATTCATTCTAAAATACATAACCAATTATTGCTTTGATCACCTTAGCAGGTTTGGGGTTTTTTGTCATTTTTATAACTGCCTTTTGGCTAATATTTAAGATAAGGTCTGCAAGGTTTCAAAAGTTGGGGTAGGAGGGGAAATATTTCTTTTTCAAATCACCTTTTTCATGTGAAAGAAAGGTCATATTTAAACATTCTAGTTTAATCCTCCACATTAATAGTGAAGAAAAGTAATTTGTATCTTCTGCGCATGGCTTTAGGCAGCTACATATCATTGTCACAAAGGTGAGGAGGGCTTTCACATCTAGAAGCAGCTTTATCTATAACCTGCAAAATACAACCTTTTTTTCCTAGCTACACAGGAAGAAAGCTTTGATAGGCAGTGCAGGAGAGGGTTTTTTATGTTATGGTGTGCTATGTGTAAAAGCAACTATTTGCAAGGCAGTTAAAATGTATTGATATCATTCTGGTTCATTTCAGTTCAAAATTTATGAGCCTGTAAAAGAATGTAAAAGAATGTCTTAGCAATGCCATATAAACATAGTAGCTGTGTTTAAATCCATGAATGCAGATACACTGGGTCTGACCTAGGTTCTTAAAGGTGTCTCTGTACACACGTCCCAAACAAAAGACAGCTTGTATACAAGTTCATTAGTCTCCTTTCAAGTAATTGTGAATGGTGCCAATTTATAGGAATACAACTATCAATTTTTAAAAGTGTTATAAATTTAGTTGATGGAGATATTGCATGGTACTTAAGTGAGAGATGGTAAATATTACAGGATGGGTGCACAGAACTTGGAAATTGGGATTTAATGAATGCAACTTTGTTTCTGTATGACCAAAGCTGAGATGGTGTTCCTGGAAGCAGTGTGTGCTCTTCATGTGTAGGGGCTGATGGACCACTCTGGGGAGCACACTGTAGATTTAGCTGCAGTCTTTTTCAGATTAGCATCAATTTTTCATTGCATTGCTGTGGGATAAAGGTGTGCTGTGACATGGATATGTAAAAGGGGTCCTATCAGGCAAGAGTGAAGTTGTGTCACTGCTTTGTTTCTCATGGCTATGACTGCTACTCAAATATTGTGCCAAATGTGATCCTCCTAACCGAGGGAATGAAGTGGGATGGAGTTCTGACTGGTGTCCTCAGAATACATGGGACTGCTAGAAAATACAGCTTTTAATGGATGAATCAAATGGGATGTGAGTGCTTGCCTTTATTACAGTGAAAAAACTGTGTGAAACTGAACTTTGGTTGCAACTGGTTCTTCAGACTCAAACACAAAGTCATTTCGGCATTCAAGGCTGCAAGGTGAAGCTGAGCAAACTCAGAGTGTAAGGCAAACACCTTGGCGATTTCACTGTTTCACCTCTAACCTTAAAGGTGGAAACTGTGTTCTTCTGCAGGTTGGAGTAGCATGTAAGCCATGGTCAAGAGTCTTGAAAAGTTATTTAATGATTCGTGCTTTAAAAAAGGAAAAAAAAAATATTATTCGTTTTCATAAATTTCCCATGTGGATTTAAAACCTGTATTCACTCTCCAAGCAAACCAACTGCCATGCTAACATCTCTACATGTGTAGTGCTCACTTTTCCACCCAGCAGTAACTCAGCTTCTAGAGCTCACATCTTTCTTGTAGTTTAAAGGAATTCCCTGTCACAGTACAAGAGGTTGTTAGAGCAGTTGGCTTCTGCCCCAGCTGTCTCTGGAGGCATGACCCAGTAGAGAACTCCAGCTGCTTTTTTTCTTTTTGTGGCTCTCAGTGTTTCACACATTCACTTGGCTTGGACAGCTACAATCCAAAACTCCTTTACTGAGCGGGTGAGCAGGTGCTCAGGAAATCGTTCTAAAAAATAGATGCCTTTGGTTTAGGTTTTCTGCTTTATCACATTTTTGTTTTTGCTTTTCAGCAAATGAAAAGATTGAAGACATCAATGGCTGCCCAAAAAATAGATCTCAAATGGTAAGTAGTAAAGTGGTCTGTTGTTTGTGTGCATGGCTGAGTGAAAGGCTGGGACTTCAATGTCTGAGACTTTTAATAACAATTTTAATTAATTTTTCAAAGTAGTGAACTAAAATTATAATCTTCATAATATTAATATTACAGTTCTTGCCCCATTGCACTCCACAGTAGTTGAATCAGGCCTTATAATTTATCACATTATATTTACAATTGAGATTATTTTTTACATTGCAATTGTAAATTTCTGAAATATCACATAATTGAATAGAAATTTATAGAAATAAAGAATTAGATATTTGAAAGTATGATTGAGTTCCTGTATCTTTTGAAATGAAACAAAGTAAATGAGCAATAGGAATGAAAAGAAAAAAATTCATAAAATTCAAGATGCAATTTGTTGACAAATAAGAAATTGGTGTATCTTGCTTGTGTTTAATATTCAAACCTGGAGAACCAAAAATCAGTCCAGGAAAATGAAAGGCATAAAACACCTCAAGAGTGTATTTGCTTTGAGTATTGCTAAAGGTATAGCAGAATTTTATTAAGAACACAAATAATAAAAAACCGGTTTTTAGAGTATTTAAAATTTATGATACTTCAAACAAGGTTACTTCCTTCTGTATCTTGATGAAAAGTCATTTTACAACATAAATTCTGTTATCTTCTTTTGGCATTGCAAATGCTTGCTTTGGGACACTTGGATGTCTGCTCTCTGTGTGAAGCTATTTTAATGTTTTTTTATTTTTATGAGTGTTCCTGACTGCCCCTACTTTCATGACTTCAACATGAGCACAGCCACTCATGTAGTAAAATAAAATAAAGATTTACAGAGAGCTTGACATCTTAAGTCAAAACCCACACTCTGCTCTGCTCTTCTCCTTTGGCTTTTTGTTATTTCTTGGAAGTTGCCAATCTTGTTGAAACCATGGAGCAAGCGCTCTGTAAAAAGCAAGCCATCAGAAAGATTTATCATTGCTCCTTTTTGCTGCTTTGAAGAAGGTGGTTGCTGTTCTTGCTGTAGCCACTCCAGCAGCTGTCTGGAGTGTAAATAATGAGAAAATTTTGACAATTACTATAATTTAATGTTGCACAAGTGTGTTGTAAGAAGTGATTTTCATTCAGGACTGGAGTCTGTAACCAGTTGCAGGACATTGCAGCTAAAAAAGTCACTTCAAGTCATTATTGTCAATGAAGAGAGTGTTGCTCTATTGGATAGTGGGATGCATGTAGTAGGTTGCTTTTGGAAGCCGGATCAGGTTATAACCAGAGGCATGCAGGGGGCATGTGCTGGGTCAGGAATGCTGGACAGGGCTGGAAGGACACATTTGGTCTGTGCTGCCTCTTCTGACATTACTCCACTGATATTACTCATTCAGGAGGTAGTGGTGAGTGGGACAGTCCCCCCCACTCATAAGACCTGCAGTCACAGCTGGGCATACCCAGCAGCTTTCCTCATGTGAGGAAAATGAGAATTATGCCTAGGGCTTCCTTTTATCAAGTGCACACATGCTTACAGAGCTCTTTGACATCTGACTATAAAAATACTGTGGTTGCCCAGAAAAGCTGTGGCTTCTCCATCCCTGGAAGTGTTCAAGGCCAGGTTGGATGGGGCTTAGAGCAGCCTGGTCTAGTGGAAGGTGAAACTAGATGATCTTTAATGATCCTTCCATCCTAAATCATTCCATGTTTCTTCTAAGGCAGAACATAGGAATCTTCATAGGGGTGGTGTTCATGCAGTTACTTGCAGCCCTTTGTCAGGTCCAGGACAAACGTGGTATAGTGCTTGTTTTAGGTACAGCAGTCTTCATCCTTTGCCTTTCAGAGCACTCTATTAATACAGTTTACAGGGTCCTGCAGAGTGTGGTAACTGGTGTTTGTGTCTGGTGACCCTGGCTCAGAGAGGTGGCAGAGGCAAGGCCACCTAGATACTTAGGTAATGTCCAGTCTTCTTTCAAATCCATCTTTCAGTTAGAAATGTCCATATCCATATTGAAAGGTGAGCAGCACAGATGAGGTGATCCGGGGGGATTAAAAAAAAAAACCAAAAAACAAGCACCAATAAATGGAGATTTAACTTTGCTCATTGCAAATCTCAGAGGGAAGAAAACCTTCTACTGTCCTCTTTTCCCTTTGTAGAGTCCCAATGCCTTGAGCAGGCACATGAACTGAGCTGTGAAGAATCAGCTCACTCCCAGCCAGGTGTATCAGCTTAGAAAGCTGGACCAAATCTGTGTAGTCCCAAATCCATTAAAGGACATGGGGAAAAGAAGTGTCTTCACTTCCATGTGGCTCAGTCCCAGGCTGGTGATGCCAAACCTGAGGGAGCTCTCTGCAGAGCCAGATCCAGCCTCTCTGCCTTGTTCACAGTGTTGATGAGACCAGTCAAATTGGCCCAAATGGAGCATTAGAGACAGCTTGGGTCTGTCAGGCTCCAAGCCAGTGCTAATAAGCCTTGTCAAGTGAAGTTTAGTACTGCAGAACGATGTGGGACCATCCATGCTTATCAATCTCATCCCAGTGCCAAAAATGACATGACAAGGTCCCCACTGGCTCCATGACAAATCACTTAGGTGAGAACCTTTCCTCCCATCATTATCCTGTCTGGGTTTTTCTGCTGAGGGGAGTTTTCCTGTCTTCCTTTGCTCCAGATATGAGTTGGCTGGCTTTTATATAATCTATTATAGACTATTCTATAGCTTGTCCTCTGCATAAAATCTGTTTCAGGGCTTTTTTCCCCTCAACCTCTATATTTTTGTACTGTAATTCTGATGATTAGTTCCAGCTGGATGCAGAAAATACTGTGGGTAAGAGAGGATGTACTTGTATGGAGCTCAGGCTCCGGGACCAAGAACATTTGGAGAGCATTGCAGTATTTGGGTTTTTCAAACCCCAGAAAATGTTGGCATAGTTCTTGATAACTGGGTGAAGGGCAATAAATCAAGGCCAGTTTCCTCTCCTACACAGTTCTGAAAAGAAGACCTAGGTGAATAAACCTGAGTAGGGCTATCTCTGTTAATATTGTTTGTTTATAGAAAAACAGATATTTTCCCTTTTTTTTTCTTAGTTGCTTCTTGCTTAGGGCATGATTTTAGAGTTCAACATATGGCACCTTGCAGATGGCAAGGGAGGTTGGTACCTGCCCTCCTAGGTACTATTGATTATTCTTACTGCTGTGGGTGCCTTTGTAAGTGCTGAATGTTACCTCTTGTAAAAAGGTTCATACTATTTGCAGTTGTAAAATGATAAAACCCAAAGTGCATAGTTGTCTATGCTACATTATATATGTATGAATATAGCAAAACTGAAAGGAAGACAATTGGAGAACCTGTGGGTGGATACACCAGACTTTCATCTTCCCCTGTCTGGGGAAGTTGTGGGACACCCAGGACAAGAATTTGGAGCAACAGAACGGCACTTAGGCTTAACTAACACCACAGCACCTCCTGTGAGTAAGTGAGGAAGTTACTGTGATTCGCCTGTGGGTTGGTGCTCGGGCTTTAATATTTTTCTGGATCACTTTGTGTCTGTATCTGTTCTCAAACAGAAAAAGGGAGGTATTTATTTTTTTCATATGTTGACAGGACGTTTTTAAGAATGGATTTTCTGATGCAGATATGAAGCTGTAGTGGTAAACTTGTATCACCCATTCTTCCTACTGCTGTTTGTCTTGGAAACAAAGGATCTTGTACGGACTCCAGTGTAGGTCAGAGCCAGCATTTCTTCCCAAGAACTGTGTGGAAGTTGGGATGAAGGCCGTGTTTTCATAAAATAATTTAATTTTCAAGGAAACCTTACTTCTAGTGATGGGAATTTGACTATTATTTTCATATTTGACTGACTTTTTGTGTTCTGATAATGAGCTATTTTGTAATGTGTGTAACTCCTAAGGGACAGTTTGTATAGAAATTTTCCACCATGGTGGGGACCTTGGTTTTGATTTGAACAGTACTGAGAATATTAATTCAGCTGTTGGGGAAAGGTAACCATTCCCCTCCTTAGTGTGATCCTTGCCAGCTCCATGAATTATTTTTTTTATTGTCAAAAGAGCATAGATGTTGAAATCTCCATTACTAATTTCTGAGTATGGCATGTGTTAGTCATATTTCTGAGTTCTTTTTCTCGAGAACTTTGGTGAATTGATGTAACAGATGTGAGTGCTGCCATGATGTGGTCCATACTCACAGGCTATAGGTGGGCTCACACATTCATGACTTGGTTGGAAGGAATAATATGAGCTGAAACCATGTGCATGCATCTGCATAACCCAAGCAGCTCTCTATGTGTGTGTAATACCTGCTAAGGGAGGGAGCTGCTGTGTTATGTATAAATAACTAAAAATAGCTGCCCTATTTATAAAAAAAACCCAACAATAATAATAATAATAATAACAATAAAAAAATCTTAGTTACCTGTTTTCTCACAGAAAATAATTCTGTCTCTGCTCTTTGAGAACAGGCGCCCACTTTAACCTGCTCCTCTAAACGTTTTGAATAGTTTTATACAGCCACTGTTGTCCAAACATTGCTGTAGGAAGGTGTAATAAATCTTCCAGGCTGTTGCTCCTATGAGTATATCCTCTGAGTCCCAAAGCCAAGGAGAGCTCTGCTGCTGGGGCATGTGCTGCTAATTCAGGGGAGCAGCCCTGCTGGAAGATCAAAAGCATCACAAGCACATTTCTTCTCCGTGGATTTCTAGCATAGGATTTTTGGAAATGTATCCCAGGGGTTAAATATAGCTGTGTATTTTCAAGTAATCCAACTCCAAGGCTGAGCAAATGTAGTAGAGGGAACTTTCCCATCATCTAAGCCTTCCCCCACTTTGCCGGGGGAGTTTGTAACCAGGAGCATATGTTTGGAAATTTAATCTGGTTTGATGTTACCATGGTAACAGATGGGTATCTTCTGGCCCTAACCTGTGGTGCAGTTCCCCACAGCTGAAGGTCAGCTAAGGGGGAAGACATCCCCCAGTGCCCTGGCCAGTGACAGACACCAGCTTAGATGCTGTGAGTGCCTGTGCAGGGACATGGCCAAATAGCAAGTTTTGGAATGTTGAAATAATTTTCTATATGCTCTCAGGGTTTCTGTTGGTCATGTATGAACCCATGCTGTGATGCAGACAAGAATGATTTACTACAGAGATGATCTGCCAGGTTGCTTATACTTACCTGTCCTTCAGCCTCAGTTTATATGACTCTTGCTCCAAATTTGTTTAATTTCTGGAGGGGATGGCTTCCAGAGCTCTTCTCTGCATGCAGGGATGGGTCATAAGGCAGTGTGTGCCTCCTGCATTGGATGGGTGTGTAGGGTGCCTTTGGAAACATTGCTGCTGGCACACTTATTTCAGTTCCATAATGGATCACCCTCGTGGTCCCCAGTGGGCTGCTGTCAATTCTTCACCCTTTAGAGTGATGCAAGAATTTGTACATCATTTGTCTCTGAAACAGTGTGAGCTTCAATAAAGACCCACAAAGTAATTTTTATGGACAAAATGAAATATATGAGCTTCACTATAAAGACAGAATTAGATTCTGTTTGATCATTTACATCACAGTTAAATGGAATTACTGCACTTTGAATACCTATGGTTCTGCTCACCCTGTATGGACTAAATACATGAAACCCCAAATGGATTGAGGGGCCAGTCATTCCACGTGTTTATATAGAGATGTCTGTAGCTTCCACTTATATATTTACACCTACACCAAAGTTTAGAAGCACCATTACCATAATTTTCTGCCATGACCATTACTGATGTAAAATTATTACATAGATATATACCTTTTATACAATATTTTGCAAACGCATAGCTTCTTGTTATGCTTGGCATAAGTGGGGAAAACTGTGAAATCATGGATGAAAACCTTTTCTAACTAAGAAGAAAAAGTTTGATTGATTTGAGGATAGGTGGAAGTAAAAATGCATTTGTTATTCTCCTTCATTTTGGTGCTATAAGAATTAAGGCTGTTTGTATGGAAATTACTTCTCATTACTTCTCATGCCTGGGTGTTTTTTTCCACAGGAGATGCAGTGATAAGCCCTTCACTGTGGAATATCTGTGTAAACAGATCATAACTATTACAAGGAATTAAATAGTCCAAAGAAATAAACTTCTTGTCTCTGTGTCTTTTCACAGATCTTTCATTTCCAGCCATTGCTTATACACTGTAACTGTGTGATAATGGTTATTTTAATTAGCTATTCCTTGAAGGTAGTGCATATCTAGAGCATTTTATTCTTCTGGATTTTGTGCAAAACTATTTTTACATATACAAGCAGTATTATTGCACTTGTTCTGAGCAGTTATGCAGAAGAATTTCAGTAGAAGATGTTATCCAGGATCCAGGTGCAAGGAATGAGGGGGCACATATGTGTTGGTGCCATGAACAAATCCCTTGGGAACAGGTGAAGCTGAGAGCCTCAGGCCTGCAGACACAAGAATGCCTGTGAGCCCAGCGGGGAGGGAGCACCATGCCTGGGAACGGGCTGTGCCCACAGCTCCCTTCCCAGGGACCTTCTTTAGAAATAAACAACTGTCAGCCTCTGCCTTGCAGGAGGTTCTTTCTGAACATGTTTCATTAAATTCTGGATTCCTGCTGAAAATTCAAGTTAATGATGCACAGAATCTTCAACGTCTGAGCTGGTGTAATGATACACAGGGATCTGCCAGCACTTGGTGCACTGAGTGGTGTTGGTGTCAGTCCTTCCTTTTAAGCATTTGTGCACTCTGAAAAATATTGGTTTATGTAAATTTCAAGGATGTTTTAGGAAGAAGTCCACCTTTGCTAGATATTTGTGTTATTTTAAATTGAATCATAGAATGATGAAATTATTTGGGTTGGAATGGATTGCAAAGACCATCTAGTTCCAAACCTGCCATGGGCAGGGACATCTTCCACTATCCCAGATTGCTCTAAGCCCCATCCAACCTGGCATTGGATATTTCCAGGGATCCAGGGGCAGCCACAGCTTCTCTGAGCAACCTGTGCCGGGGTCTCACCAACCTCATAGGGAAAAATTTCTTCCTAATGTCTAATCTAAACCTGCTTTCTCTTAGTTTAAAGCCATTCCCCCTTTTCCTAATTGCACAGCGCACAACTTTCAGCCTGGGAGCCTCAGATAGAAAAAGGCAGCCAGGGAAGGTAGAAATAATGTATCCATGAGAGACACCGCTGTCGTCATTATGGGTTTATTAAGCCCTGCCATGACTTCTCCCTACCTTCTCCTCTTTTCAGTAACACATGAGTAGAGATTCAGTGCCGAGAAATACAGTTACTGTGGTATGTGCTAAAATATTGTCTGGATAGTTTCATCTATATCCTAAATTAATGATTCTCCAGAGGCAGGATTCTTTGTTGATACTTGTTTTCCAAAGTTGAGCTTGTTGTTGCTTAATCATAATTTAGAACATCTCAAGATCTCAAATAATTCACAAATTATCCACTTTAACTTTTCAAAGGTCTGATTCTGAAGAGCTAATCCAAAAATATTTCCAGGGATATTTTTCAAAGAAATTGCTTTTCACTTTTGTTTTTCTCTATGGGAAACTTTCAGTTTTAAATAAATAAACCTGAAAAAACCCAACCTGAAAGAAACCTGAAAAGCTGAATAAAGCAGGAGCATTTCTACAACACTCCACGTGTCTTTCCCTGAGAAGATCAGCTTTGGCAAACCTTGTGATGTCCTGGATGGCCTGAACCCATTCACGATACAAGCGTGTCCCTTGCATGCTCTTTGTTGTCATTGAATTTTGGCCAGTGTGCTTTGAAGCACAGTTTTCTCTTGTGGGGTTTACTGCCCTCATTTCTATTCATACTGGGCATGTTGGGAGTGAATGTTGAATATTTGTCCCATTATTTGTGCAAGAAGAGCTGGAAACACAGGATAGCAAAGGTCTTACCAGGGTCAAAGAGGATGCACAAGATGAGGCTTAGACTGGTTCTCCAGCCTTAGACTAGTGCCCAAACTCTCCTTGTCTTTAAAAACACAAAGGCAATTTTAAGAGAAGAGTCAACTTTTCATGTATGTTTGAGCAGAATTTTGTTTCTGTGGTTATATCTGCCACAACCTGGCTTCAGAATATGGATTAGCTTCATTTGCCCTTCCGTTACATCTTTTATTTTATTTGAAACGTGCCCACCAAGTTCTGTCAAAATCCTGAAACTTAAGTTTGGGAGACTTTTTTATCCAAGTAGTCAGGAACAGCAGACGAACACAGGGAGCAATGTATTATTTTCTTTTTAAAAATATGCATTTTGAATGGGATAACTACCAATGAAGATTTATTTTAAACAGAGCAATAAGGGTTAGTATTTATGTCTTTCTGGGACAAATGGAATTTGCAGTTCCGCTTTGGTATTTTTTTATATATAATTATGTTTAGGAAATAGAGCAAATGAGATATTATTGGAATGGAGAGCCCTTCTTCCCCCAAAACTCCAGGGTTCTAATGATTGTCAATGTAATTACTTAAGATTTTAAGGCTCTTTCTAAACTTTAGGATATGAAAATATGAGGGTAAAAGCTTTATTCAAAATAACAGACAAGGGATAGATTTTGTCCTAAGAAATAGTTTGTGTTAGGCTATTTCCTTGTTTCTGCACTGTATGTGAAGTCCTCTGAAATACTGCATAAAAGTTTGTGAGGCCTTAAAAACTTCTATATAAATTCAATATTTTTTTCTTTTGAAAAGTAATATATTAAATCTATACAATTTAAATTTAAAAAAATAATATACTAAATTTAATCTACTACACATAACTGAGCCACTACACATGATTGAGCCACAAGTTACATGGAAAAACTGGTTTCAATATAAAAAGTGGCTTTTCTGGATAAGCTCATCAAAACTCCCCATTTATCACTATAAAAGTTGGGAGCAGAGGTCTTGCATCACAATGCGAGAAACTTTACCTGGTGTATAAGTGAAGGAACCTACAACAAGTTTAATTCTGGTTTTTGTTTGAGAAAAACTTCTGTGTCTGTGCCAAGGGCAGCACTGGTTATCCTTTACCTTGTGTATTTGACTTGGCAGAGTTAGAGAGACAGCTTTGGCTGGAGGCAGTGTCCATACTCAGGTTTTTGTTGGATATAGTCAATGTTCAACACGGCAGTGTCCACCTGTGGGTATCTATTTACAGGCTACAGGATGGGGATATTTGGGGGTCAGGGTTTTTTTTCCTGGCATATCCTGTTCTGCTTATACAGGCTAGGGCATGCTTTCTCTGTAGCACTGGCAAGAATAGAAATTGAAATTGCTGCTATATGACAAGCACAAAGACTTGTGTGATGATCTGGTCTTGGATAGTTCTCCATGTACAGCACTTAGTTGTGATGCCTTCTGTTCCCACCTTGTCAAGTTATTCATGTTAAGAGGAAGTTTTCCAGTAGCTTTCCCTTCTCTGAATATGAGAATGGGAGTGATATGTTATGTCTGAGCAGAAATTTAATTTTACAGGGTTGTTGGGGTTTTTTTTTTCTTATAATCTCCTAATTAAAAGAAAGGAGAAGGAGGAGCCCCAGAGGCTGGCAGTCCCTCTGGGCTCAGCAGTCCTTGGTTGGCATTCAGGGACATTTCAATATAAATACCCATCATAAAAAGATGTGGGACTGATAGCACACGTTGATGGTGATTACACCTGAAATAGTTCAAATATGGCCATCTAAAATTGCAAATTCATTTGGCTATTTTGGCTGGGAAGTTTAATAAGGCTCAGTTTTGGTTACCCCTGGTAATGTTTCTGAGTGAGATAATCACTGTGGGTGGCTGTGCTTGGTTTTCCTTCTTTTGCACAGCTTTCCCTGGTTCTGGGTAGGCAGGGAATCAGAGCATCCAGCTGCCATCTTTACTGCTTTGCTTCTGCTGTGTTAAACGTTGCTGACAAAGCAAATGAGAAATCAGAATTGTCAGCCAAAAACCAATTGTAGCTCACAGTGAAACAGAAGATATCCACTCCTTTTGGCATATCGAATCCTTTCACATCTGCTTAAAAGGTTTAAGTTTTTGGCAAAAAAAAAGGGCCCACAATGTCTGGGTGATGATTTTCTGCTGAATGCTGTAATTACAAGGAGGTGTCGCACTATATTAGGAACAATGAAGTACGACACAGACTCTCTGGCTAATAATAGTTTTATTATTCCTGATCTTCATTTATAGACAGGTCCGAGAGAGTCTGAGAGGTAAAACTCTCATTGGTCATTAAACCAACACATCACCATCATTGGACAATTGGGTACTGTTGACTGTTTCTTGCAAGTAAGCAAGGATCTAAACAACACCAGGAGATGTTGTTTTTCTTCTCCAAGGACTGTTTGGATTCCTGCTTATGCTTTCTCAGGCCGGAGTGAGAACTTTGTGTCACTTAGTTTCACACAGACACTGTGCTCCCTGCTTGCTTCTTGAATGTAGCATCCACAAGGAGGCAACTGTACTTGGTGTTGGAAGTCACCAGGATGCAGAGTCATTGGGGTTTTGCTTGGACTTATAGAATGGTTTGGGTTGGAAAGGACTTCAAAAACCATCTTGTTCTAATTCTCTGCCATGGGCAGGGACACCTCTCACTATCCCGGGTTGCTCCAAGTCCTGTCCAGCCTGGCCTTGAACAGTTCTGGAGATGGGGAAGCCACAGGTCTGTGCCAGGACCTCACAACCCTCACAGGGAAGAATTTTTTCCTACCATCTAGCTGAGATCTATCCAGAAACTTAACTTTTATCCTACATACATCCAAATGGTCTATCATAACTTGCTATCTCCAGCCCTGTCTGCACTGGGGTCATCTTCCTCCATAAAACAATATTTTCGTATTATTAGTAGTAAATACAGCAGAGACCAGGGACAGAATACTTCCTTGGAGCTTTTACGGGTGAAATTCGTGGCGTGTTGCTTTCTTGTGAAGTCCTCTCTCCAAAAAAGCAACATGGATTCTGATGCATTAGGCTGATTCAGCCAAGATCAGAGTTCTTGACTCAGGCCAGTCATTGTTGTGTGGGAAGGACCTTCTTATCACCCCTAAATTTTAATCATTTCAGCTATAGTCCTGCTTTAGTGTTTCACGTTCTTCGTTTTTTTCTCTAATTTCCTCCTGTTTTCCTTTTCAAGTTCTATTTTTCCTTCAAAATCAACCAATTCCTCACATTTCTGCCATGCTGACATGTAATGTTGTTAATGTCACAGATACTGTCTGAATCTTAGCAAAGTCATTGATACGTTTATATCTTTCAGTTTATTCTTTTAGTGAATTCCTTGTTCATGCAGTGCTGTACATCCCCACAGAATCTTATCCTAGTTCTTCATTTTCTGAATGTAAAGGATGTACTTTTGCACATCGCTGTTACTCTCACTTGGTTTCATCATGCATGATGAAATTAGGGTATTTTCCATACCAGTGTAGCACCAAGAGCCCCTGTTTCTCACAGCTTTTAGCCAGGCATTACCACTGGTGTGGCAAGGCAGCCCATCTGACCTTTTGTATGGCAGTGAGGTTCCAGGTTGCTCAACCTGTGGTCCAAATACAGACCTGAGATGGAGAGTAATCCATCAGTCTGAGGGTGCGAGTGATTTATCTTAATTCAGTGGCTACAGTGCTCAGAAAAACTGGGGGGTTATTCCGTAGGAGAAACTGAGTGATTTTAAAGGGGACTCCCTGAATCTGAATAAGGTGAGATGAGAGCATCAGTAAAGACTGCTCAATAGCACCAAGAATGAGGACATGGATGAGGAACTCACTACCCAGATGTAAATCTTGATTGTGTGCTCACTCTGCCCTAAAAGAGAGTTTATGCAGAGATGAGGGGCCTGGGAAGCGAAGCAAGCAGAGCACAACTGAGAGGTACTGCAGATCTGGAGTGGGGGTGAGATATTGCTTATCTTTGGTCACTAATCTGCTTATTTGGAGAGGAGACATCTACCCACAGCTGTGGAAGTCTGGAAATGTTCTTGGAATGATGCAACTTGTTAACTGCAGGTAGCAGGAATAGATTGATCCTTCTATGTGGTGTTTATTCTTGAAAAGGTGAACTTTGGTTTTCCAGCCAGTTCCCCAGACACCTCAATGAAAGAACTGTGTTGAAAACTTGGAAGGGCTGTTGGGTGCTGAAGAGGGAAATGGGTCAATTGACTGTTGGATCATACTGAACTGTGGATAAATGAACCTTTGAACTGCACCCTGCTCCAAGTTCTAAGGTCTGAGCAGTACAGGAAATGTATTCTTTAGTACCTCTCTGGGTTTTGGAGTATATAATTTACTCAAAATATACTATATATTTTGTGTACTTTATATTATATCTCAAAGTATAATGAGGTTGATAAAAGTATTTCTAATTGTTGAAATCACAGTTCAGCAATGCCAATAACTTACCCCATCTCCCTGATAGAAGAAAATGTTTTATTGTTACAGTTATAGACAATAAATTAATATGCCCTGAGAGAAATCCATGCAGGAAGTTTCCAGGCAGCTTCCCAGTACTTTTTTATTACTTTGAGAAGGACAGGGAGCTCAGGTCAGGTGATGGGAGCTCAGGTTCTAAAATGCTGCCTTAGCCCTCAGTTGTGTGGTTTTTTTTTTTGAGGGCAGGCAGGAGCTGACAGGACAGCTGGATTTTTCATGTTTCCTTTTGATGTCTCCACACTTGACAGAATGAAGGCAGTTATGTGAGACCAAGTGTGGGGCTTAGTGTCTGTCTCCTTCCTTATCCGGTGGATGCAGTGTTTGGTTGCAATGTTTAAGGAATTAATAAATTAATGTTTGAGAGATGTTCAAACACAAAGATGCTATTTTATCACTTGCTGATTACCATGGGTAAATGAAAAAATTGCTCAACAGTATCATCCAAGAGTTTTTTGTGTAACCACCTACATGGTATTTCCTAAAATGTTCCTTGCAGCCCCTCAAGGTGTCCAAGCTTAGACTTTTGCATGGAAGTGCTTTGGTCTGAAGATTGGCATCTCTCTGCATCTTCTGGTTATGACAGCAGAGCTTCAGTGGGAGCTTGGTGGGAAATCAGGTGTGAGGCTACTGCAAAATTCTTATTGTAATGGTGAGATAGAGTATAAAACATTCCTGACTTGTGCAGCCTCTCTGGAGTTTCTTAGGTAGGGTTTGCATCCAGTCTGTGTGCAGCAACTGGAGTTGTGTATAGCAGCTGACAGCTAGACCTGTTGTGCGCAAGTCCGTACCTGGTGAAAATCGATTTTGTCCCAAGGAACATGTTCCCATTGTCCCATCTCTGTGAGGGGCAAGACATGCCCCTCAGCGACTGACCAGAGTGGTCTGACATTTCTGACACGTGGGGAATGCCGTGAGGAAACGCTTTTCAGATTCCAGCTGGGGTTTCCAGTTACAGCTTTTATATTCAACTCTTGGTGTGGCTGGAAACTTTCGCCAGCTGTCAGCTTTGGAGTAAGTGGCAATCTGCCTTCTCAAACAAATGGCCTCGACGTTTATTTTTGGTTTCATGTTTGTTACACTTGTCAGTTACAATTCCTGATACAGAACATCCTTGACCCCGGAGTAAGAAGTGCAGTGATCGCCTGTTGTGACTGGGGCTTGGGATAACCTGTTTCATGCAAATGCAAATAACAGAAAGCCCTGAGCTGTGGAAAAATCAGTTTATAATCAGTGGAATAATGGACCTCAGTAACTGAGAGGGTTTCATGCTATGGTTTCCACATCATGAGCAGAAGGATTTTTTATGGGATGCAATGACTGAGTGCGCTGAAGTGTGGCGGTAGATGGAAGTAAATAATTGCTACAATGCATTTTCTTTTTGTGTCTCCTTTTTTCTGTTTGTTGTGTTTGTTCTTCAACAGATTGAAAACATAGATGCATGCCTGAGTTTCTTGGCTGCTAAGGGGATTAACATCCAGGGGCTGTCAGCAGAAGGTGAGTCCACTGGTTGTTTAAGATTTCATGTTAAATGAGGAGCCTGACTTACTACCTGTGAATCCACGTAGAACATGGAGTGTAATGGAAGATTAATAAGGTCAATTTAAACTTCTGACAATCTTCTTTTTTTCCCCTATTCAGTGTGAAAGGTAGATAAAATACTTATCTAATTTCTACACACCTGACTTGTAAAAATAATTAATGAAACCAAATTAGAATTCAGTCATTTCTTTACTACTTTATGTTTAAGACCAGAAATTTCTTATCTCAGTTCTATAATTTGCACATTGATCAGTGTATATTTTACAGATATAAGTGAACTACTGTCAGTTGTTTGCTTTTTCAGAGAAAAATTTATTTTCTTGTTCTTAAATTATTCTCTTACAGGAACAACGATCCTGCTTTCTTCTCATTTTAAAGATTTTTCTTGTTTCCAAGTGCACAAAACAATCAAATCCAAATGTTTGGAGCAAAAACAAAAACAACAAAAAAACCCACAACAACAACAAAAAAAGAGAAGACATTTTGACCTTTAATTAAACACTCTGCTTTTGAAGAGCATCAGAATTTTTCTGAGACGAAACTAGGTTTACTCTGTTCCTTTATGCCAGGCTGTATGGTACCTGTTGGCTCAGAAGCTGTTTACCTATTATCTTATTATGAGATCAAACAGATTTCTGTCATCCTCAGCACCAGCTTTCACTTTTCATTTAAATATGCTGGAAAAGAAGTTGGGTTCAGTAGCTGAATATATGATATGTCAACTCCCAGTGCTTTACAGAACAAATCATTGAATGTGTGGCAATAGGTGAGACTTCAAAGTTACATTAGATGACTGAGTCTCTTCACAAACTTAGTTTGGAGGAGGAGACTGCAGCAAAATAGCAGATATTTAGTATACATTGTTCTAACTTGAATATACCACATCTAGCAGAAGAGGAGGCTGAATGTTAGATGTATTCTTAGGCTGGATTAGAACAGCAGTAACAAATATTTTCTTTCCTGAGTTCAGTCCACCTGAGTTCTGCCAGCATTATATGCCTCAGTTGCTCAGTTATAATCAGAAGAATTCTCATACCAAGAAAAGAAAGCATGAGCTAAACCTTCAAACAGCAGAAAATTTGTTTGCCAGGAATTGATTAAAAAGAAAATGCAGCTGATTTGATTGTAAAAGCCAATTTTGACCTTCGTATGCAAATATTGTAAAAAAGCATTTCACATTATTTACCTGTCTTGATAGAAGGTAAAATCTAAGTAAAACAGCAGATCAGTGGTGAGAAAACTGCCTGAGTGTACAGAGTTGGCAGTGTGGTATTGCTCATGCTGGGGAAGGGACAGCATGATTAATGCTCATGGCTCTCCTGCCAAGTCACAAGTCAGGCCCAGCAGGTTCCATCTTATCCTATGGCTTCACTGATTTGGGATTTCTGCCTTTCTTTTACACTATCTAAGAATTAGTTATTAAGTCACACAGAGGCTAAGAAGGGACCAGTAATGTTTGCTGCCAGCATATAAATGAGAGCATTTACTGGCTCCAGCATTAACATTGAAGGAAGAAAGTGACAACTAGAGAGGGGGACAGAATTAATACATTTTTAGAAAATAAATTTAAAGACTTGAATGCAACAGTAATTTTCTCTTTCTAATTGATACAGCACTGTGCTGAGGAACACAGAATAATTTAAAGTGAGGAATTTTGTTACCAAACAAGCCAGTGTTTCTGTGCAAGATGCCAAGACATGCTAGGTCAACTGCAAATAACTTTATTTACTTCACTGGCAGATCCTCATCTAGGAGGAAGGAAAAGGTTGTGATTGTTTCCAAATGGGAATAATCACTGAAGTCTTCTGGGTTTGTTAAGAGCATGTATTTTTCAATAGTGTAGCTTCAGTGTGGAGGGAAGTTAGTAATTCAAAACTGGAATTTGGATGACTACTGAATGTTGAAATCACTTTGGGCTGCATGTGTCATATCCTTCCAGTGTTGAAAAATCCTGCTTTGATATGTGCATGCCACTTACACAGTCTATTTTGATGGATTTATGCATTGCAGATACTGAGCATCTGCAATGACTGATGATGACTGTGCTGTGCTGGAGGATTCCCTTCCCCAGAAATGTGGAGGCAAAGAGGCATCCCCTTATCAAAGATTCTAAAACATCTAAAGTCTCCATTTGTAGTTAATAGGGAAAACTATGAAGAGCTGGAGACCTCTTTTCACTTCTTGCTGCAAATTTTTATTGTTCATTCTTTGAACTGTCTTTCCATACCCCTGCTTTTAGACTTGTTTTAGACTCCTGCAATTGCAGCTGCCCAGCAAAGCTTGCTCTCCTTCACACAATATCTACTTGCTCTCAAGATATTGACGACATTGGAGGACATAAATGTGCAGTAGAAACTCAAATTGATATCACAGATAAGCAGCTGCACATCTTTTGGATAACAGATGAGCTGGATAATGATCAGCTGAACACATGGAACAGTGATGTAGGGGAAACAAGCACCAACAGGGATATCCCAGGAAGGAAATCAGCAAAGAGTGGATTTATGGGGTTTCCTTTGAAAACCAAATTCCAGTTTCCTTGCAAGTGTCTGGAGTGTTTGTTTCCAGTATCCAGGACAGTAGTTTTTGGCGCCACATTTTGAATGGGTGGGTGACGTCCTTATCTGAGTCAATATAAATACCATGGACTGGAGAGGACTCGAAGCAGGAAGCATTTGAGACTCTGCTGATGTGCAGAGGCTGAAGTACTCTTTGAAATAGTCCTTTTGTATGAAGTGCAGGGTAGAACTGCCAGAATTACCTCAGTTGAAGATAAAAGAAACAGAGGTACCTCTGAAAGTCCAGTTTAAAATGTTTTGTTTCAAATCCAGAGGGAAAGAGACTGCTTTAACTCATTAAAAGTGTTCTTCATTTGATTATTTGGTCAAAAGCAGGTTGCTTTTCTGATAAATTCAGCAGGCAGACATAGAAATCAACAAGTTATAGGTGGGTCACTGTTGTAATTGCTTCTCACTTCACATAGAAATCAGTTTCCAGTTGCATATAGCTTTTTTAAATTTAAACAAGCAGGACCATGGTAATTTCCTTTATCTTCTGGCCTGTATTTGTGCAGTTAAGCTTCCCAGTGCCTCTGGATCTGTTTAGTTATGCTTCAACCTGTGATTAAATGCTACTTTCCTTACAGTTCCCATGAGTAATTTGAGTTCTTTACTGGAGATAAGGAAATTCTTTTTACTGTATTCTGCTGTATTTTGTCTGTCCTACTTCCATCCCTGTCCTTCCAAGCTAAACACAGATTATTAAAGAGAACCTGCAGATTAGAGAAGGAACCTGCCTGGTGCAGTGAGAGAAGGCTGGGTTTGTGCATGGCACTGCATGGGAGCAGGAGTGGGCTGGGAGAAGGTGAAGCAGGCAGGATTAATTGGGATCCCACTGTTCAGGAATAGACTAATATTGGCCAAGAAAACAAAGGAAGAATGAAAATGTCTGCGGAAGGGCCCTGGGAATGATAATCCTTTAAACAAGAGAATGGAGGGTCAGTGGTGGGAGAGAGCACTGACAGAGGAGGCAGGCTGCAGTTGGAAATGGAGTCAAGAAGTATGAGAGGAAAGGAATATCCTGGGTCTGGGTGGTGACCAGGGCTGCTTAGAGAAGGTCTAATATTCTTGGAAGACGTTGGCATGGATTGAGACAAATTTCAGAAAGAAAGTAAATTATATCAGTGGCTGGGAAGGGAAAGTAGATTGAGGTGCAGGTAGATAAGGAGACCAAAGCTGCAAGCTGGTACTGAAAGGGGAATCAAGAGTTTTAAACCTTGAGCCTCAGATCTGCTGGGTAAAGTGCTTAGGATTAGGAGCAGAAGCTTCTTTATACAGCAAAGATGAGCAATGTGAGCAGAAATATATCTGGAGAGGGAGTAAAGGAAGGAATGAGGCCCATCACAAACCCAACAGAGCAAGAACTGGAAACAAAGGAAAATTCTGGTTGTTGCCTTTGTGCTGGGCCACTGTCTTGCCACACATCTCTCTCTCTCTTTCTCTTTCTCCCTTCCTCCCTTCCTCCCTTCCTCCCTTCCTCCCTTCCTCCCTTCCTCCCTTCCTCCCTTCCTCCCTCCCTCCCTCCCTCCCTCCCTCCCTCCCTCCCTCCCTCCCTGTCAGCTCTTAGTTCAACACAGGCAAAAGTTCAGCTGTAGCTTTTTTAATTCACTTTTTTAATTTAGGAAATTAAACATGCTAAGTAATTAAGTCACAGCACATTAAGGTTGTCTGCAAGGAAAATTTTGCCCTCTTGTGTACTTACCATGATAGAAGTGGTTAAGTGCATGGTCTGATATACCTCTTCATCTTTGTATTTCTGTTTGCTTTTACATTTTTACATTTGATATTGCATAGAAGAGCAGAATGACATTCAGGAATGGAAAAGTTTATGCATTGACTAGGAAACTGTCTTTGGGTACACTGGGTGCCCATCAGCTTGTGATAGTATCAAAGATGGTAATTATCTGTTTGAATACAGCTATGTCATCCAATAACCATATTTTCTAGTGCAAAACTTGCATCAAATTTTCTTAGTGGAAACAATTATTCTAATATTCCTGAAATACATGTGAAAATGGAGTGGTTTTCTCCTTGTACAAGTTTAGAACTGAGAAATCATTTACAGTGTGATGTCCTTAATAAAATTGTTGTTGTGGAGGTTCTGTTTTGGGGTTTTTAGCTATGTTAGTTTAAAGGAAAGATTTAAAGGGACTTGCTTTTTAAAGCACACTGGCATTAACACAGACTACATCAGAAATATGAGATATTGCTCAGTCACCACAGGGGAGAGATTATTTGTTTGTTGTTGGTGCTCACTGGCAATCAACTGTAGTGCCAGTTAGATATGCAGAAAGAAACTAAAGGATATCCCAAAGGAACTCAGTTCAAACAGTGTTCTGGGGATGCAGTGGCTGACCTGCTGCACTGTCAGAGAAAAAGTACCCACTGAATGGCTGACAAGTCACTTCTTAATTTTGCCTTACAGAAATCAGGAATGGGAATCTAAAGGCCATCCTGGGCCTCTTCTTCAGCCTGTCTCGGTACAAGCAGCAGCAGCAGCAGCAGCAGCCACAGCACCATCCGTCCCAGCAAGCAGGGCCTCCATCCCAGTGCCAGGTGGGCGTCCCTCAGCAGCAGGTACCAGCTCTGCTCCAGACTCCGTGCCAACAGCCCCCACAAGCTGTGCAGCATCAGTTCAAAGCACAACCAGAAATGCAGTCCAGGTGGGGAAATCTCCTTAAAGTTGGGGTTATCTTCTTCTTTTTTTTTTTTTTTTTTTTTTGCTTCTCATTGCAGGTCTTAAAAAGAAACTCCTTTATTTAGTTCTGCTCTAGAATAAAGTATGTTGGGAATGGAATGCTGCGTAGCAATTGACTTCAAGCCTTTGGAAATCAAAACATGTGTGTTTAAATACATTCTCAGTGCTGGAAATCTGAAGCCCCATGAGTGTAACACCCCTGCTAGACCAAGTAACCACAGGATTGTAGAAGGATGTTTTTCTCACTATTCCTTTTGCTTCTTTCTACTCACAAAGCATGTTTTCCTTACTCACAAAACATTGTTTCCCTTAGAAAACATACATTTTAGGCATATGAAAACCAGCTTTAGTTCTCAGATTACAACAGTTTCAGTCCTCACTAAGAAATGGAAGGGTTACCTTCCACTGTGGAGAAGGGTTACTCTGACAGTGGTAAAAGAAATAGAGCTCATAACGCCTGGTGGCAATCAAAATCAAATCTAGTCTTTTTGGTAAAAAAATAATGCTCTGCTGGCTTTACATGAAAAATAATTTTCACAGTTGGTGTTGGCACTCCTAGATCAGAGTACAGACGAATAGAAAGGGGTTTTGTTCCTTGAATGTCTTTAATACTAGGAGTGCTCCGCCCAGGTTGGAATAAAAGCAGTTTTCTGAGGCAGTACCACAGTAAATGTATGTGCAGCCTTCTACTGGTCTGACCCTTGCACTGCTAAAACAGGCAGGGTTTAGTGGGGATAAAATGCAGAATTAAAAGCAGAAATAATACTTGCACATTTACTAAAGGATGAAGGCTTTTTGTTTGTACATTTCTCACATTGAGCCTTGCTTGTGTTAATACACCTTGAGGTGAACACTGGCTTAAGTGCTGCCTTATGAAGTTTATAAACAGTTTAACTGAAGCCTTCCAAGTGAGACTACTCAAAGGTTATTTAGGATTGGCTTTTATGTCTTTCTTCACAAATTATGCTCATTTGGGTGTAAACAATAGTTTTGTATAACTGAAAAATGTAGTGTTCTTACAGCATGTATAAACGGGAAATAATTACTATAAAATAAAGATGCATTTGAAGATATTTCTGCAGCTTTTCTGTCAAACATGCAGAGATGCTGAATACTGTTTTACTATTTTTAGTGCATTCTGTAGATTGGCCTGGGTTTCAAATAATCGCAAAATATATATATCCTGAAGATCTTCAATGTCATGTTTTCTTAGTATGTACTAAAGTCAAATTGCTCAGATTTCACAGAAAATACATATAATAAAGGAACAAGAAAGGAGGAATACAGTTGGGGGTTGCATGCAGATTTGCATGTTCATTACTCTGTAAAAACTAATTAATTTCAGACTGTAGTGGTTTTAACCTTAAGTCATACTTGGGCAAGAAGCTTTATATTCCTGTGAAATTCATAAAAAAAACCTTTTCTCCCTAAAACCAGTTCAGTGGCTTTAAAAAAAAAAGTTTCTTTGTTCAATGTTCTCTTCCACTTTTTCTTTCCTGTCACAGTGCATCTCCCAGGGACTCATCTCAAAGCAAAATCATCCGATTCACTCTTGGTCAGAAAAGGTCTTCTAGGTTAGCATTTCTTCATCTTCTGCAAAGCATGAATAATCCTTTTGCAATATTTCTGGGTGCATGTTTAGGGTTCCTGTCAAAAACAGTTTGTAACTAAGCCTTTACAAACAGCTGAAATTGGAAAGTTTTAGATGAATTTAATTTTTTTTCTCTTTTTTTTTTTTTTTTTTTTTGAGGTGTGGAATGCATTTTGGCCCTCAAGGAAATAATTTGATTTTCTTGTTCTTAGGAGCTTTTGCTTTTGAGAACAAAACATGGTTCTGGGAGTTCTCACCCCGCTATATTAATTATATTTTGATCTGCATTATTGAATTCATAGAATCATAGAATATTTTGGGTTGGAAGTGACCTTAAAGATCATCCAGTTCTATCCTCCATCTGAGCTGCATCAGGCTGGTGTCTCAGCTAGTGAGGAGAGTGTTGTGTGCATGATGTGAGCCCCAACAGCACTGTGTGGCTTTTGCTCATCAGAGCCACTGCTCTCCCCAGTGCTCTCACACTCAGCACCTGTAATCTGCTTGGAAGTAAATCATAGGTATTTCAGTCCATTTTTTCCCTGTATCCCAGCATGACTTGCATGCCAGCTTATCTGTCCATCTCATCTCAGTGATGGTAAGGGTTGCTGTGGTTATTAATCTAGTTAATAATCTTGTTATTTTACTATTATATTTAAATGTTTGACTAGAATATAGTTTTATATTGGTAAATTATACCATACCATTTTTGCTGAGCTTGGGAACTATAGTTTATGATTTTTATTTGGTTTGTATAGGTTGTTTTATCTGCTGTATAATTTAGATCTCTCACATCTTATTTCTTATATGCTAACAGTGAATCTCTACAGAATAATCCCTGTTTTCATGTTCTTCCTTGATCATAATTATGGCTTGACAGCTCATATTTGCTTAACAGAGGTGCTGAGGAGTAACAAAAGAGTGTTCTCCAAGCACAGTATCTTCTCTCTAAATAGCAAGAACTAAGAAGTGTCTCCCTGAACCTGATATTTTTCCTTAGATTTCACAAGCACTGCTGTGAAGTATCTTGATCTAATACCAAAAGCAGGGGCTTAAAAACAGTTGGTTAAACTACAGTGGGGGAAAAAAAATTAAGAGAAAGGATGTCTTCAAGAGCACTTATAGCATGTTGATTTTTTTTATTCTTGGTATGTTTTTATTGAGAGTGACAATACTGACCCAGATGGAAAATTTATCACTCCTTAAGTGGTCACATGTTTTGAGGAGCTTTGTTTACTTTAAAATGTGTCTACTTTGCAAAACCTGTGTGGATATGTATGGGGAGCCTTTTCTTATCCATCAGTGCAGGAAGATTGTCCCTTCCCTACTGCTGGAAAACTCCCTTCCCATACTGGGGCCCTTGTAGCCTGGGGTGGGTGCCCCATACTCAGTGTTTCAAAACTGGGTGACAACTTTGGGCTGAGGTACCTTGTAGAAAATCTAGCTTGTTTCCTGTCAAACAAAATGACTTTTCGTGGACTTCTTTGTCTTGGTGACTTTCTCAAAAAGTTTTATTTGTCTCTGGTTGCCCTCAGCTTCTTCCCCTGTGGTCTCCTCTACAGTGGATGAAGCCTCTCTGGGGTTTTCTCATGGGCCCTTTGCTGCAATGATGAGTATGGACAACTTTTTAGCACCTCCCAGTGCTGGAAAAAGCTGGATAATTTGAGAGACTGGTCTAAAAGTCAACCTCAGAACCATGATGTGCTGTGGTGGTTTGAGTTAGTCAATTAATTTTTGGGTTTGTATTTGAATGATGCCCTCATGTCTTAGACTCTTTTGAGCTTTGAAAGCATGTGCATGCAGCTGCTGACATTTTGGCTTTTTCTTCATGTTTCTTTTCAAATTTTCTATTTCTTCACTAGTCTTGGATAAATCAGTTTATTTAGGGAGCCCTGCCAGGTTCCTTCCTGGCTTCTCTTCCTTCTCACAGGGGCATAATGGTGATTTGGTCAGTTACATCCCCACTCTCTCTGACAACTGGGACTTCCTTTTACCTTACTATTGACAAAGTCATTTAAATAGATTTTTGTATTTTATATAAGGAAACTTTAAAAGTATTCTGTGTGTGAATGTTGGCTTTGAAGTGTTCTGAGATGTGATGCCAGTGGCTTTCCTGATTCTGTCAGGCTTTTTAGAGAAGTTTTCCACCTTCCTTTTTGCCTCAAAAGCATAAAAGCTTGTCTCTTTACTCCAGAACAACTACATTTTTTTCCTAGTTAAATCAGCTAAATCTGGTAAATACAGGCTATGTTAGGAAAACGCTGAAAGAGACAGATGCCCAGTTTAAACCAGAGGCTTATACCAGCTCACTGATAGTGTGGTTACTCTAGGAGAGGGTGTTGAAGCTTTGAGTGATTTATATAGGCTAAAATAATTAAACCAAGTTAAAGTTTTGGTAGGCTTGGCTGCTGAGCTTTGTAGTTGTCAGGGCAGAGATGTGATGTGCTTCTCTACAAGGGAAAAGGCAGTCAAGTTCCATCTCATAGTTATTTCTGAAATAAGGGTAGCCCTTATATGGGCAGCATGTGATGAAGTGTCCAGCAGTCTGGCTTAAGACAATGAGTTAAGGCAGTAGCGCCTCACTTAGTCTTAACCTTTTGCTGGCAGTATTGCTCCACTGATTTTACCTGCAGCTATTTCTGATTCACCAGACTTATGTCAGGTGACTGTTAATTTTGTGTCAGGGCTTTTTCTCTGAATTTAATTTTTCTGAATTGTAAAACAATTCAGACTGTAGCTTGTTTGAAATACACTTTTCATCTAAGATGATTCTTTGATTTGTTTTTACAGAAGTAGAAAGACACTTACGAGCCTGTACTTGTGCTGTTGATCCTTTTATTTTCAGCTTATGCATGGTATCCCATAGTTTCTTGCCCAGAGTGCCTTTTACCTATGTTTAAACATGCTGTAAATTCTCCACCAGGCTTCCAGGTCCCACCACGAGGGTGTCCACTGCAGGCAGCGAGGCCAAAGCTCGTGGTTCCATCAGTGCCAACAACCGACGCAGCCAGAGTTTTAACAACTATGACAAATCTAAGCCTGGACTTCTCCCTCCAGCCCCAACAAATAGCAATGACAAAGGTAAGCACTTAATAATTTGGATTTTTCTTAATAGTGGCTTCATTTGGAGGAAATTGGATTTTCTGTTAATCTCCAGAAGACTGACTCAAAGTTGTGTGTTATAAACATGACATCTACAATCCAAAAGCCAGCTGTCTTTGAAAAAAGTATAGTCCTCCTTTAATATATCTGAACTTGTGACTTGCTGGCTTAAAGGTACATCCAAAAAATAACTTTAAAAAGTCATGGCACTGGTGAACCATGTTTTTTCATTTTGCTTCAAGCAAGGGGGAATGAATTAATGATAAAATAAGGCATTTTGATGAGTAGTTTGACAAGAATGAAAAATGACCTCTAAAGATTTCTGCTAAGTTTTTATATGATAAATATAACTATATAAACCATTTGCTTTTATTTCCATCACTGTTGTGGAAGATCTTGTAAGATACAAAATTACACAATTTCAGTCTAACTTCAGGAATCATCTAGTGTTGTGTTTGAAGAAGGAACATGTTATGTTTTATAGATGTTGCAGTGAAATGATGTCTGTGGCAATGCATCAGAAACACTCAGAGCTATGCTGTGTGTGAAGTGGAGCTTTTTTAAATGACATTTACTGACTTTGTGTCCATTCACTAGTTTAGTAAGCTGACAGCATTCATTAACTTGAGCTTGTAGCTCTGAGTGGGGCTGGGGGGATGTGGCTGGTGAGAACTGAGCGCATCTCTCCAGTCTAGCATGGTCAAATTGTCAGCGCGGGCTGGCGGCAAATTCCACATCCCTAAAGCCATTCTGCTGACAAAGAGGGGCCAACACTGGACTTCAGCACAGGCTCCCTGCAGTGACTTAACAGTTGCAGCCTTCAGGCTCAAGTCTCCTTGCTGGCCGTGCCGAAGTTCTGATAACTGTAATGAGCATTTTGCTCCAGGGAAGAGCACTAGTCTGGGTCAGCTTCTCTGTGGTTCTCATGCTTGGCTCTTTCCAGGAAACTCTGGTCTTCCTTCTCTAGAAATTGTTTTCCTAGGACTGTGTCAGTAGGTTTTGGAATGTTACCCCAAAAAAGTTAGAGTGGCAGGGGAGGATCTTCAGCATCCTCCAGGGACATTCTGAAGCACCCTGGTCAGATCTGATATAACAGAAAAATAAAATTCACCTCTGTATAAGATAATTATTATAATTATATTAAAGATTAATGTATTAGTATAATAAGCTAATAATTTAGCAGTATTCTACCTTGGTAAATCCATGCATACTCATTTAGAAGGTGCAATGTGTAAACAGTAATGATTTAGCTGTAACATCAGCATGTAATAGTTGTCTCTATATCTGAATTAGGTCTGGCTTTCAGTTCAAAGAACAAGCTAACAGGTTTTAGTGTGAGCAGTAGAAACCTTGTTTTCCTGTATAATCTCTCTCCAATCTCTTTCTTTGTCCTTCTTGTGAATATTCTTCTGCTTATGTCCCATAAGCCCTGGACTGGGGAGAGGTGGGGTGGGATTTGTCTTGTCCTGCAGCATGGGTTGGTCGGCTGGATGATCCCTACTCCATATGGGATGTGTGATGTTATGCTGCATGGAAGAGAGGACTTCCAGCTATTTTAGCTTTTACTCAGTTCACCAAGATTACTAAACAAGGAAAGTAATGTACTGGTTTTAGTCTTCAAAAAACAAAAAGAAAGAAAAAATTCTTTATGCTTACAGAGAAATAACAATAATTTGTCAACTAATTTAAATATCAAATGCTTTTAGATACTCAGTCCTGGGAATCCTTGTTCCTAGCTGTAATTCATCTCTTGAGAAGATAAACTGGTAGTTGAAAAAGCACGAGATGAACTGCTTTCTACAAATAATACAAAATGAGTGAAGGAAACAAGGCTAGTTCTTAGGCTGGTAATCTACATAAGTTGCATTAGCTACTTGGAATTTTGCTCTGGTCAAAATTTCCAGTCATAAATGACAATCTTTTAAAAAAAACCAAAAAACCAAAAACTTACGTAAAGTTGAACTTAAAAGTATACTCATGACACAAAGTTGGTCTGCATCCATGAGAAACAAAAGCAATTGGTCTGACAAATTTTTAGCTTATTTTGAAGTTAATTGTAACATTGCCAGGCAAAGTTTATTGTCAAAGTGCTAAGACAATTCAGATTTTCTGACCCATATCCTGTGTTTTGCCTAAGAAAATGAGACTTACATGACTGTGCTTTGTGCCAGGCTTGGTAAGTTTTCATCTCTTTACCCAGTGCCTGCTCCGTTGTGTGTTTTTGAGGAAAGAAATGGGAGAAAAAAAAATCAGCCTCTTTTTGGTGTGATTGGTCACTGTGATAGAAGGTGGCCTTCAGTGTTTGAATGTTTGAATCATTTCTTACAAAAAGTGGGTTGTAATTTTTAGCTTTTATTAATCTGTGGCCTTTCCCTCTGAATGCAAACTGTCTTGTTAGTCAGTCGTCTGTGTCTTGTGGCGATGAAAGTGCATTAATTGAGATAGAATGCATCAGAAAGGAAGAGGACAGCAAATGGAGCATGGAAGAACAGCCAACTACTAGGAAATAAATAACCTAGATTTTTTAAAAGATTCTATAAATCAGTTACTGATGACATCACTGATTCTGTAGAAATCCTGGGGAAAAGATTTGTGTAATATCAAAAATGATTGCACCACTGCAGAAAAATAAGGGGGCCTTGGTGAGCACTTGTTTGATGTGAGGTACACATGTGCTCTTAGCAAAGGAACATATAAAGAGATTCAAATCTTCTCTTCCCCACAGCTGACATTGTGTCCTCATTTTTTTTTTTCTCTCAGCCTCCACATGCTGTCTGACTCCACTTTCAACATACAGAGAAGTGTTGTTTAGTAAGGATCACTCAGACACCTAATTCAGTCTTATGGGCACCTTCTTTGAGGTTAGGGCCTGATAGCATTAACTTGCTTTTTGAAGTTAGAGCCTCAGTTTGTATATAAAATTACCCTTTTATAAGGAATTTACCAAAACTCACAGGAATCTCAGGACCCTCATTCCTCACATCATAAAATGATAACACACTGTAGTATGGTTTTTTTTATTTATTGTCACAGTGATTAGCCATTTATAATTGCAGTTATGTTCCACACAGGGTATTTTTATGTGTGTAAGTGGTGTTGCAGGCTTTTATTAAAGAAAAATGCCATTGAAGTCTTAATTGCATTTTTGTTTTGTGGGAAAATAAGCACTTAGGCTTGTGGGATTTGGGGTTTTTTATGTCATCCTAATCCCTTCATACAACTGGAGCCTTTTAGTTCTCTTCTGAATTATCAGAATTACTTAGCCCATGCTTATGTAGGAATAGCTTTGGTTTACTTCCTTGTCCTTTAATATCCTTGAACACCACAGGTCTACTATGGCATGGACAGCATCAGACACTTCCCACAATCACTACGGAGCTCATATAAGTTATCAAAAATTTTTCTAAGGAATGTAGAGAGTCAAATGAACATTGCATTTCTATGCCTGTGTGCAGTTAGTAGTTACCTTGAGGCTCCACATTACCATGTCCTTCTAATTTCTAACAGGATCACCAGATAAAATATAGTGAAAATTTGATTTGCATATGCTATTTAGAATACATAAATCTACTTTTTATCCATGGCAAGGAGGAGCAGAACTGCGTCCTAGGTAGTATCAAGAATGAAACTTAAATATAATGAAACATACAACTTCAGTAAAGACTTTGATACAGTAGGTTTTCTCATGAGTTTATGTCAGTGTTTTGCTTGCACAGAGTGGAGAGTCTCTTGAAACATGCTCTGAAAGCAGCCTGCAGTTGTGCAAAATGGTGGGAATGGTTTTTACTAGCTCTGAACACCCTCATATACCCACTGTCTTCACTGTTCTTCAGGCACTCAGTTTGCATTTTGCAGTCTCAAAAGTCTGATAGTGTTGTCTGAGAATATTCTGCTTATTACTTGTGTCAAGTCTATAAAATCAGTGAAGTTATGAAGCTGTAAGAGACATCAACTTAATAAGCCACCTTCACCATGTTGTACTGTGACAGGCTTACATGCTTTCTTTATATTTTTTTCTTCTGCTTTGTTCCTAGTATTTTATTTAAAATAATCCTACAGAGGGCAGTAGACATTTGTGGGAAAAATTACACTTTTCTTGTGGATTGAATGTCAGGGAAAATATCAGTAGGAAAAAAAGTATTACCAGACTTTGCCCATTTCTGCTTGAGATCAAAGGAAATGTTTATTACTCAGTTTTATAAAGAAGGCAGGTTGATGTCAGGTTGCTCTTAGTGTCAGAAAAAGGAGAAAACCCAAGAATACATGCATACAGATTCAGACAGTGAGTTGAAATAAATGACTGTTTTAATAGCAGTGTCCATATGGGCAGGAGAGTAAGAAAAGTGTGTGTTCCTCTCCTGTTTATTTTATTTTATTTTATTTTATTTTATTTTATTTTATTTTATTTTATTTTATTTTATTTTATTTTATTTCTTTCAAATTTTGAGTAAACCCTTTTAACTTGGAACACTGTATGTATTGAATAACTGTCTTTTAATATGTAAACGGTAGTCTTGTTCACAAGGATGTGTGATGACACTTCAAGGGGCACACTTTTCTTTAGGGGAAATCCTGAAGTCTGGAAATAGGAATTAAATTCTTCACTATGAGAAGAATAAAACATTGGAGAAGTTTGTCCTGAGAAGAGGTCAGACTTCACTTGCTTGAAAGTATTCAGGACTTGCCCCTAAATACCTCATCTCAGGTTATCCAGGCTATCCCCAAATGCTTTCAGGTGAAGGTTGGGAGCATTATCTCCAGAGGGTTCTTGTGACCTAGATTCTTACCATGCTTTGATACTAAACTAAATGGTGTTTGGTACATAAATACTATTTCCTTTTAAATTTTTTGTTCAGTGTAAACTACTTAAATAAGAAGAAATACTAAGATGTTTTGAAGGACAGATAAGGAATTTCTTTCCTTTTAACTTTTTAACTTTGTGTTATCAAAATTGAACTGACTACCATCAGTAAAATGTTAGCAAGGAAATGTCACCCCACTCCAGTGAGCAAACTGGTGTACAGTTACACATGCCACATGTGTGCTAAAAATGTGTGCGCTCTATATGTAGGCAGTTACATTATTAGGTTCAAGAGGTCAGGGCATCAAGTTCAAGGGCATGGTTCAATGGCAGATCTCAGAGTTTTAGCAGGAAAGGCTCTTTAGAGTTAAATCAATATCTTCAGGTCAACTTTACTAGGAAATCCATATTTATTTCTCTAAATGCCCTCTTGAGAAAGAGTAGAAAACCCTGGATTTTGGAATTTCTACTCCTGATGATAAAAATGTTTCATATTCAATCCTGTATTGATATAAAAATGCATGACAATACACTCCCATGTCTTGTTTCTATGTGATACTGAGCTTGTCTTGAACTCATTATTGCTTAAGGTAATTTAAAAATGGCAGATTTGGATTATGTCAAACCCTCAGATTCAATTTATAAAGGCTACTTCAGCAGCTGAGAGGAAAAATTCTCATCTTCATGTGGAAAAAGGTGAGAAATGTGCATAAGGAAATCAAAAATGAGTTCTTGTGGGTAATGTCTTGAAGGCTAATATATTCAGTTTTATTCAAATGGGCTTTGAAACAGAGGGGTGCTGATAAAACAGGAAGAGCTCTGCATAAATAGAACTTTGGAAAAACTGCTTTGCAGTTTGGTACTTAAAGAGTTAATTTATGTTCTTTGTCTAAAAGAAAGGTTACAAGATTCCCTTATTACCTACAAGATACCTGTAGAGACATTTATAGTAGTAACAATTGTTCCTTATCTCAACAGATAGTGTGTGGGTATCCATTTCTCAGAAATTTGATAGTAGCCCAGTTAAGACCACAGATGGGATTGAAATTTTAAGAATGAGGGTGCTTAGCCATTGGAAGAGATTAAATCAGACATAATGAGTCAAAATCTAATATTTGCCCATAGCTGGTGTTCAGACAGAGGTTGCAGTTTTGGCTCAGAAATTACTGAGCCTTTTTGTCTTTAAGATCAACACGGATGATCTGGAAAGTTTTCCTGAAAGAAAAATCTTTCATTTAAGCACATTAAAATGGAGGCCAAGTCTTCTTTTGTAGCTTTATGTAAAATGAGATGAAATATTTGACATTCTGAGTGATTTGAATTGGCTCCTGCACCAAGTAAAGGATAATCAAGTGGCATTACACAAATTTTCTTGATGGAAACATTCTATTTAACCTCATGCAGTTTTTCCACTCCAAATAAATTAATAATTATAAAGAGAGACAAAACCCAGGCTTTTGCCTTTTCACCCAGTAATAGTGTAAGAACTACAAAACCCAGAAGTGATGAGAAAAGAGCTCTGGGACTTACAAAGCATGATAGAAATTTGTCTTAGAGCATTTAATTTTTTTTATACCCATTTATAAAAGCATTCAGCCTGAATGGGAAAGAGAAGGCTTTTTATGGCTTCAGGTGCAGGGATAGTTATCAGGATAGATGCCACAGGGAGCTGGGATGTTGGATGCAATTCCTGTGGTGTGGAGTCAGCTGACCTAATGCTGCCAAAAGGTCCCTGGGATGGCTGAACAGACTTTACAGTGGGCTGTTTGACAAGGGCAGCTTGTGACAGGATGTGGGAGAATGACTTTAAACTGACAGAGGGTGGGTTTAGATTAGATATTAGAAAGAAATTTTTTACTGTGAGGCTGGTGAGGCACTGGCAAAGGATTTCCTGTGGCTGCCCCATCCCTGGAAGGGTTCAAGGCCAGGCTGAATGGGGCTTGGAGCAAACTGGCCTAATGGGAGATGTGGCAGGGAGGTTGGAACTGGATGAGCTTTCAGGTCCCTTCCAACCCAAACCAGCCACAGTCCTATGATTCTGTTATTACATAACAGTTGTTACAATAAGTCTTACATTTTGAATTACATCTTTTACTAATCTGGACTGGCTAGTCCTGAAGTGTTCAGGTGCTTGCAGAAGGGAGAGTTCATACAAACCCCCAAAATCAGTGCTCCCTGCTGAGTGAGTCATTGCAGGATCCTGTGGCACACAGATAGGACATACGTGTGAAATTTTAAGCTTGGTGTCTTAACCCATGTTTTCTGTAGGCTGAGGATTTCCAGCTGAGGACTCTCTTGCACTAAAGTTGATAGTGAAAAGGCATTGACCCTTTTGGTACCAACTGCCAGGTCATCACTGAACCTGTTTTTAGCTGTGCCAGTGGATTGGTGCTGAGCCCAGCTCTGCAAGGCTGCTGGGAAGGCTGGGGGAGAGGTGGGGTGAAGAAAGTTTTGGAAACCAGGGCCAGCAGAAAGATCTCAACAATTCACTTGAGACTAGCAAAAATAAGTAGAGTTCCTGAGATTGAAAGATCCCTGTGCTTATGGGTGAAAAGTAAATGGATGTCAGAAAGATGGGAAGTGATTTTACAGAATGAAACATCTAACATTTACTTTTGAAATTATGACTTGATAAGACTGTGCAAAATTCACTATGATTAAAAGCATTGCAAAAGTGGAAAAGATTTTATATTTTTAAAGAGGCATAAGTCCATCAAATATAAAACTACTTTGCCCACACTTTCAAATTTTCTGCTGGGAAATAAATGTGATTGTCTCAACAGCATGAAAATGTGATAATTACTTAAATTTCAGTCATCTGACCATGTAAAAATGTACCAGTGCTTCATTCAGGTCAGACATGAAGCAAGCATCACATTCTGCTTAGTGTTTAGGTACTGCCTCTGTGTTGTCGTTCAAGAGATGCTCTGGTTTTATTGACCGAGCGTTTTCCCTGTAAGTCTGACAGAAGTAAAATAAATTTACAGAATTTGTCCCATTAAGTCCATTACCAGAGTAATGGGTGTTTTCTATTGTATTGCTGTGTGCACTACAAAATACAGATGCTGGAGTAACCCTATCCAGTTTTCTAAATATAATGTACATTGAAGGTATTTACCAAATGCTCAGGGTGATTTATATTGCCTTGAATATAGTACAGTGATCACGAATTTGATGATGCAAGAATGAAAATGGAAACACAGGGGGAAAGGAAGGACCATGAGGTAATCTGAAATATCTGCTGAGGAACCTGGTACTTTCTTTTGTTGAATCATAACTTTGAAGTGCAGCTATGGCTCCTGGCACAGTTTAAAGAACTGTGCTTAAAATTTTAACCAGTTTGCAGCTTACACTATATATTTGTAGAATTGCCTTTGTAAAGAACATGGGGAGTCTGTGCTCCAGCTCTGAAGGAAAATCAACTATAACTATATAGAAAACCCCTATACCTGACAGGTGTTCACAAGTCTGTTCTGAAATGTCTTGTGACAGGAACTTGACCATCTCTTAAACTGTATCCCTTACAGTGGCCATTTGGTCCTAAAAGTAGCTATTAAAAATATACATATAAAGCCATTCTGTGTGGCTAAAAATAAGGCATATTTTTGCTTTTCCTTCATCTTTGTCCTGTTTATAAGTCTTCCTATATTTGAAGGCTTAAAATGTCTGCTTCAGCCTTTTCTCTTCTAGACTAAGCAACTACCACTACTCCATCCTTTTTCTTGTATGTTCCTTATGATAAATCTCTTTAATGTGATAAATCTCTTTAATGTGATAAATCTCTTTTATGTCTTGATGGTCTCTACTGGCCTCTTTCTAGTCTGTAAGTCTCTTTTAGACAGGTGCTGGAGCCAGATACATCACTCCACCTCATGCCTTATTTTGCTGCTGAGCAGCATGGAGTAGTTAAGTTCTTCGTCTTCTATCCTATGATTCTCCAAACCTCTGATTCTATATGTGTGTTGGAGGTTAGGTGTCCTTCCTTTAGTTCTGGCTCACCTATGGAATTTTTACCCATCAATGGCTGGGAAAACCTGAATGCTGGTACTTAATGAGTGCTTGAGGAACTCAAAGAGTTCGGCTGGGCCCAGGGGGTAAGGGGGGCAAGGAAAAGGGAGAGTGGGGGCAGCTGGGTCTGGCTGGTTTCTTCAACTTCAGAGCAGAACAGTCGCTGGGAGTTGTTGCAGTTTGGAGAAGGGAATTTGCCATCATCCAGATGGAGCTGCTGCTTCTGCTGCTTTTTCCTTCTTCATTGGTGGCCTCTCACTCCCTGTCCTGCTGGGATGTGTGGCAGTGCCAGGCACCGCTGCAGAGCTGCTGATATACCTCAGCCACCAGCCCGGGATCTCAGCTCATCCCTGCTGTTCCAGCTGAGTGTTCCTCAGAACCCTGCAGGAGCACCAGGACTGACTGCCCGAGGGGTTTGTGAAGCAAAGCCTCTCCTCCATCCCTTCCTGTCTCAGCCGAGAAAGCTGTCATGGGTACCCTGGTTCTGTTTTGTTGTTAATTCTGTAGTTATTGTTGTTTGTTTGCCTTGTTATATGTACTAGTAAAGAACTGTTATTCCTATCCCCAGATCTCTGCCTGAGAGCCCCTTGATTTCAGAATTATAATAATTCGGAGGGAGGGGGTCTGCATCCTCATTCCAAGGGAGGCTCCTGCCCTCCCTAGCAGACACCTGTCTCCTAAACCAAGACTGTGATTCTCCTAAAGCATTTCTGAATGGCATTTGCTTTCCCTTAGTGCCACATTATGAAGTGTGCAGCTGCATTCTTCTGCAACTCCTATTGCTGCAGTGCAGTTGCACAGCTGATGGTTTGACCTTTTAAATTTAGGCATTCACTTTCTTCTTTCTGAGCACACACCTCTTCAGTCAGCCTCAGTGCATGAAATCTTACTGACTCAAGTTTCTATCTCCAATTTATCAAATGTATTAATGCCGAGAAATTCCCCAGACATAAGGCTCCTGCCTTGTGTCAGAAGGTGACCCCTACAAGATTCATTAGCATCAAACAAAATACTCATCTTTGGCCAGCTGAGGTATATGTATATCCTGGGGTATTCTTTGCAGCCTTTCACTTTTCTAATCAAATGTGCTTTTGAAAGATTGGCTCATCCTAGTAAATCTTCAATGACATGTTTATGTTGGATGTGTTCCCATCAAACAGCTTAAAGACTGTCAGGAAATAGCAAGCAGCATGGCATGTTTATAGGACAAGTTATGAGTATTCAGTGAATCATATTTTTGCTTAATTTTGCAACTGTTCATCTGGCTGAATCTGGCATTTAAAAATATGTCCTCTTCTACCTAGACAAAGCCTGGCTGAAGGCTTAATTATGGCTGAAATGGAGCTTTACAAGACCACAGGACTTTGAGCATAGTTGGTATAAGCTTTAGAAATAAAAGAAACAAGCCAAAAATGTATTTAAACAAAGTTTCAGAAAAAAAACCCCAAAAATATTAGCCAGTGACATGTTCATAACAGTACAGTTCATGAGGATAAAAATCCTGAGTTTTGAAATAAGATTTAACCTTGAGAAGCAGTTCTTGCCCAGCATGTATCTGCATGGCTGTGTTGGAGGTGGTGGAACCATGTTAATTTATACCAGCTGAAGAGCTGGTCCAGCATTTCATGGCCTTTGCAGTGTTACATGTTTCTACATGTTTCCTTTTAAAATAAATATTTGCAATTTCTCATAAATTTATTGCTGGGTGCAGTGTGCCAGAAAAACAGCCATGGAAACAAAGGTTCGCTATTAAATCATGGGAAAGCAAAGAGCAGTGGTGCTACATCCCAGACTTCCCCAAGTGCCAGCATGTTTCTACCACATCTATAGAAGCCCCTTCTCCTTGCATAGGAGCATCGTTCAGCCTCCGTGGCCCTTCAGTTTGTAGCTTCTCTACTGAGCCTTTTGCCTGTTCCTCATCCATAACCAAATATTCCTGAAGAATCTGTGACTGGCACCAAAGAACTGAAAGGGAGAAGACCCCACCATAGATTGTAATATGTATGTCAGTTTGTTTTGATATAAATGGACAGTATTTCCTGACTGCAATTCTCAGACCACTCAGAATTTTCATAGTGCCTATTTCATACAACCTGCAGGAGAGATGTGTCAGAGAAAGGCTGCTTACTGTACATATTGTCCACTCCAGTTAAGTGTAAAGTCTAATGAAGAACTCCATAACAGCTTCCTGCCTGGAACTCATTAATGCTTTTGAATAAGTCTGTTATGAGAAGTCTTGGGGGATCAGACTGTACAAATAGTGAAGAAGGAAATGGAGAAAAATGAACAAGAATGGTATTTGTCTAGTATAAAATGGAAAGTGCAACTTGTTTTGAATGGCACAGTTAGCTTGGTTTCATTAATTTTATGATCATCTAACTGGTATGTGGTCAGTAGAGGTCCCTCCAGCCTTTCTTAGGCATTCCTGTCGACAGCATTTTGAATTTTACAGTAACTAAACAAAAACAACGAGGAATTCAAATGTCTTAGTTGGTTATGGTGAGACAATGAGAAAAGGGGCTGCCTGTGCTCCAGTTTTATTTCCCCTCACCTCAGCAAAAATGCTGAGTCTCAGCTAAGTGAACTAGCCAACAGCAGAACTGTTGTTCCATGTGCTGGAGCTCTGTGTGAATGGAGGCAGCTTTACAAAAACATGGAAGTTGAGTTTCTGATATATCCACGGGCTTTGGTGAGGGTTTTCAGAGATAGGACACATTTCTGTGAATGTGTGGAACTGCTGTTGAAGTTACAGAGTTTACAACACTGGGATTGAAGAAGCAGATGTGATGGAAGGGAAGAAAAATACCACAGAGTAAAGGTAATTTTTGTGTTGTGTTACATTAAATTTAATCACCATTAAAGGGAAAATTAGTAGGCAGAAGCTGAAGGAAACAATTCTGCTCAGTTAGAAAGGGTCCTGAGCAACCTGGTCTAGTGGAAGGTGCTCCTGCCCAGGGCAGGGAGATGATCTTTAAAGTCTCTTCCAACTATGGTTTCAGCTATAATTCTAAGATTTTATCTTCTGAATAGGGAAAAATGTTCCCTATTCAGGCTTTTCTCAGTTTATACAGAACTTACCTATCTGGCAATTTCTGCTTTAAAAAAATAATTTCTGTTGAGTTTTTTTGTGGTCCAGAGTAGAAGAGAGAACAGAAAGCTTCAGCTATCCTGTGGGTGGAGGTCATACCCACCCCAAGCTGGTAGCTCAGCTAGTGTCTTCCTGCCAGCTGCAGCTCTCCCAGTGTTACAGTTAAAATTGAAATGGAAATTTTTGTTGGCCACAAGAGTTGTGCTTATTTTGAGGAGGGACTGTGTGCTAGATCACTCGTGTTCTGCTCTACCTGCTCATGGTTTGGATTATGGAAAGATTGGGATTTTTATATTCAGCTCCTGGTAGGAATGCAGACATTTCCGTACTTCCAGGGTTTGATAAATGATCATTGAAGAGGAGAACAGCTCAGCTAAAAAGTTCTTCTCTGTAGGACTTTATGTATAGTGCTTTGAAGGAGAGTCTTCGGGTGGGTGGATGGGAGGGGTCAAGATTCACCATTTATTATTCTAGATGGGAAATGAAGCTGCCACAGCAGTTTCTGCAGTTCTGTCACTCTAATGTTATAGAGCAGAGCTGCTTTTATTTCCTACATTAGAATCTCATTGTGGATTGGCTTTTAAATCTGTTATCTAATCTATAGAGTGGACTAAAATATATTTCTCTACATAAGAACTTACTTTTCCCATAGCTGTGAAATAAAAATAAAAGTTTGTTCATTCAAAAATGGGTAAAAATGCTGTTAAGTTCTTGACCCTCCTAAGGAGAGTAACTATGAGAATATCCTTTATCTGTGTGTTGCTTTTCATGCTTATAATGATGGATTTTGAAAGTTTTCACTTTTAGCAAATCGAAACTTAATTAGAGTGAACATGACAAATGATGGGAAATTGCATTTTTTTTTTTTTTCCTGACCTAATTATAAGCTCTCAAAGACTTCTGTGGAAGAATTAAATCATAAGCCTTCAGATTCTTTTTTTTCTTCTTAAAAAATGAGTGGGTTTGCAGATGCAGTTCAGTCTTTGCAGGAGCAGCTGAAATCAGATTTACCCATGCTACAGTGTGTATTGGCATTGTAACTGGACCACCAACATCTTTTTTAACAGGAACATTAGGAACAAAATAGATTTCATGCCAAGATTTGACTTTGAAAAGAGGAAAGTGATCATTATTTATTGTAGACTGGCTTGGATTTGAAAACATTTCTTTTATAGTCAGTTTTAGTTAATGCAGGTTGCTGAAGAAAGAAAATAACCTCCCTCACAGAGGAACACATGGGAAATAATAAGCTTATTAATTGAATGCATGAAACCTGCTCCCCTTTTCATGAAAAAAGGGCCTATGCTATGTTGAATAAAACTTTCCCCTTTGCATACTGATGTGTTCTCCACAAATTGATGTTGCTGCTTCATTAGGAAACCCAGCATTTGAAACTGCATGCTGGCAGTAGAACTCCTTTTGCTTACCTGTGGACCTGATTTTCTGAGTCTGAGAGAGTTTTCATCCTGTCAGTGAAAAATTCTTTTCCCAAGAGAAAGTTTCTTGAGAAAGTTTTTCTCTCAAGGAATATTTTTGTAAATAGTTCAAGGTTCTCAAAACAATATTGTACAGCTGTGTTGAGTGTGTTTTCCCTTGTTCCACCAATGGGACTAGAGAGGTGTTGTTCCCTTTACCAATCATGTTAAACCTGTATTGGAACACCTTATTAAAAGGGCTGCAATTCCTTCTGATGATCCTCTTTCTGCTGCTGCATTGAATCCAGGCTTCTTATTTCGTGTCCAACAGCAACACTTAACAAACTTGGCCAGAGGATTAAAAGAGCCAGCACTTGTTTGTAAGGAAAAAATGGAGAATCTGACGTTTTCGTAAGCTGGGGCAATTTTTCATGAGAGTGTTTTAGGGTGAACCTTTTATTTCTTGCAGTAACTGTGCATGGTGCAATGCAATAAATCACTTGAGTATGTTCAATTTCCAGTTTCACTGTATTTGACCCAAGTACAAATCAAAATCCACCATAGCTATGTCAGAAAGTACCTTATTTCCTTTTCCAAAGTGTTCCAGCTTAACTGTAGACTTTGTGAATATTTTTCATTCATTACAAGTGCATATCATCCAGTATTCATAGAATGCACTTTGTAGAAAATGTTAAGTAGACACTCAGAAAATTACTGTTGCAATATATTATATTTTTTTTATTGTTACAGTCATAGTATTGTCCTAATTCTGGTTTCTCTGACATGTCTGTAAACAGAGCTGCACTGTGCTCTTCCTACGCCACTGGCAGTGGAAGCAAAATGCACTAACAGACAGGAGGGTGTATGTGGAGGCGTTGAGACAAAGAGAGTGTTGTGTTTATAAACAAATAAACTGGGGGAAAATATATTTTAGTTTGTGACCAAACATAAGTAAACAAATAAATAAATTTCCTGAAAATGTTAAAAAAAAAAACAAAGGAGAAATAAAAAAGTTCTGGATTTTGCTAAGAAATAAATTTTGAGCAATGCTTTGGGATTTGGAAAACAAGCCATTTCACTTTATCCAAGCCAAGCATTTTTTCCCAGAGGTCTGTGAACTGGAGCACTCATCTGTGCTGTTAGGATGTAGCTGAAGTCCCAAATCAACTAACCCTTTCCATTCACTTCCAGAAGAACATTGTGGAGTTGGTCAGAGCCGTGTTTTGATGTGGTGGCCTGTGCTGCTGTGCAGTGACCTAACAGCCAGCTCAGTGTCTGAGACAGGGTCAGATTTCTCAGCCAGGTTATGGACCTGGCTCTCAGGTCCCTCTTGTTTCAGGTGAGTGACTTTGTGTAGGCTCTGAGTGCTGGGGAATGCAGGCTGGCTTTATTCATCCCGTACACATGGGACCTGTATTGTTCTCAAACTGTTGTGAAGCACATGTTTGAGAAGGCAGATTTCTTTTCTAGGAAATCACCTCAGTTGTCCGTGTGCTCAGACCCTGAGCTGAGTTTTTGCGCCTGCATATGTTGTACTAGCAAGGTGTACAACCAGCTCTTCTACTTTATATAGGTAACATCCCTTATTGGTTATTTTCATTTTGTCACCCTTCTGTTGCCCCAGTCCTGTTTTTCTGAGCAAGTGAAGGCTTTCCTGCCCATATTGATCAGTACATTGGGTCCCTCCCTGGACCTGGTGTAAATGCATCCTAGCCATCTTTATGAATCCCAGGCAGCTCTGATGATTTCTGGGCATGGCTGTTCTTTGTGCTGAGATTTGTTTAGCATGATGAGGCCAGAAGACATGTCAGTTAGGAACTTAGTGTTGAAAGTACTGTCAATCTCCAGTTCCTATAGCAATATCTCAATAATGAGATGGGCTATTACTATTTTTAAAAATAATCTATACAAATTAGCTGTACAGTATGCACAACTGGGATTTTTATGAAGCTTTCACTCCATTGCTGCACATCTTCCGTGGAAGGCTGAGAAAAAGTCTTGCTTGTTCTGAGTGTGCAAAAGGAGCCTGGTGTGGTGTGGGGATGTGGACTGTGATGAGCAGGAGGACTTCAGGAAATGAAAACAAAAACAAAGCAGCAGTGTACAGTAAGAGACATGAAGGAAAGAGCAGTGGTTCAACTTTTGAAAGCAGAGTGAGGAACATTGCTGGCAGCTTGTGAAGAGGTTGCCACCTTCCTTCCTCTGTGTCTGTGCCAGGGCACTGTGTCAGGTCACTGCTGCTGTTTGCACTGGGAGTCACTAGGACTCCTCCCACAGTGGTGGAATCCCTGGAAGTGCTCAAAGAAACCTGCAGGTGTGGTGCTTAGGGGTGTGGTTAAGTGGTGGGTTTGGCAGTCTGGTGTTAATGGTTGGACTTGGTCTTGGTTGTCTTTTTCAACCTTAGTGATTCTCCGATTCCTATGCCATTATCTTTCTGGTCCTCCTTAACACATTGGGTTGAATTCAGCAGGCTTGAGCAGAGCAGCGAGAGGCCAGATGGCATCACTGTTTGGGATATTTGATGGTTTGATTTTCCTTCTGTACTAGCGTAAAATAGGAGTAATGCCCTGGAAGTCAGCAGGCTGGCACAAGCTTAAAAGCAGCGTGATTCCTGTCTGTGTCTGTCTTCCAGCTCCATGTGGGTGCTTTGCCATAGGAAAAGGACAAGAAAAACGAGCCAGTATAATAGTTACTGGCTAAGAGTCCTGGAAACCTTCTGACTTCTGAATATTTTTTAAAGTATCATTAGTATCATTAGTTACTGCTATTCCACTTTGTCCATAACCATGTGAAATGGTTGAGGTTATTATAATACTCTTAGAAACATGATTCTGTGCTAAGTCAGGAAGATGTATGTGACTTAAATCTTCAGTAGATCTGGTTTGGATCAGAGGAGGGAGGTTAACAGAGCTGTATCTTCACTGAGCAACTGAAAGTGAAGTAAAACAGTCCTTGTGTGGCTGCAGCAGCTCGTGATTTACAGGGCTGGATTCACAGGGCTGCCCCTGCTGCCGAGAACGCACGCTCTCAACTGCTGTTGATTTTTGAATTAAAAAAATGCAGCTCTGTACACAGTTTACTTTCGTGCTAGATGGCAGGGAAATATAGGTAAGAGCCGTTAATCCCCAGCAGGCTGCTGGGCAGGCGAACAGACACAGATGACAAAATTTAATTGGAAACATGAGCCGTTTAACAGAAACCATATTTGTGATAATTGAGAGAGTAACATCTCCAAAAGGGAAATTCTGCAAAGAGAAACTGATTCAGAGGAGAAGTGGCCACTGGTAGGTGAGTGTGATTTTTCAAGCTCTCTTTAGGCTCGGAACTAATTTCTTAATAAGAACAAATAACATTAGGAGGAACTAACTAAATAAAAGATTTGTTTTCTCTGTGGGGGAGGGCTGTAAAGGTACTGTCAAAAGTTTGTCTTACAACTGTATTAGGATATGTGATAATACTTAATTTAGGTTCTTTACAAAAGGGCACAATTACTTTTATTTTTGTATCTGGAGTTTTCTTCTACCTTTGCATTATGAAGATATTACCACCCCCACCCACAATAACTGAAAGGACTTTAGTTTTACTTTTTTCCTTACTCCTGCATTTTTTTGTGTTTGAGGTTTTTCTAAGAATCAAACTTGGACAGCAAGTATTTTGCCAAAAGCAGAGGGAACCCTTAGTTACAAAATAGGGCTGTGTTTTTGCTAATGAAAAAGTATTGTGGACTTAATAAGGGAGAGCACATTGCAGCACACATTTTGGTTTGAACTGGAAGAGATTCTTTTTCTTCCTTCTTTTTCTTGAAACAGCAAGTAAATGTAAATTATACAGTAGGAGCTTGTTGCTGTTCTGCTGGGTAGAAAAAAACCTGGCTTTTATTTCATTGGAATTTCACTGATGTTGAAAATACTGATGTGTCTTTTTAATATTTTCAGTGTGAAATTCTTGATGTTTCATTACATAAACAATCTCATAGTAACTCTAATACCGGGTACTACTGTGTTGTTTTTTGGGTTGTTTCTGTGATTTTTTCCAGAGCCTGCAGACAGCACGGCTTTCCAGCCCACAGGAATGAATGAAAATGTCTCACCCTCTGTTCAAAGCTGCGGTACTGCTGTTCCTTGCAATAACTCCTCAGCCATCCCTCAGCCCAGCTCTGCTATTAAACCTTGGCGCAGCAAGTCCCTCAGTGCCAAGCACACAGCGACGTCTTCCATGTTATCCGTGAAGCAACCAGCACTGGAGCCTCCAAAGCCACCCTCAGAAATCACCAAAACAGCTCCCAACGGTCAGAAATCCATGCTGGAGAAACTAAAACTCTTCAACAGCAAAGGGGGCTCCAAAGCAGCAGGGACAACACTGGAGTGTCCGGGCTCTCGGGACAACAGCTGTGAAAAGCTGGAGACGCTTCTCACCTTTGAGGAGAGCGAAGAAATTGATGCCACCAATCAGAATGTCAACAACCTGGGATCGATGTCCAGCAGCCCCAAAATTGCACTCAAGGGAATTGCACAAAGGACTTTCAGCCGTGCACTGACTAATAAGAAAAGTTCTCCAAAGGGTAATGAGAAGGAAAAAGAGAAACAAAAAGAGAAAGAAAAGGATAAAAGTAAAGACATAACAAAGAGAACATCCATCACTGAGAAGCTGGACCTGAAGGAGGAACCTAAAGAACAGACAGCAGTAACAACAACAACAGAGATGCCAAAAAAGTCGTCCAAGATCACAAGCTTGATCCCTAAAGGAGGGAAGCTGAACAGTGCCAAGAAGGAGGCCTCTGCCCCTTTGCACAGTGGAATACCAAAACCAGGGACAAAAAACACCACAGGGAAATCCTCAAGTGCCCCTGTTCCTGCAAAGGAAGGCGAGAGGAGCCGTGGCGGGAAAGCCGGCTCAGGGCTCTCACATCAGAAGTCCCAGCTGGACAGCCATCATTCCAGCTCCTCCTCCAGCCTGGCTTCCTCTGAGGGGAAGGGCGTTGGGGGCCCCCACAGCAGTAGCAGCAGCCAGGCCGTGAACGGGCCTGCAGTGACAACCCACACCACAGGCAGCAACACCGTGAGTGTGCAGCTACCTCATCCTCAGCAGCAATACAGCCACCCCAACACCGCCACCGTCGCACCCTTCATGTACAGGTACAGGACACACCTCTGGGGGCTGGGGGAACGGGGTGCCCAGAAGGGTCATTCTGGACACGTGCAGGGGAGTGAAGCAGCAAGGTAAAGGCCACATCTTGGAGAAATTTCTTGCTTCAAGGCAATTAATGCATTTTCACAAAAACTGATGGCAAAGGCTGTATGAGAAGTTGTGATAGCAGGGGGAATAATGGTTGAATCCAACCCTGCTAGCAGGAAAGATGATAATCTGAACACCTCCTTGATGAGGTGCTTCTCTTCCAAAGGGTACAAGAACATGTATCACATTTGTTTTGTGCACCATAGCTTTGAAAGTTGTAGTAACTATGCCAGGACACATTCAGGGTCTTCATTATGGCTGATGGTGGTGGAGCTGCCTCATTATAAGCAGGAGTTGGAAATTTAAATTAAAAAAAACCCAAAAAACCCCAAAACCCAAAAAACTTTCATTTAAGTAAGACCACACAAGAAGTCTGTGGTTTTGTATGTGTTAACCCTGAGATAATGAAAAGAACAGGCAAATGAAGTCACAGGTAACCTTTGTCTAGTCTGTTTTCTATTTGAAGCACCTTCTGCTTGACAGTGGCAGTAGAGAATACATAGGGAAGTATCCTAGGGATAGTAGAGAAGTAATGAGGGAAATCAGTAGCAGAGATTCTTAAGGACACAGCATGACTGGGACAAGAAGTTTCTCAGTCAGAGGATAGGATTTTTGGTTTGGATAGCCATCTCGTGGGTGTTTTTGACACTGCTAAGCACTTTCATAGGAAGAGATTACAAGTGTTTGTAATCTCTTTATTATCCTCTTGCTGCTCATAATCTGAAAGAGCTTTCCCACCTCCTTTTAAGATGTATCCTTTCTAGGCTAAGGTGACCTAGCCTCTTTAGTTTCCACTTGTGGAGATTCTGTTCATGACCTTTGGTCATTTTTGTTGCCCTGTCCCATGGTTTTTTCAGCTCTACTGTACACATTGTAGCTTGGATCTCTTGGCAGATGTAGCATAAAAAATGGTCAGCCACATTTTTTAAATAGGAATGAATGTCAGTGGAATGAACCTGAAGGAGAGGGATGCCAAAGGCCTGTGTAGGAATGTAGAATGGGAAGAGCAACCCTCGGGTCTTCTGGCCCCTTTGAGAATTCTACCTGTGTGTATGGAATTAAATGCCAGGGACCTGGAAAGCAGAAATTTTTGGAGATGAGTTGTTAAGTTTATCACTACAGTGTTCATCTGGTATCACTACCTTCATTGTTCTTAGTATTGATCTTAGTCTGAACACAGATATCATCTAAAGTGTAAAAGTAGATTCAGTCCATACATTGTCTGTAACCTAAACATACTGATAAACTCCACACAGTATTTATTTGACCTTTTACCAAAATCAGGAATGAAACTGCCTATTGGCAGCTGGAAAATTGAAAAATAATGTTTACTTTTCAGCGCTGGAGAAAAAAAGGCCAAACTCTATAATCATGTTAGCTTTAAAAGAAAAGAGAAAAATCAGAACATACTGGTTTGCAAGGCAAACATAACACATTTTTATATTTGCTGTATTTGCTATCCAGACATTTTTTCAGTCTACAAAATGCACTAGTTAATGCATTGCAGTAGAAGGCTCAGGTGTTTTCTGACATCAGTTAAGGTTACTTTAATTTGTATTTTTCAGCTGCCTGTAGACTTTTTGTTTGGGTTTGATGGGGGTTTTTTTAAGTAAAAGACTTAAGAAATTGTCCTGCATTTTGTATAGGGTTGTCCCCGGCAGAAAGGGAGCTTCAGCAAAGTTTATTAGAGAAGCCCTGCCATTGAGTTAGGAGATGCAGAAAGGACCTCCTTGCTTTCTAAACTCCTCCTCAGAGAGGAGTTCTTGATGAAGCTGGATCCAGGCTTAGTACCAGACTTTGTCAACTTTGTTCATGTCTATATATGATTATATAGGTGTAGTTGAACTTCATATAATTCAACTGTCCGGTAGGATTAAGGATGGCAAACCAGATATATTTATATGAAAATAAGTGATTTATTTTGACAATGATTAGACTAATAGTTTTCAATCAGAATTATTTACTACACAGTAAGGATAGCTGTGATTACTAGTATAGATAATTCATTATTTTTGAAACAATATCAAAAGAATTATGTTAGAGTTATATTAAAAGCAATTATTCAGTAGAGATTGATGTTATTCACCCATACCAACGACTGCAGACACATCTCTTTTGCCTACTCACCAGGATGTCCCCACTCAAGGGAGGATTCTGCACGAACTCCAAGGAGGGATGTGTTAGAAGGCCTTGCCATTAAAGAGTGGGATTGGGCTTTTATAGTATGAAGTGATGGTCAGTCATGTGTCTTGGCCAGCTGTGTCAGCCCAGCATCTCTAGTTACCAGTGGTATCATTGTTGGTTCCTTTATCAGGTACTTTACCAAGTCTGCCACATCTTCACCTCCCTGTCAGGAGGTTGAACTTCAGGGTTGATGAGTCAGGCTGGTTTCAGCATTATTCAACACCAAAAGCAGCAAGAGGCCCCTTCTCCTTCTGCCACAGACAGCTCTGTAAATTGGACATTGTTCCAGTTGTTTTACCCCCACTCCAGGCAAAGCATCCTGCTACAAGAGTCAGGTGACATTAAGAGTATTGCAGTAGTAATTCCCCACTCTGTCTTCACTTTTTTACAGTACTTACCCTTGGGGCAGGAGAACTTCCAGCTGCCTGTTGGTTTGGTTCTATGAGCAAAAACGTAGCACAATTAGTAAAGTTAAATGAGTCACAGTATCTTACTCAAATTTAACAATAGATCCTTACATCACCTTTCATTATCTAGCAGCCATAATATCAGACAATAAATTGGAGTTTGAAGTTGGTTTTGCCCAATCATTTCTTTTAAAATGGAAGTGATGTTGAAGGGAACCTAGCATGAGTGTAACATGCCATCAGATGCTTCCTGCTTTATCTTCATGCAATACAAACTTTTTAGGAGAGGATCAGATTAGCCACAACTGATGTTATTGATAATTAAAACACATCTGGAAATCCAAGTGTTTTAAGACCCCATCTGATGAGCTGTGAAGCCTATCTTTGACTATGAATTTTTTATTTTTTACAGCTGAGTGCTTGTTTCCATTTCCAGGACATAATTCAACATGGGACTAATGAATTATGTAAAATCAGTCTGCTGGTCTGTTCTGGAGAGTGGGACAGAGTGGCTGAGGGCAGGTGCACTCATCTTGTTGTTATACTTGAGATACTTTGGATGGAGAGTGGCTGCACATTCCTGTTTTGTTTTGCTTTCCAGATCTCAGACAGACAATGAAGGGAACGTAACAGCCGAGGCCAGCACAGGAGGGTTCAGCATGGATTCTGCTCTTTATGTCAAAACTGCCCAGCCTGCTGTCGAGGACCTCTCAGGTATGTTTTGCAGCATGACCCGTTACTGGCTGTGATCTGGTTAAATAAGAATGGGCTAGAGCAAGTTGATTTTATTCCTAATGCTTTAGTTCTTAATAACTATATTTCTTTCAGCTCTGCAGCAATGAAAACTGGGTGTCAGTAATTTGAACTCTAGGTGCTTAAGTTCAGCACAAGTGTGCTCCCCAAATCTCTTGAAATCACCAGGAATTTTGCCTGCTTTAAGTTTGTCTAGGAGATGTGCGTAATTTTTTAAGATTTAACTACTATAAGGAACCTAAGTATTCCCAAGAATTTAATATGCATTGTTTAGTTTTAAAAACTTCATTTCAGAGCTTAAAGAAGAGGCTGTGTTCGTTTCCTTGATGTTTTGGGTTGGAGGAATCTCAGTATCACTCACATGAATCTGATCAATTTGAGAAATAGCCTTCGCAGCAATAGGGCACCAAAATTCAGCTACACTCCATTGTGTCCAGCATACAGAAGCAGAAGCTGGTTGTAGCTAAAATATGAGCAGTTTAAATTAGAAAGTACCTGGTATATTTATCTAGAATTCCTGCTACTGTAAGAAGTATGTTCTAGTTAGCAAAAAAAATTAAAGTTATCAATATAACAAAGGGATTTTCAGCAACCATATTCTCTTAGAATCTGTTAGATTCTACTAATGTGATCTAAAATGTGTTTTTAAAGTCTCAGTCTAAACTCTTCCTGTCCCTATTTCAGCATATCTATGACTTTGCATACTGTGTGCTATTGCAGGATGTCTCATTTGTAGGATATCTCAGGTTTTTTCCATCTACTTAGTCTTGGTGTCCCCCAGTTTAATGTGGGGTTTGAAACCAAATGCCCTCCTTGGAAAAGTGATGTGGCTAAAAGTTTCATAATGAGATTAACTTTATTCTGTATTGCCTATTCTATCAATGCTGCCTTTATACCTGTGTGCTGATGGCAAAGGTGAGAAGCAGAGTCACTGGTGAGGAAGAGGGCTGCAGGAATGCCTAAATGAACATATCTGTGTGTACAATTTATACATAGGTGGATGAAGTACTTAAAAAGCAGGTAAAAGGCACAAGGGATAAAATCCTTGAGAACATTTTTGTGTTCGTTTTTAAATATAAGAGTTGCAAGTAAGAAACGCAGTGTCCAGCTGCTTAAACTTTTTCAGCATTACCTCTTAATCATCATATTGGCTGGGCTGGATGTATTTCAGCCTGCAAACTGAGAAGTGTTTCTAGATCACAAAAGGTCTTTGGTATTTAATGACAGATATTATGTAAGTAAAACTATTACTCAGCTATGTAAGAATATGTAAGTTTTGGGATCCTGAGGCAGAAGACAGCTGACAACCTCAAACAAGGGAGATGCCAACCCCAGCTGTGCACAGTCAGACCAGACAGCAGCATCCATGAACGGGCCTTGGGGGAAACAGAGCAAACTAAACAAAATAGTCCCTCACCCCAAGTGTATTAGAAGAAATAAGGCACAGATATCTTCTCTTCCTGCATAGCAGCTATTGATGCTGTTAATTTAAAAGCACATGTGAAACAAAAGAGAGCATAGGTAGGGAAAAATGGAAGCAGAATTGTTTAAGAATGCTGCCTTCTCACGAGGAGCTAAGTCAGAATTAAGCTCTAGGGGCCAACTACCCAATATCTGTCTTTTAAGTATAGTTACAATTCAAGCAGTGGAATGTAATTTAAGTAAAAATTTGGTATCAATTTAAGCATGAGTGATCTCAGAAGAAATTGATTTAGTTTGTCTCTTGTGTGTTTTCTTAAGAAGTTACCTACCATTGTCTTAACATCGGTGAAATGATCTGTAAAAGAGCACCGTGACATTTGTTAAGCTAAAGTCTTATAAATATTTGATGTTTTTTACTACAAAAATTTGTAGATCCATGAGTATAGAAAATGTTTGCTGTTCCAGAGACCCACTGGCTGAAGTAATCGGTCTTGTTAGGTGGATGTTTTCAGTCCAGCCAGCCCATAATTGTTTGACCCTCTGGCTTAAGTGAATTGTAACTCAGGGAGATGATTTCCCAGAGAGTAGAGACTGATTAAAAGAAAAATGCCCTCATGGGCACTAAGCACTTTGGTCAGTAGTTTGTAGCACTGCTGCTTTGTAGGCAACAGTGAGTGAGTGGGTTTTTCTGTGCCACCAACCTGGCATCTTTTAGAAACATTAAATTTAAAGCAGAGAATGTAGAAAGTTCCAACAGCTTTTTTTGTCTGGTTCTTCTCACTTCTGATGTGTGTAATATATAGATATCCATCTAAACTAGCAATTGTGTGGGTGCCCAGCATCCTGGCAGCTCAAAAATGCATCACTTTTACAGAGAAGGCTGATATAAAATGTGAAAAGTTTTACATTTACTGTAGTATTTTCTTCAGTCACGAGTTGTAAACCTTTTAGACTGAAATAATTTCCTTCTGTGCTCAACAGAAGCTTTGTGACAGTTTTTTGTTCCAGCTTTCAGCTTACAAAGAATATGCCAGCACTACTAGAAATTCACTTCTCTTCAGCCTCTTAGAGGATTTAACTCTGTGATGTTCAGCTGAGGTAGCAGCCAAAGCTTTTCTGAAATGACAGCTGACAGCACGTAAATAAATTATGCTGAAGCACTAATTAAATTATTAATTTGATAAAATGAAATTATGCTCAGGCAGTAAGAAGACTTTTTTTTTTGTGTACATAAACTCTTCTTTTAAAGAGCAGGACATGAATGTGTTTTTGAACAAAGTATTGAAAGAAGAGGATTTCTCAGTGCTGTGAAAACTAAGCCATCCCCCAACTTCATGTCATGTAGCACATTTTAGGAATAGTAACTGTGTCGTGATGTTGACATGCAAAACCTTCTTCTTATTTTACCTGAAACATCACTCATCATAGAACACCCACCCAGTCAGCACTGTTTAGTTTATGGAAAGCTGTTACTGTAGGACAAAGAAGATCTAGCGAAAACACAACATTGGAGAAATTGCTTGTGTCAGGTTAATGTTAATTGTGTCAATATATTGGATGGAAAGGGTGGTATTGATGGAGTGTATATGCTAATGAGGTTGAAAGTTAACCTTTAATTTAAATTGGGAAATTACATGGGAAATGACATGCAACATCTCAAAGGCAGCCTGTGCAATGAGGGTAATGCTGCAGAGCTCATTTCAGTCAGGATGTGATGATGGCAGGTGCCTGCCAAGGGGGAATGAAATCTCAAGCCTAACCAGCTTAGAAAGTCAGAAAAAAGTGCATTTGAGTCAGATTCAGGCATAGGTTGCAGCTCAGTTCTGTGCTGTTCCCTGCCTGGTCTTTACTCAAGGGTTATTTTCCCTGTAGGAGAGGATCCAGAGACTCGGCGGTTGAGAACTGTGAAAAACATCGCTGACCTTCGGCAGAACCTGGAGGAAACCATGTCCAGTTTGCGGGGAACCCAGGTCACCCACAGGTAAGGACATCTCGGTGTTCGTAAAAAAATGGAAACCACTCTGCTCTTACTTCACATCTATTACACCTGGCTGGGTTGCATCCTTAGAAAAATGATTAACACTGACAATGGGAGATACTGATCTTGTAATTTTTGTCTTCAATGCACAGAATTTGAACAATGTTGGCTGGTTATCGAGAGGTATGAGGAGGAATTGATGGGATGGGATTTGTATTGACTCAGAGGTCAAGAATAATCACTTGTTAAATGTGTGAGGTGATGTTTGAATATAAGTTACAGTTTAAAATGTTTCTTCTTACTGTTGAGTAACTTCTCATTACTCTCTCCCCCTATATGTAATATTTTGTTTAAATAAGAGGTGAACTGAGCTTGACCCACATTATCAAATGCGTAACTTAAATTCCTGACCAAACTTTGGACAAACAAATTTTTTTAATATTGTTAGTCATCCCCTGAATGTAACAGCTTTTTCTTTGTAAAACAGAATTTGGAAATCTTCAGCAATATTTAAAATATGCTGCAAATAAACCAAGATTAGTATTACATCTAAACACTGTGTGAGTTAGATCTTTTCAGTGTTGAACAGGAAGTTTGGGAGAATAAGCTGTTTGGCTGCTTATGACGTTAGGGTCCTACCTAGTGCTTGGTGCCTTATGTACCCCAGCCCTAAATGGGTTTATTGGGGGTAACTTTTTTGCTTTGCATCTGAAACTGAAGCTGAGCTTGCAAAGATGAATTCCCAAAGCTATTTTTCTTTGGAAATTTCAATTAATGTGACATCCCTTCATGGTTTTATTACTATAACCAGAGAATACGAAGGTTTTTGCAGCTTACATGTAACGTTACATTGAGAATGGTACAGTGCTGTTTATTTTTACTAATATCCACAGTAAATAAGAAAGTGGAACTTAGTTGAGCAGGGAAACAAAAGAGGAGTTTGTGTGGGTAAGAGAAGATGCAGCTATGGATTAGCTGCAAATAAATTAGCTGCAACTCAGTGATGAGTATTCAGGGTATAGCCTTGCAATCTGTACACATCGCTTGAAAACTCATGGTGTAGTCCCATTTTTAGGGTTCCATATATAAATATTATCAATATTTTTTAAAATATACATAACTCACGAATATATGAGTAATTTATTGCTTTTTCTGATTTGGGTTTGAACACCTTCAAAGTAAGTCATAGTTCACTACTGGCTTGTTAATTTGCAAATTATATTTTGAAAAAAAATTTTTTTTTTTTTTGGCCCTTCTTACTTTTTTCATTTAATTCTCTCCATGGTGTAGAAATAGCTTATGTCTTGCTGCTGGGCCAAGATATGTCCAGAGTTAGAATTTTCATGAATGCGGGCAATAAAAAGAAATACATCAGAAAAATGGTACTTCAGCAGGTTTTTCTTAAGTCAGCATATTATCCTATTCCCTTCCTGTTGTATGTGCTTGAAGATGAGAAAGATACGCTTTGATATTGTGGATAATCCATTAAAAAGCTCCTGCTTAAGTCTTCTCACATCTATGTAGAGCACCTGGTGGCATGGGTGCAAGAGTCTCTTTGGGAACATGGGGGAAAGACCTGAAAAGTGAAAAGAAAGGATCTCCCCAAGTGTTGTAGCAGTAAATTGTTAGTTATTGATTACTATAACCAGAGAATACGAAGTTACATACAATCAGTAACTTGCTGAGAGTTCAGAGCCTTGGAAGCACCTGAAATCTCACAGCATTCCATGTAAGAGCCACATTTGATCCAGTGCATCTGATGCCTTGGAGTGATGCCTAGAACAGAGGCTAGACAAGATTAAGAGACTAAAGTGGGTATTTATTAAGGGCCTTCAAACAGGTACCCCTTGGGCAGTCAGAAGTCTTCCAGAGGCTACACACAAGATGGACGATGGTCACAAGTTTTTAGACAATTATAAGTTTGGTCCATTAACATACTGGGGGTTAGTTCTCTAATTACAGATTCAGTGTATGTGAAGTCATATACCCCCAGTTTGCTCTCCCCCCAGTTCACCTTGTTTATACTTTTGGGGCCTGAGGCAGAAGGCTGTCCTTGAGTTTCAGGCCTCGATTGTTTTGTCTGACCAAATGTGGAGACAGTTAACTAACACTCTATATGGTGTTTAGAGTTGTACACTAAAGCAGTACAGGATTTGAAACATATAAAAGCTAAAGTCCTAAGGCATCACATCTCTCCTTTCAAGCACATTGGAGACCACATTTGACACCAACGTCACCACTGAGATCAGCGGGCGCAGCATCCTCAGCCTGACGGGCCGGCCAACGCCGCTGTCCTGGAGACTGGGCCAGTCCAGCCCGCGGCTGCAGGCCGGCGACGCGCCGTCCATGGGGAACGGGTACCCCCCCCGGGGGAACGCCAGCCGCTTCATCAGCACCGAGCCTGGTGCCGGGCGCTACCTGTACTCAGCACCGCTGCGGCGGCAGCTGGCCACACGCGGCAGCAGCGTCTGCCACGTGGACATCACCGACAAGGCTGGCGACGACATCGACCTCGAGGGCATCACCATGGATGCCTCCGGATACATGAGCGATGGCGACGTGCTGGGCAAGAACATCAGGGCTGACGACATCACCAGTGGGTGAGTTAATGCCTCTCTTTATGTGATTCTTCCATTCTGTTTATAACCCTGTATTTCCATGATTATTTTGAAAAATAGAACCAAACACCAAAGATATTCTATTCATTTTAATAAGCCTTTGGAGAGACAGCTCATTATCACAGAGGGATTTAAACAAAATTCAAGTTTGTAAGTGCACATTAAGAAAATATCCCCTAGATATTAAGATATCTAGAATGTGATTAAATGTTTTCCTGAGTCAAGATTCATCGTGATTGTAACATTCATTGGTGCCCACAAGATGGAGGAAGTGAGGCACATTTTGTACTTATCTGAACTCTTTTGCTCCCTGAACTTTCAGGAGCCAGTTCACTGGAAAGAAATGAGTTTGCATCTCTGTGTTAGATAAAATACTGGTATGTGTTACAAAACGTTTAAAGAGCAAGTCAGTGTGCAGTGATATCAAGTGACAGACAATTATTAACAAGGTTTTACATCAACATTTTACCTCTGCCTTGAGTGGGAAAAGTATTTGTTCTTTGCTCCAATGTCAGTATTCAATGCATCTACTTTCAGTTCTTACTATAAAAGTAATTTTTTCTTAGCTCAAATACCTTAGCATTGGATTGATTTAAAAAATTAACTTTGAGATTTAAATTATTTGGTGGGGTTTTTTGTTGTTGTTTTTCTTTGTTTTATTTTGGAGGTTTTTTTGGTTGGTTGGTTGGTTTTTTGTTTGTTTGGGGATATTTGGGAGTTTTTTTGTTTTTTTTTTTTTTAGCTTCTTTGTTTGTTTGTTTGGGGGTTTATTGGTTTGGTTTGGTTTTTTTTTTTTTTTTTGTGGCAGCCCTGTCTGGCCTTCTTGCACCACCCTTTGCTTTTCTGTAATTTTTTTTATTGGTGACTGGTTAGGGCAAATTTGGGAGAAAACCTCCGAATGCAGTTCCGTCCAGAAAGCAAATTCAAACAGCCCCTCCCCCACCTGGTTTGGGAAAAAGATTTCCTTGGGGAAAAGTGGAAAAAACTGTTTATTTAACAGAAATTGAATATTAAACAATAAAACCTCTCAGTGTTTGAAGGGATGGCAAATCCAAAAAAGTCCTTTTTATGAGGTGTAGCTCAGCTTGCTCAGTCTCTTATCAGTCCCTCTGACGCTGGAAAGTTCTGAGGCCCAGGCCCTGGTGGTCCACAGGCATGAGCTCCTGGGGTTTGTCTGGGTTTTCAGTCCAGAGCAAGTTTGAACTGTTCTAAGAAAAAGGAAAAAATACAGTCTGGGGAACTGCTCTGCCTCGGCTAGCTAAAAACTAAAAGCAAAGGAGAGCTCTGTCCCACTGTCTGTCTGTGCTGCAGACACAGTCCAGAGAAACATGCAGGGGAGTGAGTGCAGTTTCTTCAAACAAACTGCACATTTCCTCTTCCCTCCACTTCACTCTTGGAACCAATCTTAAAGGTGTAGAACTTAATATGTAACATAAACTGAACAGGCGATTGGGGATTCCAGTCTGCCCAGGACAGTGACATTTCTAGTTGCATTGGCTTTTTTTTGAAATATGTAGTGTCTCTTACTGGAATCCAGCTGCTTCTTTGTCATTAATTGAACCAGTTCAGTTGCACCATCTGGAAGCCTCCATTAATTATGTCTCTTATGAATATTTGGATATTTTCTCATTTCTTGAGAAGTAAGACACCTTCTTTTTAATTTAACTTAATTTTCATTAGGGAAGCATATAGTAGTTGATGCAAAAATCAGTGTAAAATTCTGTTTCTGATGAAACACCAGTAGCTGTTGCTGCATTAATAATGCATCAAATCACTAAAGCACCTTGTGTTTTCCTCATATAAATCAACTAACACCTGGAATTTGTAATGTTGATTGTAGTAACAGTTACTGCTTTTCCCATGGACTTTGAATTATATTTAAATTTGTGGCTGTAGTTTTGGTCTGGAAGTGAGGAAATTAAATTCTAAGTAGCACTGTGGTTTCCATAAAACACCTTGAGTGGTAGTTGAGAATTACACCTGCCAGAACTGCCAGCTCAGCCTTCTGTTGCTCAGAGAGGAGCCCCAGTCTTTGCAGACCTTTACGTATTGTATAAAATTCAGATACCAGGTTGAGGAAAAGGAAAAAATAGAAAAGCTGTCAAATTTATGAATTATATAGCCAGAGAAATCCCTACCTTCACTCATCACTGTGTATAATTTCCTTTTCTATGTCTGGTCATCCTGCAGGGTAAAAATTGGGAGTCTCTATAGTCGGAAAGTACAAGAGTGGTGTTTAGATTCTGGGTAAGAAAATGGTTTTGCCAGTTGGTATCTCTGTCACCAAAGCAGTGAGTTATATACCAAGAATGATAAACATAGCAGAAGAGTCATATCCTCCACCCCACCTCACTTCTGCCCTTGAGCATTGGGACGTCTTTAACTGAGTATCTGACTCTTTTTTCCCCACTAGTTTTTAAAGGAGTGAGATACTTTTCACATTTTACTCATGTAGTAGCCACATACTGATAATTTAAGGTTCTTAGGACAAGAAATGTGAACAAATATATTTTTCTTTTCCACATCTCTTGCCTTTAATTACAGAAGTGTTTCGCCAGATAGTGTGAGTTGGTTTATCAATTCATATAGCACTGTTGGAGTCATTGGCTAAGTTCCAAAGACAGAATTGGTATTGTAGGTGAATCCATTGTTGGAAAGATGCAGTTCCATATCCAGGTTTTGAACAGGGTTTGGAGATGGGCAGTTTTGGAGTCCTCTTCTTGCTGCACTCATGGGCATTTGGAAGGAGAGAGTTGCTGCAAGCAGCCCCACAATTCTGGGGTTGCAGTCTGTGGAGAGTAATCATGTGAGTGGATTCCTTGAGAAGGGAATATTGCAGTATTAAATTGCAATAGCAGCATTCCAATATTAAACGAGAAGGATAAAAAAATAAGGTTGTTATCTTTGGTGATCCCTAATGACACTGGGTTGCCATCTCCAGTGTGAACAGATGTTTGGTAGCCTGTTCTATAAGTTATGTTCCCCAAAGTCTGTTTAATTCAAATAGTAAGAAAAAATAGGATGGTATTGTGTTTTTGTGGGAGAGGAATAATAAACTGCTTAGAAATCAGAGAAGTTGCTTGTAAGGAAAGCATCTGTGTGACATGCTGCAGGAACAAATCACCAAGATCAGTGGTAGGGAAAACAGGCTCAACATTTCCAGAAGCCTAGCTACACTATGTACAGAGCAGCACAAGAGGATATTTAGAGCATGAATAGCTCTTTATTAGCTGGTATATGTTTCACTTTGTCATTTTTCAGAATTGTCACAATCCTAGAGTCTGAAAACCTTGGAGCTGTGTTTTCATTGGCAAACTGATAAGGAAGGAAGCCAAAATATTTGTTTCAGCCAAAATAATTCCAATAGCCAAGAAAAACTAGTTTGGCCCTGTGATCCTGGTGCTTTCTCTGAAATGTCCTGGGTCATGGGAAGTTTTGTTTGGCCTCCCTTAATGAGTCTGCTCAAGCAGAGCTCTGGCAGACACCGGGATTGCTTTCCTAGGGTTAAGACAGGGTATCCAAAGGCACAGAGAACAGCTCTTAAACTAAGCAAGTCTCCAGGGGGTGGATCAAAGGTAAGAAGTTCCCTTTTCACAGGGTCTAAAACATAACCCAGTGATGAAGCAACAGGAGTAAGATTTGTGTGAGCCCTGGGAATTGAGCCCCCAGCCCACTCCTTTTGGTGGCTCGCTGAGCTGGAGGCTCAGAGCCTCAGTGGAAGGTGTACCAGAATTGTCACACCTCTCTATCCTAAAGATTGTCCCAGATGGGAATGTTAATTCTCATGGACTTCTTGCATTTGTTCAGAAGGTTTTTGTCCTTCAGTCCTTCAGTCTCTTTCTGGCTACTAACATGCGCATTCCTACCTTTTTTTGTCTCCTTAGCCCCAGTTTTCTTTAATGAGATGTAGAGTTAATTTCCTTTTTATCTTTTATTGGAATGCAGCAAGAGGGCTGTTGGTCCCCAAAAAGAAAAAAGCCTTTTATAATTATTTTCATTTAATTAATCATCTGTCCCTGTTTTCATTACCATAAGTGTGCAGCTTTCTATGCAGAATTAACAGCGTGGATATGCTGATTAGTGCTGATCACAGGTTTTCGCAGAAAATGGCTTTGGGTATGCAGACACACCTTTGTCAAAATCATTTGTTGCAGAAGCATGGCTGTTCCAGCTGTGTTACAGCAATGGTCAAGGCATTGTGCTAAAATTCTCCTTGCAGCCACCTCCTGTGGGTGCAGTGGTTGTTGTTGGGGAATACATTTTACAGTTTTATTTATCTCCCCATATTTGATGATTTGGTGGTGATATATTCCCATTCCACATCTCTGTTTCCACAACTTCTTAATATGTTTGCATACACAATCCTCATGGGGTTATGATTGCTTCTTGTTTATTCAAACCTTTATGCTCCCTGAGGATTGTTTTAGAAGCACTGGAAGCAGTTGAATTTGGAACATGCATGAAGGATGCTAAAAGGGCGAACAGGCCACTTTGGACTGGGCAGTCAGATTTTGCCCCTGCTTTTGCCCAAGTATCAAACTCACCTAAAAGCACCGTGCCCTTCTTGGACCAAAACTGTCATTGAAAGAGAGTTCTGAAGTAGGCTCACATTTAGGAGTTACATCTGTTGGGGAGCAAAAAAGAGCTGAAACAGGACTGATTGCGCTGAATGTTGAAGTGTAGTTGGTATTTGTAGGATTCTTGCAGCTGTTTCTTGGTTTTGTGCTATTTACCAGTCAGATAATGATACAGTTTCTTCAGATGTCAGGGTCACAGGTGGTATAGCAGACCTCCTCTAGGGCTGAGGTTTCACAGGAGGAGGAGGAGGAGGATTCTGCAGCTTGCTGCTAATGAGAATTTGTTATTGGTAACAGAAAGTGAGAGAAACCCTTTCCTTTTAAGCTGTCTGCAGAAGGAGTAGTTGCTGTTCCAGGTAACTTGTGGCTGGCTGGAAATCAGGAGTGCCTGAGCTAATCCTGGGCTGAGTGAGAATGGGTGCCCTGTGCATTGATTCAATGCTCGGTATATAGGCTTTTCTGACCTATTTCTTTCCTTAGTTATTACCACTGTATTTTTTCTATACACTTTGAGTTAAAGTGTATTAGTCATTTACTGGACACTGCTCTTTAAATAATATGGTTTTAGTGATAAGGTTTCAGCTAAATTCAGTGGATGGGTGAAACTGCATTCCTTTTATGGCTCTAGCACTTCAACATGACTAAGACTCATTAGAAGGTTGGTTTTATTTTTCTTCTGTGTTTGAGCAGTGTTCATTTGAACTGCTTTTCATCTCACTAGGGCTGGCTATTTCTATACTGTGATCTTTTCAACATTACAGAATAGTATTTATATATGGTAAATGGATAATTAACAAAAATAATGAAGGGGTCAGGCAAGCAAACTCAAAACTGACTTTCCTGAAAAGAGATAAAGAAACATTCACTTCTGACTTTATAGCAAATAAGGTTGCAACTGAGTTTGGATTTAAAGTCAGAGACTACTTGGTGCTGTAAAAATGAAAATAAAAAATTATGGCAGTGTTTAATTAAAGATTGTATTCTTATTCCGAGAATGTACTTGCAGTTCTTTGCCGGAGACATGGGTAGGATATTGCAGAAACACATTCAATATTATTAATTTTGTATATTGTTTTAAGTATTCTTAAATATTGCACTCACTTCAGGAGTAGTTCTTATGTCAGCTTCATCACTAAGACAGTGTTTATAATTTATCTCAAGTGATATTTCAGATCACACACTTCCATAGAACCTTTCTTGCAGTGTGATTCAGCACAGGAAGAGAGTGTAGGCCTATGAGTTATAACCTTATACATCAGATTTTTTTTTCAGTATAGTGGTAAAATACCCATGTTAGGTCATATGTAATGTTAATCAATAAAATATATGTAGTAGTTGCGGTGTTTTGTCTTTTTGCTTACTTCTACACACTAAAGTATTGTTAACAATTACCAAAATACCATTTAATAGCAGTTAACTTACTTTGGACTTCTTTCTGTAATAAACACTTCAGCAGTGTTTGAACTGCTGCATCAGTGCCAACAGGTTGTTGTGATTTGAGTGAAGGTATAGCTTCTAAAGGACAAAACAGGATCCCAGTCTGGGGCTAGCCAGTAGAGGGGGATGCAGTCATTCACACTGTGTTGATGTGGATCATCTACAGGAAAAGAGTGGGCACGAGGGAATAATCCAAAGTTCCTGTGGAGTTACTCTTGCTCTGCTGCTGATGCTGCTGAGAACCTCTGGAGAAGGTGCACCCCTTCCTTAATCCTGTTTGGTCACAGTTCATTCCTCTCCTGAAGAGAATTGAAGAGGTGATGAAAAATGGATCACTTATTCTATAGCTTAGTTCTACGATTTTCATTGAAATGGACTCTGAGAAAGAATTCAGGTATTGAAATCAAAATTAGCATGTGCAAAGCCCCATTGAACAACTGCCTGATTCTGGTGGGCTTTCAGTTGGCTTCAGGCCAGCAGCCTGGTGGTGGTGGTGCTTGGTGGGTGTGAGTATTGTCCTTTTTTCAGTAATGAGTTTCCACCCATGTTTCCCTGGGAATCAGAGTGGTACTTGCACACCTGAAAGGATTGATCTCTTGAGTGTTTTCCAGTCTGACTCCAGCCCAGTCTGTCTTGGCTGACTAGATTTTGTAAGGAGTTTTAAAAGCAATGGTAGAGCAGGCCTCCTCCTTGAGGTGAAGGTGAATTTGTGGTGCCCTTGGTAACAGATGGAGTGAGTGTTGGAAAGAGGATCATACACTGGAGACTCTCCTCTGGAACAGAAATGGCTGCAGCCATATGAGAGACGCTTTTTTCGGTCTAATACTCCTTTAAGCATTGACAGCTTCTCTTTGACTATGTGTATCTAAGACTGCTTATTCCTCAGGAAACTAGTTTCTTCAAAAGCTCTGTCAGAAGCTGTTGTTCTGAATGTGGGGATGTGCAGGAGCAGCAACCACCCAACTTCCTTACAGGCTGCACAGTCCTTGGAATTCCTTGCCTGAAGACTGCTTGAAGCTGAGAAGACATCCAAAAAAAAATTAACCTTGGACAGCAGTGCCCAAAAATTCTTATTTGATGGCTGCTGAAGGACTTATGTGCCAGGCAGCTTCAATACATCTCAAGACAGAAGAGTATTGATTTCATAGAAGCCACTTATTTCTGCAGATTTCTCTTTTTTTTTTTTTTTCATGGAAAAAGGCCTGAGCATTAAGTAGTTAATGGGATGAATTTGTTTTGCTTTTGGACTAGTTTGAACAACATGAATAAGCAGCACTATTCATGCTATTAGTGATTTACACGTGAGAGGTTTCTCTAAACTATGAAACTAATATATACTTTCTAAGTTTTGCATAATCTAATTTTTCCTGTTTTACATGTTAGTGTAACAGGTATCTCCTCCTTTCCAGCAATTATTAGGATTTTTGAGTCTGCAAGTAATTTGTTCAGGTCTTACTCAATGTTTGGGTTAAGCACCTGCGAAACAATTTGTAGTTCATTCATCCGTTTACTGATTATTAGCAAAACTCTATTAATTTATAAATTATAGACTACCTTAAATATAAATTAAATTTTATTAATTGAGCAATAGGTTTGCCCTTCTATGAACTTGAACTGTAATATTTGGTCTAATATTAGGGATTGGGCATTATATTAGGAGTTCCTACTGCAAGCTCAGGACCTAATCCTGTTCTTGAATGTTCTTGTTGAAATTCACAGGGATCAATAATGGAATTTATACCAACCCCAGGCTGGTAGACAGGGTCTGTGTCCAGCCCTTTGGTTAGAGAGATTGAGTACTTATCAAGTACTGATTCAAATCAGGCAGGAGCAGTGATTGGAAAGACTTTGGGGCATATAAACATGGGAAAAGCCCATATGGTCTAATGCCAGTGTTAAGATGAAAAATGCAGATCAAATTGATACTAAACTGGAAGTTTGCAGTTGTCATCATCCAGCTGTTAGGGGTAGCATTTCTTTTTAAGTCAGATTTAGGACATATTCATAGCTGCAATAACAGGATGGTTTTGATCCCATTTGGCATATTTCAGTAACAGCACTGGGGAATTCTCTGCTGTGGGTTTTTAGCGACTGGCAAAGTTAGAGTTGTTCTTTGATACTCAAAGCTCCTTAAGCCTCTTGATCTCGTTTAACTGACTGTAATGACGAGACAGATGAAGCCTAGTGAAAAGAGAAATTTAAAGGAAAGCATTAAGGATAACAGTGTTACTGCTACATCAATAAGAGAACATTTCCTCACGTCAAAGCAGATGTTATGTGAATTCCCTCAAGCTTTTTGTTTCTTAAAGTTTCAAACTCTTGCGTTGCTGGGCAAGTCCTCTGCCCAGGAGATACCTGGGCAGCTATTTCCAAACCAGCCTGTAATCCAAAACACCAAGAAGGCAGGAGCACCTGAGCTGCCAGAGTCAGGTCCCATTTGAGGTACCTTGCTGTTCTCCTGCTTGTGGGATTGGGATTATGGAATTACAGGATCCTGAGCACGTAAGGGTCAGCTTGCCCAGTCTGTTGTGTGTTGCTGATTTACCTGCTGCTCCTTCTCTTCCTAATCCTTAAGTAAATAATATTTTTCCCTTGGCTATCTATTTTCAAACTTGGAAAATTCATATTCATGTGTTAAGGAGTGAAATGAATATATATGAAGTGGTAGAGTAGTCAGACCATAAAAGTAAGTGTGCTGTTGGCTGGCTATATCTGTCAGTAAGTAGAGAGTGCAGACAGAAATCAAGTGATTCAGACCACTGGATTTTGCATGACCATTCATGTTTCCTCAATGTGCCTTTCAGGAAAGGAGACTAAATCACTTCAGCATCAGAAATACTCTAAAAATATTACACTTGGAAGGGCTTGTTACGGCACTCAAGATTTCAGAGGCACAGAAAGGGTGTATTTGGCTAAAGAAAAGCGAAGCTTAAAGGTTAGGTTGTCCAAAGCAAGTTATGCTATGCCTATAGTTCAGGGTAGGTAGCCACTTTATAATCGGAAAAAAGTGTCACCTAGAAAGTGGGCTAGAAGTCCTAACTGTATGATAGAAATGCATAATACTGCTCTTGTTTAACCTGAATCTTTTTATATCATCAGAAATTTGGTTATCTTTTTTTTCCTTGCTGATGAAGAGCGAAGCTAGAGCGATGAGTATTTGGACATTAATTTCTGGAAAGATCAAAAGCTCCTTTTAACCAACCTCATCACTGTTTCACTGCCCATTCATTAAATATTATTATATTCAGCTTCATTAAAGGCAGTCATTCCCCTCTGGCTGTTGGTAGCATTCATAAAATATCCATGAGATTAAATTTTTTGTACAATTTATCTACCTCTATAAAAGTCAGAATCTGGATTCTGTGCTTTTCCACATATGATATATTTAAACTTTTTCTTGTTTTGGGGCAGGTAAACGAATACTTCGAAGTCCTGTTTGTTTTGCACTGAATGTGCTTGCAGAATTCTTAGCAGTCATGCTAGCAAGGCTTTTAGTGCAAATCTGTCATGATTTTTAATATGAAAAGTCAGATAAATTACACTTAGGCCTAGTACAGTTGTTTGGACTGCAATGCTTCATTGTAGAGGAGAGGCCAATATTCTTGGGTTCCACATTGTATGGATGTGATAGGACAATTAATTCCAGTAACTCTGAGTATTGTTACAGTTATATACAGGATAGTATTTCCTTGGTCTTGTTTCCCCCTGCATAAAATATTGGAAGATTTTCTTTGGAAAAATGTGCCTTCATTATATTCTCCTTTCCCATAAAGCAAAAATCTGCAGTAGTAATAATGTATTCATAAGGGCAAGATAGTTTCTTAAAGCCAAGACAACTGAAGTTTGAAGGGATGGAGAGGAAGGAAAAGAAGGCAATGGCTGGAGGTTTGTGGCACCTGTAGCTTTGGATAATAAAGGGGTTTTTTTCGTTTATTTTAAAGTGTATTTATTTTAAATGTGTTTTCCTCCACAGACATTAGAAGCTAGTGCCTTTCCTTCTTCCTACACCTTGCTGTTGCATGCAGGACTTAAGGCATTGTTGGTTTTGGCATGTTTTCCAAATTAAACATTCCTAGGTATAGGATATTGTGTGAAATAAAAATAAGATATAAAACTTTCAAACTGTGATTATACAAGTCTGTTTCTAAATACAAAAATCTATCCTATGTTGTTCTGGCATGTAAGAAACTGGTGTTATTGGCATGGTGAGTAAAAGTCAGCATTTATGGCTGTGCTTTTTCACATGGACTTGTTCAGTAAACTGTCATGATCTAGTTGTCAGAGGTGACAAAGCCGTCTAGCTTCCATTGGCTAATGTAAGATTTATCAGTGCTTGAAAAAAATGTTCAATTTGAGCTACTGCAATGTTATTTTAATCTTGTAGCTCGTTGGGCTTCTGTGTAGAAGATTAAATACACTGATGCTAGTGAAAAGGCATTGATTTCAGTATGGCTCACTCTAAAGAGTATTAAATTTATTTCCACATATTCTGAGTGATAGATATGAAAAACTATCTATTTCAGATCTTTTTTATCAAAGGACTAATATGCCAGGAATCTGAGCAAATCCAGAAGCTGCGTTTTCTAGCACGTGTACAAAGGGTATTCACACAGAAACTTGTTTCGTGTGCAGACATGTTCCTGCATTAATCAGTGTATGTACATGAGATGTTATTGCAAAATACTCTTTGCATGTTTTATAACACTATGGTCTGAAGCTCTGCTTTTCTCTTCTTCCCCTTTGTTTAAGTAGCTTAAGGAAAAAAAAATATTCTTCCATGATAAAATATTTATAAACTGTCAAACACAAGTTAGAATGCCAAACCGAAGGTGAATTCTACATGCTACACCACAACTGCTCCTTGTGCTTTTTACAGTCTTTGTTTATGAGTTGGGAGAATCCCCACAGATTTGCTAATGGGGAATACTCCTGTGTCTGACTTGATGGGCTTGGCAACCTCTTTGTTAGACTCCACAGAGACTCCTGGGTTGCTGCTGGGATGGCCCTGTACAGTTTTATACATCGAACTGCAGTGCTAGTCAACATACTGGGCAAGGCTTCCCAGCTGCTCACCATCCCATTTTTCTAAATGTAGTAATCAAATCTGGGCTGGGTAAAGTACATGTGCAGAGTGAAATCTTGCCAGTAGAGACACTACTTCCTGCAGCTCGGAGCATTGGAGCATCTCTCCATACCTGCTGTAGGTGAGGGAGTCTCACTATCAGGGAGAAAGCTGTGTGCTTTCTTATGCCAGAGGAAGGTGTCCTGAGTATCTGGATATTATTCTGTGGTCTGCTGTCAAAGTTGCTAAAGGATTGAGGAGATCCGCTCCTTTCGGCTCCTGTCTCAGCGGGATGTGGTGCTTCTCCAGCAGTGTGCTGGAAACGGTGACCGTAGTGCTGGGGGTTTTTGGAGTTATTTCAGTCTCAAGTGTGTGAAAATCTTCATGGTGTGTTTACTCAGCTGTCAGTGCTGCTCATATAGACCTGCATCAACTGATGAACTGATGGTGGTAACACAGGGCTCGCTCCATGCCATTGCCTGCCATGTATTGTCTCTGTTCAATTTAACATTAATTTTTCATTTGTCTAAACCAGAAAGTAAGAAATGTGCTATCTTAGCAATTTATGAAGGGTCATATGTGCACCTGGCATTTCTAAGTGCCTAAGAATCATGATAGTAAATAGTAATTTTAAAATGCAGGTGTGTGTAGGTCACAGTTGCAGCCAGAGTAGAATGTAGGAACCAAAAAGTTGCAAAAAACTTTTCATCCATGGTGATTTCTGTAAGTTGTGGAATACTTTAATTTTATTAGTCATTGACAAAATCTAGGGATTAAGTCAATGTAATTTTGCAGTTAACTTGTAAAAGATTTGAAATTTTGATTGTGTTTTAGCCCATGCAGAAAAATACAGGGTGGTATAGGCCATGTATTTTTTGGGCAAGAAAGGGTCATTAATGATAGCATTCACAAATATTAAATTACTTCCATATAGGTATCCTTAATGAAAGCTAAGTTTTCTTTAAGTATCTGTTACCACAGTTATGTTGAAATTCGAGTCTTGGTGATGAGAGAGCATGCAAGGTGTAATGGAGAATGATGAGAGGTGGAGGATACCTCTGATCTAATCAAGAATGATGTTTTCCTTGCTTCTGATTTTGTGTAACATCCCTAACTTAAAAACGGGGGAACTGCATCATAGGTGCTATGATAATATGTGAATTTTTTATTGTTATACTGAACATGGCGTTTTGTTGTCAGGTACCTGACTGACGGCGGGCTGGGGCTGTACACGCGGCGGCTGAACCGGCTGCCCGACAGCATGGCCACGGTGCGGGAGACACTACAGCGTAGCACAGCCCTGGGGCTCGGCGACGCCGACAGGTAGGGGGCTAAACACCCTCGGCAATCCAGGCACTCGATGCATGGATATAAATTTCTCCAGAGTATTTTAGATTGTGTGTTCATGGAGGTGTTGAGAGAAATGCTAGTTTCATGTCTCCTGAGTGCTCTGCTGGAATCTCCCCTGTGTTTTTGTGGATGGGAGGCAACACAAGAAAGTGTTGAACTCCTGTTTTAGTAGTGTTTCAAATAGAAAGGACTGAATTCTCTCCTCATGTCCATTGATTTTCCTCCAATTTTAGTGATTCAATGTGAACAGTCAAGGCCAAATGTCAAGAATTAAGGGACTGGAAATCCATAATTTACCGGAGTGCAGTCACAAAGGAGCCCAGTGAAAATTCTGTAAATGTAAAGATATAAATGGGTTAAATACTGTTGCTTTTAATGAGGTCAGCACAGCTGCTTCTTCCCCTTCCAAAGCCTGATCAGTGTTACTGTTGATGCAGTGAGTGACTGTATCATTTTTCTTCCATCATGGGCCTCAAAGTATAAAACATTAATTTTGAGGTACACATTCAAACCAGTTTTTGAACTAAAACTTTTTTCTCTTTTTTAAAATCTGTAAGTCATTCCCAGGACATAATGTACTTGACTGAGCTGGATATTACCGATACTTTCTTCATTGTGATGCAGGTATTACTAAGGAAACACAAGCGATGGCTAATCTAACCTTATTTTCTAAGCAAACTAAATCTAAATCTGCAAAAATTTAGACCTAGATCTGCTTTGGTGTCCCTGTGATATTAGTAAAGAGCAGAATGTCACATCTAAACAAAAGAACTAAAACAGAGACTCTCAGCTCAGTTTGAATTACAGGTCAGCATATGCTTGCCAGTTGTAAAATATGCCTGTATTTTTCCAGGAACTCATATCTCTTGAAATTTGCAGCTTGAAACCCAACCAGCACTCACTGCTAGTCCTGTGAGTGAGGGCATTTCCACCTTGTGATGCAGCTAGAGACAAATCAAGTATCATGTGCTTCTGCTGCTGTGGCTTCTGAACATTGCCACAGTAGCAAAAGCATCTGTTTAAAATTCAGCATTTTTCTAAGATAAAGTATATTGCTGTTTAAGTAACAGCTTTCTGGAGAGCTGGTGTTACATTCCTGTCATTGGCTCCTTCCCCCAATCCAGTATTTTCTGTGCTTGCAACACTTTTTGTTTGCTGAGCTCCTTTCCTGAAGATACCACACATCAGGCACCAATTAGGAACATTTGACAAGAGGGATTATTTGAGTGTTTAAGTGTATTCCACCTAGAATGGGGCTGTGACCCACTGAAATGCAATCCCTAGGATGTCAGTTTTTAAAGCTTTGAAAATCATCCTTTCAGTTCACTTAGAGGGGGCCAGACTTTACACACAATAAAGACTCTGCGTGGCAGAAAAATAACCCTTGGCCCCAGAGCTGGTGATATGTTGCTTTGATTTAGTCTTTTCTATTTAGAATATAATACCTTAGCAGGACTTGAGGGACTTCTGACAGGAGGACAGTGATTTAAAGATAGCTCGTCTTGGCTTGCTGGGTGACCATGATGTGCAGATTAAACAAAAAATTAATCATAGTTCAAGGAGTATTCTGGGGTGAAAATGGCCATAAGGAAAAGGAGTTGAATAAAACTGTGCAGTAATTAATTGTTTTCTTCATTCTGTGAGACAGTGAGGAGGGGTACTGGGTTGCTTTATTGGTACATGCAGAAAAGATATTAAGATTCTATTTAACTTGTTCAAAGCAGATGTTAACTGAATGCATGGGAGTACAAGCGTGAAAGACTGTGAACCTGTGGGCATGAGGTTAATCATTAAAAAGTTATCAGGAATTTCTGTGATATGCTAGCTTGTTTAGTTTCTTATGCTATTAGTTGCAAAAGTTTAGTTGTGAGGCTTTTACTCATTGGCTCTGGTAAGGTAAAACACAGACCTTACAAAGTACATTTTCCCCTGCAGCAGGGAAATCCAAACAAGGGCATTGGATTCAGTGTTTGATTGCAAGGTTAATGGAAGCATTGCACAACATAGCTGAGCTTACTTGTTGACTTCAAGATAATTTCAGTTTGCCTAGAACAAAGGGATTTTAAATCAAAAAAGGCAATAAAATACCTTTTTATTTAGTTTGTGATTGTTTTTTTAAATTTAGTTAGGGATTATTTTTTTTCAAGGTTGGACATAAATATCCTATTTTTTTGTCTGTTCTATATATATAGACTTGGTGTGTGCCATCTGGTTATTTAAGTTGATTTCACATTGTCAGAAACATCTGCTTGATCTGAGACTAAATCTTGCCCTTGCCTTCCTATATATAACTTGCATTTGTAATATGTGTAGGTAAGTTAGATCTGAATAAATCTTTCTGTAATTGCTTACCTGTGTAAGCTGTTATTTAGAGGAGATAACAGACCTGTGCTGATTTATCACATCCTTGACTTGGACAGGAGGCTGTGAATGTGAGCTTGTCAAGAGTAACTTTAATGCTATTAGGGAAGTGTCTATATGACCTTTTGAAAAAATCATCAGTGATGAAGTGCTTAAAAAACTACTGCTGAGCATGATTAACTTGGATTGTTTGTCTTTTACAGTTCTATTTGAGGTTGCATTAATTACCTGTCTTTGCATAAAGGCATAAAAAGGTCTTCCCATCTCCTTATTGTAATGACTTGTCTTGTCAAAGAGTGGATTGTGTTGTCTTGGTGCTTCCAGCAGCTACAGCATTGATGGGCCATAAGTAAAAACAGTGCTGAACTTGCTCTTCAAGAGTGTGTCTGTGTCCTGATCACATTTGATGACTGCAGTACCAGTCTTGTCACATGCTTGGTTAAAAACAAGTCCACATTCAAATTAGCTCTTACTCAGATTTGTGACTGAATCTGCTTCCTGACAGTCAGCATTTTAGAAGCATTTCCTGTTTTCGGAAGGATCTTTGAATAATCCCAGAGGAGACTGTGGAGCCTGGACAGGAGATGGACAGGAAAGAAGAGTTGGAACTGAAGCAGAAACCAAGCAGAAAGCCAGAGGACATTCCATGCAGAGCACACTTGCTCTGCATATTTTGCTATTAGTAAGAATGTCATTGAGTGCAGTACAAATGGTAAAAATGATGGCTTTCAAAAATAGCTGAAGAGTAGTATTTTGCTGCTATTTTGCATTTTATAAAAACAGATTAAGGTTATTTATATGTCTCTTGGCTCAGGTAGTAGACAGTATTTCACATTTGTGGAGTAAACCCCTTTGTCTGGAGTACATTTCAATTCACTAACTGCAATTTAGTTTCTTGAATCCTGCTACAGCGATGAGATTACTACAAAGATGGGTTAGTTGGTGGTGGTGGAGGGAGATTGTTGGATTGCCTTCTTAACCAGAGGAAGTTGGATCGTACTTCAGAAGGGCTGAAAAACAAGCTGAAGCAAGTCATCAAGTTGGGGGAAATATTGGCCTGTCATAAAAAGTGGGGAGAGAAGATGTCACTGCTTTTGGGAGGAGGCAGATTCCACTGAAAGCAGAATTACAGTCATGGTGCTGATGGGTATTGCTTAAGAAGCTGCATCAAATTTCCTTTCCTGCACCAATTTTTTTTTTTTCCCAGGTGCTGGTTTATTGTAGACAATAGCAAATTTTATAATATAAGGAAAAGAAAAAGGAAATTTAAAAAAATATATTATTTTTGTAATTTTATGGTAGCATAAGACAGCTTAAAGTTCTGACTGGTTTCAGTTTTTCTTCTTAATTGAGACAGTGAAGCTGAAGTAAAATGAAGGTGTAGCAGAACTGCTCCATCTCATCACTGCTGGAGTTTTAATGCTCTAACAGTGGTAGCACAATATATATAAGAATAGGGACAAAACAAAGAGAATTGTTCTGGAATAGATTTCTGTAGACACATAGACTGGATAGTCTTCATCTTAAATTGCTAAAACATGACTAGGTTATATCTTCAGGTGGACCCAATTGGTGTAATAATATGTAGAAGCAGATATTTTGCCCTGTAATGGCAGTGGAATTCCCATCATCTCCTTCCCCCACAGCATATCCCTACTCCTGCTTTCTCAGGAGTGTTGACATAAGTGTTTGTGGAGCAGGAAAGGAACTCACAGGGAGGTTCCTCTAGTGTTTTGTGTGAATGAATTTGCAGAGGGAGGATGTCTGCTGTCAGGAGAAGGAGTAACTACATCCATTGAAGTCATCTACAGACCTCAGGAGATCTCAGCTGAGAAAGTTGCTGCCATGCTATTTCCACTCTACCTGGAAGATTACATGCCATCACTTCACAGTTCCTTCACTACCAGAACATCCTGGCAGTTGCACTTGGATTAAGTTGCTACAATTAAGATAATTTATAAGCTCCACTTCTCCCATTTCTTTTCCTTGCTGGCACAATGGAACAACCCTGTATAAGGATCCTGTGTACTAAAGGAGCATTGTTTTCTAGAAAATAACTTAAATTCTGTAAATGATTTTTAGGTTAATATAGACAAATAGGGGTTTTGAACATTCATTGCTCACTGTGTCTGTGCTGTGAGTCACTGCAATTTGTGTATATATGCCCATCTAGGGTTGCTTAACAGCAAAGTCACAGGACTGGTGAAATGATTCATGCCTAGCAGATCAACTGCCCTGTTTGACTACCTGTTTGGATTTTATCACTAAATTAGAAAAAAGTGCTTCTGCTCCTAAATATGCAGGTTGTACCTTGGTACCTGTAGATATCCATCTCTCTGTCTTTGAAAGATCCCACATTTATCTTGAAAACTGACTCTCAGAAGCAGGGGAAATTCACATTGCAAAGATTCTTTGAAGTTTATGGCTCTGGGATCTGCTGATTAGAATCACAATACCATATACTTCTATTTTCCAAGCAATCTTTTCACAAACTGCAATCCAAAGTGGTTTTAGATTACATAAAGTAATTGCAAGGTTAAGCAACAAATAGTTCAAAACAAAGGTATAGTAGCTATACCTGGGGGCTGAAATGAGCATTACCAAAAGGAAGAAAAGGACACTACATACAAACATGGCAAGGTTAGTCAAGGGAAGCAGTGTCTTCAGACAGATCTGTTTCAGTGGTCTAAAAGATGACAAACTTCTTGTAAAGTTTTCTTCAGGTCTAGAAGCAAAAATTTTCATTATGTAACACAAGCTTTCTGTGAATTGGCTCAGCACAGTAATAATATTTTTCCTTTTTTTTTTTCTTTTTTCACATTTTTTGGGGGGTGTACATGCAGTACACTGGATGAAGTATTCTAGGCAGTACTTCTGTAGGATTTTGTAGTGTTAATTCTGTTTAGAGAGGCATTATGGAATGGAGATAAGTTTGAAAGTTTTGTTTGTTTCTCAGGCTTGGTCTAATTTTACTCATTGTATGATGGCAGCTGAGACTGTAATTCCAACAACCAACTTAGGCTGGGAGCTGTTGGAAGGCTAGAAGGGTTTGAAGGATTGGATCACTTTAGGAAGTAGATAATTTTCAGCTGAGTTTATGTTTGTATAAAATAATCTGTCCAGGCTCCTAAATCCCATGGCATGTAGCAATAACAGATGTATGATTGACCTGTGGGGGCTGGCTGTTGAAGCAGTTTTGTGCCTATTAGTTAACTGACTTTTTGTAAAATTAGAATTGGTTTTCCCTGGGGACAATTCCTTCTCCATGTATTCATGGCCACAAAAAAGAGCAGATTTTTTTGCAGTAAGGACTTGTGTGCATTCAAGAAGCCAAGAATTATCCTAATCTTCTTTTACTCAGGTATTCTCTAATACTTGGTTTAGTACCTGCACAGGCTGACAAGGCAGCTGAGAGCAGTTCTTTGCCTTTTTCAAAAATTTCTTCATATGAGAAAGTGCAGTTCTACCACTCAGTACAAAAACCAACCAAAAAAAACATGCTACAACTGCAAACTCTTCCCTACAAAGTCAATCTTCATGTGCTTGGTTATCACTGTAGTTCTAATCCTCTTCAGAATTGCCTGTTTTGATTAGATGTAAACATCTGTAAGAGATAGTCTGGACCTAGGCTTTAGGAGCTGCATTTCTTGTTGAAACCTTTCCCCTGGTGTCATGCCCTTTGTTTTTGTAGCTGTGATTTTCATTCTTCATTCCTATATTTTAGGGTGTATTTACATCTCTCCTATAGCATCGAAGTAAGATGTTTAGTCCAGGAGATGCTATTCACTACAAAGCTAAAGGAAGGTGGTAGGTACCCTCAAGGGAGCAGCTCATCTGACTAAGCCAGGACTTTGTTTTTGCCCGTGAAAATAGTTTGTGCTTCCCTGGAAGCCTGCACTGCAGCATGTGGACAGGTGAAGGGACCTTGCCGTTTCCAGAATTATGGGTGCTGATTCTGTGAAAACAGGGAAAACTGCCTGATTTAAGCAGCTGAATAAGTAATCTTGCATCTAGTAATGGCAAAATCATGATCCTAGACCACTGTAACTAGATTTTCCTGAAGAGATAGTTCCTTTCATACACCTCCAGTCAAAGTATATAAGTATAAAGTTGATCTCAGTGCTTATTTGAAGACTCTTCTGAAACCCTCTATTTCTGGTTCCACTGCCAGAGATTAGCACTGTCTTTTCTATTGTATGAAGTGGCTTTCAAAACACTTCAGACATGTGGGAAGTTAAGCTTGTATTCCAAGGGTAAACAAGATTGTAGATACAAAGACCATTTTGAACTGTATCAGGGTCTTTGTGCTTTGCATGACAAACCGAAGAATGTGAAATGCTTGCTGACACAGAGCAGACTTTGTTGTTTGGTTTTCCATGTCGAATGGCAAGAGAGTCAACACAGTCTCACAACTGACCTACACCAGTAACCTCTGAGTTTGGGATTTGGAGGTTGAATAGATAAAACTAATAGCGGACAGCTGTCAGGCTCCCAGAGCAGAATCCCACTTTGGGGCTGTTTGAAGAGCATGGAAGCTCATTGTGGCTGTAAAGCAAATTTCTAGACTGGTGATTATTTTCAAATATTGTGTTTATTACTCAATATTACTGGAAAACTTTGTTTGATCTTTGTTTATTTGTATTTGTTGTCCATAATTGTAAATTTCAATATTTATTTGTTTTTCCTCCTTCTATACAGCTATGTATTCTTTTGTGATTATAACAATAGATTATTAGTATTTGCTTCTGTGGTAATAGAAATGTTAATGTTAATAGCCAGGATTTCAGCTTTCTTTATAGCAGATGAATGTTTCCTGTAATGGTATTGTTTGGAAAATCATATCAGAATTCCGTGTCTAAATGTAAGAAACGTGTTTTCCTGTAAGAATATGCATGCCCTCCCTCCCTCCCTCCCTCCCTCCCTCTGCACTTCCTTCCTCATTTATTCCCAGTTTTGTCCTCTCCAGTGAAGAGATTTCAAACACTGCAGGTGGCGTGAAGGGTCTCCATTACTGGGACCCCTCCAAGGAATTCAGGATATCTGGATGCTTTGGTCCATTGTATATACAGGGAAATGAGACTCCTAAGACAGTTAACTAAAATATCTGAAGCTGGATGGTACTACTACCCTGGTTTATCCAATGAATATCCACATCTGCAGCATGGGAGCAGCAGAGGAAGCTCTAAGGTATCCACAATTTGGAGCTCATATTTGAAATTCTCTGTATTTCACAGTTACCTCCTTCAGCTGTCCTCAGTGGCAGCTCTTGTGTTTTTAGAAGGTAATGAAGCAGGGGGTGCTTTTGGGCTGATTGATACTAAAGAAAGTGAAAGCATCTCTGATACGGCGTTTGTGGAAGCAGATGTCTTCAGATGAAAAGAAGGCTCCTTCCCTGTTTCCATGGCACTTCACAAAGAGGTGCACTCTCTTCCACTTCTGCCACAGGCCTGTAACTGAGTTTCAAAGAGTAGGGCATGTCTCATTTCCCATGTATGTCCACAGAGAGAAGTGCAGAGGATGGAGTGTATGGACCATGTGGAATGAATTATCTGTGCCCAATGGAAGGAAATTCCCCTACTGCAGAGCATCTGTGCTGCATTTTACCAGTTGGGATGTGGAGTGGCAGGGGCAAAAGACTATAACTATATATTTGCTGCCCCAGGATTCTTGGAGCTAATGCTTATGTCACGTCATTCCTTGGTGTCATGATAACTTCCTTGGTGTCCAACTAGATATTCCATATTGGGGCGTCCATACATTTCTATCCTATCCTATCCTATCCTATCCTATCCTATCCTATCCTATCCTATCCTATCCTATCCTATCCTGTCCTGTCCTGTCCTGTCCTGTCCTGTCCTGTCCTGTCCTGTCCTGTCCTGTCCATCCCGTCCCTGTCCCTGTCCCTGTCTTCGAGTCTCCTCGCGTCTCCTTCCTCGAGTCTCCATCTCCTGTCCTATGTCCTATCCTATCCTATCCTATCCTACCCTTCCCAATTCCTCAGCCTCCTCACTATATAGGGATTTTTCAGTAGTGTGATAAGATGACTTTGTGACCCTTTTATGACAGCTAACAAGTGACATTGAGATTCCACAGAACAAGCAGTAGCTGCTCTTTCTGCATCCTGAGGCTTAAACTGCTCAGTGTTACACAGCTCCATGGGACTTAAAAACACGTTGTATAAACAGGCATTAAGGCTTCCACATGATGTTCTTATGTTGCTTAAGTATATGCAGTTAAATATACATTTGGCCAGGATAAATAATTGCATGCTCCACAGTGGAAACACTCGGAGTGGTATTGTGTCACTTCAGCAGTATTATGAGAACGTGTATAATTTGTTTTTATTAGTCAAAGTTTTTTTTATATATATTCTCACTATAAATAAAACATCTAATTTGATTAAAAGTGATTGCTGCAATTTGAGGCTAATTAATTGGACATAAGTGGCATTGGAACATGTGAAACCTGTGTGCAGGGTTAACACAGGGAGCCTCAGTAACCATTCCTTTGCTAGAGGCTGTTTATGTGTGTCCAGGTATAGATGGTCAATAAGTAGCCAGGGGATAAATGCTAAACATTGGAAGTCTGATTAGTGCCTGAGCAAAGTCCAAGGGCTGAGCTCAGCTCTTTTTAACTATATGTTATTTTTCTGTTGTTCCTTAACTTACAAAGGCTCAGCTCAGCAGCTACTGTGGAGTTACCATGTGCTCTCATCAGCCCCAAGTAATATTTAAATCTTTTAAATCTAATTTTAACTTTCAGGTTTATATTTTCTGATTTTGTTGGTAGTTTAAGTTAATTTTCATATATATCAACTAATTCATTCATTTTGGTTTGGGGGAAATGAGCAAACCACCTTGAGTGTTCAAAAAGGTTTCATTCCCTCTTTCATGTTCATTGTCAAGGTTGATTTATTCTTGTTATGAAACTTGCAGCTAGAAATTCTCTTTGTAACATGACTTAATGCCTTAAACATTTCTTTGAAACCATTCATGTTATTTGATACCATCTGATATGCACATGCATAATTTCGTGTTTCATTTGCATTTTTAGGCAAAGACTAAATTTTTGTTTTCAGGGATGACTGAAACATAATACTGCATTTGCAGAACTGGAGCTGTTTTGAATGCAGAAGTGATGAACAGAGTATTATCTGGGAATGGCTGGAGATGTATTTATAGGCAACTGTGTATCTCTATGGAAAAAGATGAGGGGGGAAAGGAGAAGGAAGAATCATCAGCATGAGCCTATGGGAAAGAAATCAGTATACTGTGCCAGGTCAAGTTCACAGAGGTTACATTCACCCAGGAAAGCTTTATATTCCACTTAACCTGTGTTTTGGGACTGTGTGTATCCTCTGTCTACTCCTAGGGAGAGACTTTATTCATTTATGCTTTGAGAGCATTTCTGAAGCAAAGGACTCATGAGAGGGAACAGGTGGTGGAAAGAAATCTGCATTTACACACTTCTAAGGTCTTAAATGTGCATGCAAAGGAAAGACAGAAATTTTCTGAAATCAAAAGACCGTGATTTCAAGCTGAAATCAGGTTGAGTTTCGTGCTCTTATTTCTGTTGAAATTCTTTGTTGGCTTCTAACTATAACCATTGAGTCATTTATTTGTTAATAAAGGTTAAAAGCCAAAATTCCATATGGCAACAAGAAGTTGCTTGTTATTCCTTTTGGTCTAAGTGTGCTGGTGGTTTGACCTCCAACACCAACCCCCAGAGGGCAGAATTGGAGTTGTCTTCTACACTGTGACTTGGAGTTTTGGCCCCTTTCTGCAGTAACTTCTGACAGATTCTCGATTTTAGTGACATTCCCATTCTCACACCATGTTTGTATGGGCTGACTTCACGTCAGCTGTAATGAGCTAAACATGTGACTGATAAAATAATAATTTTTTCTGTGAGTCATACCATATGTTCCCCTCTCTCCACCACCACAATTCTGGTCATTCTTTTCTTGGAGTTATTTTACCCTTCCTGCATCGTTCCCTCTATGCCACCAGTTTGCTTTCCCTTGCAGCCATCCATCTCTTTCCAAACAATGCCTTGTGCTGTCGGATGGGCTTTCATCACATCTGCCTGTACCCTCAGCAAATTACTGCAGCTCAACTTTGCCTACAGAATGTGTTTGAATCTTAAAGTTACTCCCCACTTTGGGTACATTCTTCTCTTATTTATTGACATCAGGCTCTGATTTCACCTCTAGATTTTAACACCCTTAAAATGACATGGTTGCAGTATGTGGTGATGTGGTTGAATTTGTTATGGCAATGTGTATGTTATCAAATCATTTAGGAACAAGGGATTATTTTAGAAATTAAAAAATGAGAGCCAAAGGTAACTTATGACTTGGCTAAGCAAGTCTGTGTGAGATCATGGGAGGAGAATGAAACTTTGTTTGGACATTTTCAGGAATAGTAGTGAACTGTAGCTATAACTTTAGTAGAATGGATTCAAGGCAGACAAGAAAAACAGGGTGGTAAGAGGAAAAAGCTCTGTGGACTTACTATCTTATAAACTAATCTCTGAGAACTCTGTTCTTGGTGTCCTTAAAACTGTATTTGAACCAAAGCACAATGACATATTAGAGGAAAAGTGGTGGGAATAACCAAGAAGGGGTTTTCCAGATGAATCTTTGTTTATTTCTTTATTAATCTTGAAGGCAAGGACTTTCTTCAATTTGTTAGGTGTGCCTGTTAAAATGCTAAGTATGAGTGTGTGCATTAATCTAACTATTAATCTGGTTTTTTATCCTTTCATCCTGTCTTCCATTGTGTGGTTCAGTTCATTGAAGTCTCTAAACAAATATATCCAATGACCACTCCATAGTTCTAGAGGAATTCACTGAAACAGAGCTGTGTTTAAGTTCTAGTTTGTCTCTGATAGCAAGACACCATTTCACAGCTCAGCCTTAACCAGATGGCCACACTCTGCCAGTGTTGAAATATGACAGAGAAGCCAGAGGCTGGTTTAGAATTATTTCATTATTGCACATGGATAAAACAGAAAATAAGGCTTTGGGTTTTGTTCTTGTTTTTTTCCTTACGGAATAGTGATGCAGTGATTAAGGCCATAATGTACAAAGTTTTGTTGAGGTCACTGCCATGCCTGAGTGGAGCAAGGATCTCTGTTTTGGCTTCCTGTGTTAGGGTTGTTTCTGTAAGAATATTTCTGCCTGTGTCTCCTGCCAAATTATTTGCTGGAAATAATATCAACATAAGATACTGAAAGGTGTTGATTGGACTCTTGACTATTGTGGAGCTATCAGGACAGGAAGTGAGATGGAAAGAATTCAGGTTGAAGTCCTTGAACTCCCACATCTCTCCCAGCTGATTTAACTATGAAAATTAACAAGGGATCCAAAGGAGTTGTCTTAGTGTTGTGAAGTCACATTTTTTCATAAACCAGCAGGATATTTAATAAAAAATTTCCAAATTTCTCTAAAGCAGGGATGTTTGCTCTGCAGTAGCAGAGCTGGTAGTTGGAGAGCTTAAGCTAAAAGCTTGCCAGACTGGAGGTAGAGTGACAGTGCCTTAAAACCTCTTCTAAACAAAATAAATCTCTGACAGGTTCCAGTCACTTCTAGACATTTCTTGTCACTTTCTCAGCTGCTTTTGTGCCACCACTGTGGTGTAATGGTGTCTCTGATGAAGACAGACTGAGAGAGTTGTGGTTGTTCAGCCTGGAGAAGAGAAGGCTCCAGGGGGAACTGAGTCTCTTCAGTGCCAAGAGGGGCTACAAGAACAAAGGCCTGGAGTGACAGGGCAAGGGGGAATGACTTCACACTGATGGGGTGGGTTTAGAAGGGATATTAGGTAGAAATTATTTGCTGTGAGGGTGGTGAGGCCCTGGCACAGGCTGTGAATGCTGAATGCTGTGAATGCTTCATCCCTGGAAGTGTTCAAGGCCAGGCTGGATAGAGCCCTAAGCAATCTGGTTTACTGGAAGGTGGCCCTGCGCATGGCAGTGGGATTGGAATGAGATGATCTTTAAGGTCCCCTAGAACCCAAAGTGTTGTATGATTCTGTGCTGGTTCCCTGAGTCACGGCCATTTATCATTGTAGAGCAGTGATCGATCCACCACCTCCAGCAGGCTCAACATTCAGCTCCAGACTCCATCTAAATTTGCTTTCATTTTCCTTTTCTTTTTTCCAGTTATTCTTCACATACATTATTGGCTTCCCTTCTTACCTTCTCTGTTCTCCAAGGCTCTCCAGAACCAAATAAATATTTTGTATTTCAGGACAAGGTTTCTCAGAGAAACTGAGAACTCGATAGAAAAATCATGTCTTATTTTCTAATGATTCTTGGGAAATGTTGTTCTGTTTTAACCAAAACCAAAGTCCATCCTTAGGCTGGCATACAGCTTGGAAAATTTCAGGACAAACATCTCAGTTTTGGCAAAGTGCAAATGAACACATTCCCCCTACTAATTATTTCATTACTGTAACACAGCCATCTCTGAAGCAGTGGGTGTAGCCTCTGAGGGAAGAAACATGCACCGTGAAAGCCAGTAAGGCTGGGGAAGGGATTATTGGGCGGGAACAGTTTCGCAAGTTTTTGCTCTCACAGAAATGCTAGGAAGGGTTAAGGGGTCCTGCAGAGATGCTGGGACCTTGGGACCTCTGCGGAGTAGGGAGTGCAGGAGGGAAGCAGTGCCGGCAACAGTGATCGAGGGCTCTCAGCAGGCAGAGCTGATGAAAGGATCTAAGCAAGCAAGCCTTGCTCACCTGCTGAAAAGTAGTAAAATTGTGGTTTTTTGTTACATTTCATAGCTGGAACGATTAAAACGTTAAATTCTTCGGAGGTAGAATAGGAGGGGTAGGCGTGATACTGGGAAAGGTTTATGACTTGCGCAGTTGAGCTTTTGTTTTCTCACACTTTATTACTTAAAAAAAAAAAAAGGGATAGAGAAAGAAACCTAGCTGCTGCTTTAAACTTGTTATCAGTTAGGAATTAGAGAAATAATGTGGGTGAAGGGATGGTTTGGGTAGGCTGCGGTTCGGCCGCTGGGGCGGGAGGGGGGTGCGGCTCCGGGGAGAGGCTCCACAGAGCTTTGAACTGCATCAGTTGCTCGAGGGCAATTAAACACACAAGACTTCCACCCGTAAAGAAAGGCACAGAAGGGAGTCTCCCTGTTTTCTGTGCTGGTAATCAGCAAGAGAGAAGAATGTGTAAACGAAGAAAGAAAAAATGGTGCCGTTTGGATGGAGGATGTCAGACCCCCAGCAGGATGCCTGCTCGAGTTGCATCTCAATAAATAATAATCGCTTGTTATGCTAATAGGCACCATTTCCAATTACATGATTTGAATACAGATCATATGCATGTAAATTATGCTGTTCACGTAACCAGTAATACACACTTTAGGTCTTATCTTCGGTATTTTCATGTGTAAAATGATGCAGCATGGAAATGAATATTGCAGAGTTTTCACGTGCAAATAGATAGCTAGCTGATAGAACAAAGAGCCAGGCAGCCCTGAGATAATCAGGAATACCAGGAGCAATTTCAGAAGAGGCCCAGGATTAGTGTCACTTCTGACTCTGACAACACCTGTCCTCGAACCCGATTATAAAGAAAATAAAATGAAACAAAAGGTTGCATGATAATGCCATGAGGCATGATAGTAATTGCCCCCTTGTTGGCTAATTACTAGGTGCATACTTGTGAACATTGCTGTACCTTTTACTAGAGCACAGGATTTAGTAATTTTATTCTGAGGAAGGGGCAAACAGGTGGGACCTGGCTCTTTGGAGAGGTGGGAAAATGTGGCTAGTTACTCCCTGAGTAACTTAGGAAAAAATGCTTATATGGTTTTATGGCATTGCAAACTAAATATTTAACATAGTTCATAAGGTATATGATAGAAATATTTACCTGTTAGGAAGCTATAAGAATATAATATAAAAAGTCATTGTTAGGTTAATTTTTCAGGTATCAGATAACGATGTGAGGCATGAGATAATCTGGGCCCTACAAGGCACAGGCGTTTAGAATTAGTAGTTCAGTTTCAAAAGAAGAAAACTGTTACATGCAATATAGCTCACCATGTCAATAGTCAGTTGTTATTACCATCAGTTTTCCCACATCCTGCTGCCGTCTAAATGTGTGTATTTTCTGGTCAAGTAAGAGCAAGTGGTTTCATTGTTATGTTTGCAAGAAGAGTGTTTTTTCTATATGTAAGTAATTTTTGAGTAATGGAACTGGTGGAGTAGTTAAAAAGCTGACCTTTTGCTGAAAGCAAGCCTGTCAGTTGAATTTTTCTCCAGTCAAGCTGAGGTAGCTGTCTGAAAAGCAGCTAATCTGAAGGACCATTCTCAGGTGATTTGCAGCTACGATTTTATTAGGGTTTAGCTGAGGTCAGAAGTTCACCTGGGTGAGTTGTGATTACCACAGGTGTTCATGAGATAAGGAGTTTCATGGAGTACACACCTCTAATTGGCTGCAATTTTTAAATATTAGTTTAAATTTAGTGCTTTATCGTTCACACTTGGGCCTTTTTGCTGCTTAATTAAGAATTCATGTTTTGTTTCTAGAGCAATGAGTCCATAAGAGTTGTCACCATTTTAAACAATACCCAAGAGCTAGGAGAAACTTTTGTTTAAAAATATGCACTGGTTAGAGCTGCTGTCTTGTAGGTTAAGTGGATTGATCCAGTTCATTTTGTGTTAGGAAGATTGTAAATTTAAAAAACCTTTCATTTACATAATCAGGTATAGTTAACAGTGGCAGAGCGGGGAAATGTCAGAAATTCTATATTGCATTAAGAGTCTGTTGTGAATGTGGAAATAGCAAATTAGTCTATTTGATAGACAGAAACAAAAAAATTAAGAAAAAAACAATTCACATGAAAAAGTACATCCAAGAAAGTGGAAATACTTAGCAAGGTAACGTGAGAAGGACAGATGTCTTTTGGCTCAGATACAGTCTTTGGAACATCCTAGTGCTGTATGGGTGGAGTAGATCCCTTTGTTTTATAAGAAAAAACAAAAGTGGACTCTCAAAAATAAAGCAAAAAAATTTTTTTTGTTGAAATTGAGAGTTTGTGTCTTTGTTCTATGCAGACGGTGCAGTTGAAGTGTTTATATGGTTTGAATGTTTATGGATCAAGTGATGCAGAGGATTTGAAAACACTACAGTGATTTAGTAGTGGTATTTTCATTAGAATAAATGAGTTTACTTTTCTAGTGGGATGTGCAAGCTTTACAACATCCACAGCAACAATAAATAACTGTAAATTCAGAGATATCTCTAATTAGGGGAAGGCTGAAGCAATTAAGATGGGTAGACTATTGATCATAACTGAATGAGATCCATACAGATGACAGCAGTGGTTTTACAATGGATGCCCTGATGTGGTTAACGGCTGCTGTTGATTTAACAGCAATGATTTTAGTATTTTATTGGAAGTGTGGGTAGGAAGGTTAAATCAAATTTTATAGGGCTTCTCAAAACCATACTACAACCACTTGGAGAGCTGCTTGTTCAGCCAGAAATATCTAATTCTGTAGATATCACACTTGGCATATCCTTCCTGGGCCTGAATGCATTCTCTGACACAGAGCCCTGTACCTGCTGACCAAACAAGAACCTGTAATTAAAATTTTCTCTTTCTGAGCTGTTCTCTATATCACTGCTTCTACATGATGATTTGTATAGCTTCTTTCATATCTGTTCCTGTTCTCTACTCTATTGCATGTTGACACAGACATGATGTTAGAAAGCTCAGAAAACTAACTATAAATGATATATGGACATCTGTCATAGATTGACCCCAAAGCATTTTTTCATGGTCATGAAAAAAAGAATTCATGCCAGCTGCACTAAGTTTATAAATCTGTTTGGTAGGGATCAGACTGAAAACCTTAATGGTTGCAGGAGACAGTTAAGTCTTGGAACATTGTAGCAGTTCTTGTTACTCTTTTTAGCGGTCTAGGTTGGAAGAATTACATTTTTTTCCTTAGTGGCATGTGTGTTAAAATCTTTCTTGTCAATATTATGTTATTTGGAAGGGGGACTGATTTTTATAATTTGGAGAAGGAGATAAAGAAAACTGCATTTAAAACAGTGAGAATGATACATCATTCTTGCATTTCACCATATTAACTGCACTTTAAGATAAGATTTCTTTTCCCATTTTCATCCACTGTTCTTACAAAAGGGCTATTTGTCTTTTGTATTTTTAGTTGGGTTTGTTTATTTATTATATCTGGAAATATTAGCATAGAAATCAATGAAGCAAAAGCATGTGTATATAGTTCATATGTTGATATTTCTCACTCAAGGAGTCTGAGATTTGATAATGTGTTTAAATATAGAAACATTTTGGATCATCCAAGTATAACCCCTGGATTCAGCATTCATTTGGAATTCCTCTCAGACAAGAATATGCAAGATAAATTGCTGTTCAGCGTCCCCCATTTTTATTAGATTTTCTCCAGTTCCCTGTCTTTTTTTCTCTCTATAAAGTGGCCATTTGTGTTTTTCACTCTGATGTGCTTATTCATTTGAAATGAGCATAATGAAAAGTATGCCTCAAAACTGTGTCAACACAAGTGCTCCATGGAGGCTACTGGCATTCTTTAGACAATCTTTGAAGTACATGTTAAAATGTTACAAAACCATTTTAGTCATACATCACACACACATACAAACACACACACAAATAGTATTTTCTTCTCCATCAGGCATGCATCTCATCTTGTTGAAAGAAGCTAGGGCATTCCTTAATGGTTGCTCAGTTAAAAGCAGCCCCTTGGAGGAGGATGCTAAGTCTATTTCATACTGTGCAATAATTATTAATATTATACTTATTAATTATTAATTTTATTTGAGTTTTCTGGTCAAATTCACAGTCTCTTGGGGGTCAGAATTCCCTTTACTTAACATCTTGCCCAGTTCCTATTCATTACAATGCATGGCTATGCAGCAGCACACACTGATGGTTCCTTTTTACTTCTGTGTGATACCATTTGAGTGATTAAAACAAAACCTCAAAGTATTCTACACTTCATGTGTTCACTTATAAAAATAAATAAATCCACACACCACCACCATAATATAATTGTCTGCTCTCAGGAAAGCCTGAGGCAACAGAGGGTTCTTCCCATTGAGATTTAAGGATGTGAGGAGTGTTTCAGAGCAGATATCCCTTGTCAGTCTGCAGACTCAGTGCCTCTGAAGAAAAAGGGAAATTAAAAAATGATGCTTCATTTTCCAATCCTACTTTTCCTGTCTTCCAAGCTCCCTTTGGAACCTCACTGAAAACCCATAGGGTGGTAGCAGCAGGGTTTATTTTCTGCTATACTTCCTCCTGAGGGTTTATCTTGCTGCCAGTGTTGCTCTGGTTTTCGGTAGAAATACCTTCCTAGGATTAACAATTGCATGAGTTCAGTAAGCTGGGATTCTTCATTGTTTTTGTTTAGAGTTGTTTTTTTTTATTTATTTAATGTAAAGGTCATTTGAATAGGTAGTTACGTAAAGTTTTAGCTCTATACTATCAGGTATAAGAGTTGTAATGGTGCAGCAGTGCTGCTGTAGTCCTGCCTTTAGTTTCTCATACAGATACTCTACTCATACTCATGAAAGTACTCTAAAAAGGTATATTTGTGTTCCATGTACTCTAGTTCAAAGGATGGAAATGTGTTCAAAAACATGTTTCAGTTTATTCAGAATATGTTTGGTTATTACAAATATTGATGTTTTTTAATTCAAATAATGTCCTTTAAGAGGGAAGAAATGAAAAATAAAACTTTAAAAATTGCTGTTGAGATTATTTTGAGACATTGGTTTACCCAGTGATAATGGAGTCTCTTCCAGGGCAAGATGTGTCAGGTGCCTCATGCCCCACGGTATCCCGAAGGTTCCAAAGACTACTGAAGTGGGATTTCTTTGCTACAAAAGCATATGCTGCTTGTATTACTTTTATAATCATTCTAGTTATCAAATGATAGATCTCAGCTACTGAGAAACAAAGATAAAGAGGATTTGACATATTGCAGTAAACCCACAATTTTCAGGTATTTTGGTGTTCTCCATGGGAGCGTTTGAAATGCAGCAAGATTTAAGCTGCCTTAACCTAGAATACGAACTTGTAATTGTGGGTTTAGGCCTTTGCAAATGAAATGGAATGAGGCATTTCTTTGATAAGTTTTTGTTTTGCTGCAAGCAGGTTTAGTTCAGTTCTGACCAGCATCACAGCTGTGCCTGAGGTTAATGGGAATAGCACACGGGTGTTGGGGTAAGGAACAAGGGATTGGAGGTGCAGTGATTCTATGACACTTTGTATTAGTACACTTTGCAGCCTTTTCTAAGCAGCTGTTCTTTTGGTAAATTAATATGTGGGGTCTCTTTACTTCTCCCCAGCTTTAACTATCGTAAAATAACTTAATGTAAAGCTGCTCACAGCTTATCTCACCCCTTTGCTATGTGAAACTTCCAACACAAATGCTTTTGTATGCTGCAGCCATAACACACTAATCTTCTGAACTTCCTGACCCATAAAACTGTGATTATTGCTACATGTAAAATTCATCAGGAAATATCCCCCTGTATTTAGTGTTACGGGTATTACATTGCAAAATCCCTCCTTTGCATTGGAAGGACTGCCAAGGAAGGGAAGGACAATGGGGCTGTAGATGGGTGTGAGCATAGTGCTGTACCTTGATCTTGTTAATTTGGCTTTATTTGGAGCTGGAGAGCTGGTGATTCAACAGATGCAGTATCCTGATTATTTTTTTTTTCCCTGGATTACAATTTCAGATTAGATTTTTTTTGGGGGGGGTGGGGGTTTGTTTATTTGTTTGTTTTGTTTATTTGGGTATTTTTAATTAGAATATTTCTAGTTATTCTTACATGCCATTAGCAGTGGATCAACCACTGATTTTCTAATATATTTTACTAATATACAACTGCATGGGCAGATAATTGAGAAACATCAGTTGTGAAAGGTATTTGAAGGAAGACAGGAAGGGTGTTAGGGATGAAAAGAAAGCTTTACTGTTGCAGTTGTGATTCTTTTAAGTATCTGGCATATTTGAGAGTTATCTCTGCTCACTATTCAGCAATTAAAATAAGGAATGAGAAGCAGTTTGCAGCTTCTTTGATAAAGGATAGCAGTTAAAATGCACCAGAGGCAAAAAGGGAGTAACAACAGTCCATGAGGATCTTTTCCCTCTTTCTTTATGGATAATACATGGCTTTCTTTTTAAAAAGCCATGTGATTTTTGTCTAATCTCCAGCAAAGATAGTGACATCAGCAGCTTTGCATTTGTACATGTGCACATCACAAAAGGGGGTGGTTTGGCTGCACTCAAAGGTGCAGATGAACCAAAATGCACAAGTCATGCTTCTACCTTTTTTTCATGATCAGACTAACATAATATAGGTAATCATACAGATAAAAAAAAAAAAACTAAAACCTTTTAAAATTAAGTGAACAGGCCTTTTTAATTTTGAGCCACAAATGTTTGTGTTAAATGATGCTTTTCCCAAGCCACTTTTTTTATTAGCATTGTTCTAAATTGCAAATTGTCACTTCCACCAGCCTCTAAATTACTCGTCCTCTGTGTTGCCATAGTTACACAGTAGCCATGAAAATACAGACTCCAGTGTAGAAAGGCAAGCTCAGACTGAGACTCATTTATTTGAAGGTTTTGTCAGCAGAATATCCCCACAAAGTCTTTGTTTTATAACCTTTGAATTCTTGCATTTTAACTCTTTCAACCAACCAAGTGTTGTGCTAAAAGGTGTGTTTTATTTCAGACAAGGGTACTCAAGCTGAATTGATAAATATATAATGGTATAGTTGACTTCTCACTAGTCTTTCCTACTCTTCTTTTTGGTTTTGGGTGGGATGATCCATCATCTTGAGGTGAGGCTAAGGCAACAGTGACATGTTCTCTCCATTTTCTCCATCCTAAAGGCTTCCCATTTTCTTTCCAGAACAGGATCCCTTGCTGGTTATCTTGCTGGCAACAGAAATTTATCCTGGCACTACTCACATGGTGTGATTTCCCATATTAGTGGAAAAAAATAAAAAAATCCAAACAAACAATCAAACAAACAAAAAAAACCCAAAACAACAAAAACCCCCACATGTTCATCAGACTGCAGAGATCTTGGAAGAATCCTGTCAGAAACTATTTATATTAAATTAAAATAAGAGTTTTGAATGTTAACCACCAGGATTTTTTATCAACCAAGTATTTCTAAATATCCATCTCTATTCTATTTGAAATAAGGAGAAGTAATAAGTCCCCCTTACTCTACAGTGCTAAATAAAGAAGAATCAGATTAATATTGCATATCTTGTCTCAGTTTCTTAAGTTCTTTCCTGGAGATACCAGTGGATAAACTGCTATTTTCTTTACCACTTCTACTGAAAGTGTTTTTATATACTACCACTCCCCACCTCAAAAAAAAAAAAAAAATAAAAAACTACCACTATTCCAAATGTTTTGTATTAAAACATTTCAGGTATGTCTCCTTCACATAAAGCAATACTTGCTTGAGTAGTCGCATAGTTGAACCCCTCTGTAGAAGCAGAGTGAGAAAAATGCTTTCAGAAGTTGTAGTCTTTCAGCTGAGATCAAACAGTGCCATTTGGTACCTCCAAGTACAGGGCTGCTGACTTGAGCTTTTACTTGGTGGGATACAGTACCTGATCTGGAGGCACCAGTCTGCCTGGTTACTGCCATCAGGTTACAGCTTTCACAGATGACCTAGTCCCAGCAGAAAGTCTTGACCTCTCGCTTTTTCAGCGCTTTAGAGGTTAATTTTGTTGAGGGATCAGATTTCTTTCCAGGGGAAGTTTCTGATGATCACCTTCTAGCTGGGTTTTACTTTCCAGTGTCTCTCAGAGCTGCTGTATGTGGAGGGGTCTGTTGGAAAACAGCCTTGCTCCAACTTTTTTTCAAAGTATCTTCCTAGATAGTCAAGTTACAGGCTGGTTTATTTAAGGGGGGGTATTGGACGGTAGCCTAATGAAGGTATCAACCTGCAAAATAAATTTGAGCCCCTTTCCTGGAATTCTTCATGGGCAACAAAGTGGAGAAGTACTTTGGCTGGGCAATATTGCAAGGTAAGAGATTTTCTGCACTTTTGAAAGCATGGGAATGTGTTGTGTTGCACCTTTGAGTAAGGAGGTTTAGCTTTGCAAATACTGGCAGCAGTGGAAACACATTAGATGATGGATAAATCTGAGCAGCTTTCTCTCTGCACTGTTTCTTTTCAATTGCTGTATGATGCATTAAATCAATACCTTTTCAATAGATTGCAAATATTTGAATAACATGATAAAAAATTTCCTGTGTGAGAACAGACAGCTATTGCTGTGTTTGCTTTTTCTGGCTTAATTTTGTGATTCTGTGGGGTTTATTGATACTCAAAGGCTGCAATCTAGCCGGCTATCTTTCCACTAGTGTTGCAGGCTTTTAGCCTCAGAAAACTATGGAGCTTTGTTACATTTTAGCACTGTAAGTCTGTTTTCTTTGCAAAGGCGGAACCTCTGTGGGAATGAGCTCACCTTGAAAGGAAACAAAGGCATGTGTGGGTCTGTTTCAGGCCAGATTCCAGCCCAGATTGCACTTGCTTTTCAGTACATAGTATCCAGTTCTTCTCACTTCTGTGCAAACTTCTGGTAGCTTCCTGATTCGTCTGAGTAAGGTTGTAAGATCCCTTTCCTTTTTGTAGTTCCTTCCAAATAAGCTGAATTTTAAAGGCTCACGTGAACCAGGAGTCATTTGTACTATCTAGAATGTTGCAGTTCTGCTAGGGCAAAAAAGCTGCTTTCAGGGTTGGTAGTAGCTGACATTTTCCACACAGCAAAGAATAAATTATTTTACTTGATTATGAGTCTGTTTGTTCTGTAAATCATTGGTGTGATAACAACTGTTGTTTTTCAGTGGCTTGGCTTCCTGAGGGATAGTGCTGTGCCCTATGATAAAATTAACACTTTTTTTATAGCCAAGTTCATCTTTTATCTTAAGGCATATTTCAGCAGGCTGTCATGCATTCAGAAAGACAATTTCTGTTTTTCGCCTCTTTTTCTGATGGGAGAACCGTGAGCATTATCTTTGTCTCCATGTGGTCAGCTGTAGCTGATGCTGCTGTGAAATAGGAGCAATTCTCATGTGTGAAATCAGATTTACTGGGCACAGGTTATGGCCTTGATCAATTTATGTAGAAGCTTTGCAGTGTCTTCTGAGTAGGGAAAAGCATAATAGTGAGTGGGAATTGCTCTGAGTCTTCATGCACGTATGTCTTGTCTTCAGTTTGTGCCTGTGTGTTTCTTGCTTGGGGTTGCAGTCTGCAGACCTAAAGGATTTGCACTGGTGTCAGTGGTGGAGTTACAGTGTTAGGATGGATTAAAAGAAGATGGGAAGCGAAGGAGCCGTATTCTGCCTGCCAGCTGTAGCTTTTGGCTCTGGGGGTGTTCATTATCTACCTCTTCCTGGGTGAGGATGTCCAGTGGTCCCAGCTGGCGACTTGTTCTGGGGCAGTGGGTGACTGAGTGACCCTGATCAGGAGGCAGATGGCCACGGGGCAGGTGGGTCCAGCCCCTTGAGTCTTTCAAAAGCACACTCATCAACAGGGAATTTAAGTGCATCTTGCATAGTTTTGTTTCCATAGTGTCCTTCATTCCTTTCCTTTCATATTTTTGTTACATCAGTCCTGTAAGAATTTAGCTAATCTATTCTTTTTCTTCTCCTTGGTATTTAACCCTGTTTTTATTATGTTTTGGAGCCTCTGGCCTCTGCTTTGGAGCAGCTGCCAGGTACGAGTAACTGCTGCTGAGCTGCTGAGCTCTCACCAGCTACCACTGGGCTGGAGGAGCTTGAGGTGGGTGTCAGAAACTCTGTCAATGTGTCCAGTGGATGTTTTCCTCTTCTTTAAGTCTTAAATTGTGTCTTTGTACGAGGAGGTGATGTGATCCAGAGTGTCTCCAGGGGGAGAAGTAGTAAGAGAGAAGTATTGGTAAGTAAGGTAGGGTAAGAAACCTGGACAGTCAAGTCTGGTTTTCACTCTATCCCCTGGGCAGGCTGCCTTCTCTGTCTGCCTGTAGTGAGGAGGTGTTTGGGCAGGGACCTTGCTGAGTGGGAGTTGGAGGCATATTGCAGTGGTGACCTACACCCAGATCTTTGCCAGGGGCCTCCTCCCCATTTTCTCATCCCCTCATCCCGGGGGAGACTGCAGGGAATTAGGGCAGTCCATTGCTGCGTCCCCAGCAGTCTGGGCTTGACCTCTGGGTTTCTTCAATCCATTGGTGTCACATCAACACTTTACAGGGATTTATTTTTTGGAAGGCACCCGAGGCTTTGTATGTAAACACGTATTTCTGACTTTGATTAGAAGACTTTTCTCAGCACTTCTTACTGTCATGGAAACAAAGGCAGAACAAACAAAGTATTCTTTTTTAATGTGATGACTGAGATTTAACACTGATGTTATTGTGATATGAAGACCCTGATTTTGTTTCTGGCTTTCTCTGGTGTCATTATAGTGACATAGACATGACCATCATAGACATGAGCATCACTCCCATGGCTTCCAAAGCAGGGAGGTGAGAGTGAAGTTGACCAAAGGGTGCTCTGTGCACCCAGTTTGGAGCTGGTCTGTTAAAAGCTTTATAAACACAGTAAGTCTTCAGACAGAATAGTAGGTGGGAAAACATAGTTTATAGGTTGTGAGTGCATGAAAAAGGGGCTGGCAGCTGATTGTAGTAGTGTACACTAAATTTTTCAGATGTAGCTGGGAGCTCCTCCAGCACCTGTGTCACATGCAGTACCTTGCTTTTCTCCCCTTCCCTGAGGCTGTGGAGGTACCAGAGGAACCCTGGTTTGTGAGCAATGGCCAAAAAAACAGGTTCTACCAGTCAGGCATTTTGCAATTGAATACAGTTGTGCTGGCAGCTGGCTTGGTGACCCCAGACAGCCATGGGCCAAAGAGGCACTGAGCAAAGTGCGCAGGTGAAGAAGGGGCCTTCGGAATTTCAGCTTCAGAGCAGAACACAATGGTGGAAAGTCAAATCAGTTCATGAAAATCAAAGGTGTTCTAACTCCTTGAGATCAGGTGGATTTTTAAGAGGTCCTCTGTGTGTATGTGTGTGCTCAGCTGTGTTTAAGTTTGTCAATAGCTTGGTCGAATTCCTGGTTAGATTTTAAGGGACAAAATAATAGTTATTTTTATAAAGTTATTGGCACTGATATAAGAAGATTAAATAAGAACATGTGCAGTTTTCTAACTTCTCCAAATCTTTTCTTACCCAAATTTTTCAACACTGAATAATTTTGTTCTTTGAGTTATTCCCTTTGCAAATAGGTATTTTAAATGTAAATCCTGAAACCTTATCTTGGATGAATTCTAAACAGAGCTTGACAAAGAGCTACAGTTCAGCTTGCTGGCAGTAACCCAAATAGTCACTAACATGAAAATGTCTGAGTAGCTCACAGCACACTTCCAGCACTTTAACTCTGCACCAAAAAATGTCATTAAAAGGATTAGATTCTGCTCCAGAAAGAACAACTGGGAAGGCTCTGTATTAATTTTTCCTGGTTTACTTTTCTTGGTCTGGCTTTACTAAGTGTTTCAAGGTAACAGTCTTGTTCCTGGGCTCTGCTTTTCATAAGAAATGAAGTGGTTTATGTTAAATACCTATAGTGAGATGTAAGAAAATAGTAACTGGAGATATGGGGGAGGTGGGTGATTAATGGCAGTGTAAAACACATTAATTAAATTAACTTCTCTTGAGGTAGATTTCCATCCATTCTTTTATAAGTGGTTATGTTTCAGTTTCAGAACAGTTTGAAAAGAAAACTGTGCAAGGGTCTGTGTGTGCTTTCTGGATTTCTGGCCCAGTTCTCACTGCTGCAGGAAATCCCAGAAGAAAAGAGTGGAAACTGCAGTATTTACTGTCTCATGTTATAGCATATTTAATTTTTCCTTTAAAATCTTTGAACATGCTGTGAAGTTTCAATAATTTTGTACCTTGGTCTTACTTCTTCTTGTTGTTGTTCACCTTTCAACTCATAAATAGTTAAATTTTTAAATAGAAGAGGATAATTGCCATGTTTCCACTTGAAATATTGTAGAGCCCCAAGGCACTTTCTTGGACAAACGTATTTTTCAGCAGCTCATTGTAATTTTGGTTTTGAGTGAAGATCCAACAAAATTAAAATCCATACCCATCTGCAGAGAAAGGTGTATTTTCAGACTTCAACAATAGCATTATTTGGAAGGATTTTAATTACTCCTTTGCAAAGAGGGAAGATTTCTGCAGCAAGAGGGGCTGTCCTGAGGATCACAGAATGACTTTGCACGCTGTCCAAGTTGACAAAGAAGAGCCAAATCTGTGGGTGATGATTATGCAGATTGGAAAAGTGCTGATAGACTGTGGAAAAATACAAGTCTAAGCCTAACAGCTTTGCAAACCTGTTTGAAAAAGCAGCTTTGAGCAGTTGATCTGGTGCTGTACGTGGGCGATATATAGTAGCAATGTTGCACTAGGGTGAGCAGAGTGAGGTGGGGAGGCAGAGGAAGGTCCTTGGGGTGCTTGGTTTCATAGAGAGTGGGAGGCAGCGTCATGGCAGTTTTTAAGTGGTGGCAGGGGTGGATTTTAAGTGGGTGGTAGTATAATTTTCATATATAATACATTTAATATTTTATTTAATTTTTTAAAAAATTTTCATTTTTCAGTAATCAAAGTCAAGTTTTCAGGTGATTGATCAAATAAAGAAAGGAAAGTCCAAACATTTCAGCTTCAGGTTATGTTTGAGTAGACTTTTGCTGACATCAGAAATTATTGCAGCAGCTAAATTACAAAGATGCTATCTTGGCTCTGCGAGCCAAGAACACCATAATTACGGCTGTTAGATGCCCCATTCTGCTTCCTCACTTTTGACTTTAACCATCAAGGCACTGGATCAAGGTAAAAATGAACTAATTTATGTGGAGGGATTGGGGTGGTTTCAAGAACAGCATGAAACAAATGCCTCAGTTTGGTGATGATTACTGTCCCCTGGAGGAGCCACAGCCTTAGCCAGAATGTGTGGCATTGCTTTTTAGCTGCATATGTTGAATGCTCATAAAGTGATTTGCATTGGCATCTAGTTTACAGAGTTCAGTGAATTCTACCAGCCTTCTCTAGTGCTAATTCAAAGGGCAGCATCAGTAGTTGTTTATGTAGGTATACCAAATTATTTATTTCTTAAGGTGTTTTCACGTTCTCTTACATGCTGTTGTTCTTTCTAGCTAGAGACTCAGCACTCCCACCCTTCTTCTGAAGTGATATTTTTTAAATAAAGCTAAAGCTATCTGAGTTTAGACAGGTATGTGGGTTTACACATACTGCCTTGTCAGAACAGCTTGGGCACCAGTGTCACCAGTATACCCATGAGAGCTGTGTCGTTTGGCTTGTGGCACCCAAAATCTATCCAGGCATCTATCTTCGGAGCTCAGAACAGCTAATATTTTATTTTTTTTTATTTAGTAACAGATATAGTAAGCTTGAAAATGAGTAGTTGGAGTAGTTCATTGTTTCCACCAGAACATAAAGGACATAAAGCCCAGGATACACACAAGGGGAAACCACAACCATCAATGTATTCAGGTGCATGTTTCTACCTTTGTCCTCAGGCACATGTACCAGTTCAGAAGGGCACTCAAATATTTTCATAATGCCTTAGATTGCCCAACTGAAGCCAACAGGACTGTCTGATGCCAGAAAAACTACTTATGATTAACATTAAACACATTCTTTAGATGTTGATGAACTGGGGCCTGTGGTAGTTTAAAAATTGTGAGTGCTTGAAAATAAATTGTTTCAGTTTCTATACATTTAAGATGGGACTAGGAGTCACACAGAGGAAAATTAAATTTTTTTTTTTTTTTTTGCCCACTGCCATATTTCCATAAGAAGGAAATAAAACTATTAAATACAGAAAGCATTTGCATTGATGATATTATTACTGTTACGATTGTTATTTTATTTTAGGTTCAGATATAGAAAATAAGTTTGTTGATACACAAAACTTTGGAAACCCTGGAGCATATTTTTTTATTCAGTAATTTTATTAACTGTTTTGTAACCTTATTTGTAGACTTACCTAGGAATTGTAATTGCCTTATGTGATAGGTTTGGAAAGAGAAATGAATATCAGTTATAGGACATTTTTTTCAAAACTGAAATTTAGAAGTAATACGGCTTTCAGTATTTTGCCTTGTGATATTTAATTGCCTATTCTAAAAAAAAAGTGCTTCAAAGAAGTCTTTCAATCCTTTTCTGGATTTTCAAGTCCCCCTAACATTTCTTGGCATAGGCAACACATCTTTCATTCAGTTATGCTGGAAAAGATATTTCAAAATGGCAAATAAAACAGGTGTGTCAAATCTGCCTGTCTGGCTTTCTCAGATTCAGGAGGTCTCACACTGTGAGTTTTATTTTAATATGGATTTCTATTTTGTATTGCAATGGATTCCCTTTAACCCAAATCTGAGAAAGGCAAATCTGGGAAAAAAATTTATCTTTCCTTTGAATTGTGGTATCACCAATACTGTAGACTGCAGCATTCCTTTCCAGTCATGAGAGCTGGAGTGTCTGCAGGCTTATCAAATAGCGTTTGGAAAATCTTGGAAATCCTGTAACTGGGACACTCCTGAAAGTCAGTCAGAGCTGGCAGGAGTGAATTCTCATGAACTGGAGAAAACCAGATGAAGGGTGACCCCAAGGCTTCATCACAGAGAGCCTGTGGCAGGGGCCAGCAGTGTGTCCCTGTCCCTCCCCATTCCTGTTCTCTGCCAGCAGAGTGGCTGAACATCCCAGATTTCCTTTCTTGGCTTGCTGGAGCTGTTGATCTGAGCTTCCCAGCTGGCTTATCCACAGGGATATGGGAGAAGGGGAACAACTAACTGTGCTGACACATTGATGAGGACCTTCACTGGAAACAGAGCAGTCAGCAAGGAGCAACTGCCAGCAATAACCCTTCCTGTGACATGCAGAGGAGGATGTCCCCATGGCCACACTTCATTTATGGTTCAGCAAATTGTGCTGCTCTTCAAGCTGTGCTCAGTTCCCTAAAAGGCCTTGTACAGATATGGGTGAACTCCCAAGTAAGAAAATGCAATTAAAATTATTAAAGCAGCATTAAAAGTCATGCAGGAAGGTGTTTTGTAGTGCTAAGTGGGAAAAAAATGAAATGCCTTTCATTTCAAAGCTGACAAAGTTTATATAGAAAGGCGATAGTAAATCAGTGGTGAAATGATGAATAAAGATCAAGCAAACAGATAGGTTGCCTTTCTTTACACAGTTCTCTTAACACAGGTTAAGACAGTTCAGGTGTTCAGGTTTAAATGCATATATTAACTGCTCAGTATATTAGTTTGTGAATATAGCTTTCACTGCCCAGCCAGAAACTTCACTGCAATCTCTTTGTTACAAGTTTGTAAAGCAAACAGAAATGCAACATGGAAAAGAGCCTGGAGCTCCCAAAATCTGGAGCTGAGATTCTAGATGTTGTTTGTCCAGCGACGCATTTCTCATTTACTGGGAAACGTTGAAGCTATCGCATCCTGGAAGAAGGTCCTGAATAGTTGCTCTTCTTGAAAAGTGTGGTGCAACGCAGGAGGGTTATCGGTCATCTGAAGGACTGAACTTCTAGTTGCTAATTTTGTGAGGCTGTTGATGCTGTTGATGGTAGATTCAGGTTGTTGCCCAGGTTTGTGAAATACCCAGGTACAAAAAGTTGCTTCAGGCTGAATTTTTTTTTCTTACATTCAAGTTCCATCTCTGTTTTACAGCTTAGCAAGTCAGTGCTATGCCTACTTGGAGATCACAGAATCATAGAATGTTTTGGGGTGGAATCATCTTAAAGATCATCATCTTCTTCCATCCTCCTGCCAAGGGCAAGGGCACCTTCCACTATCCCAGGTCGCTCAGAGCCCCATCCAGCCTGGCTCTGGACACTTTCAGGGATGAGGCAGCCACAGCTTCTGTGGGCGGCTTGTGCTAGGGCCTCACCACCTTCAAATGAAAAACTTCCCTGCTAATATCCCTTCACGCCGCTACTTTCCCCTGCTCTGGGACTGCAGGCACACATTCCAGATGAGTCAGAAAGAGCTGTGTCACTGGTGCCCTTGGCTTGGTGATGGCATACACTGGCATTTTGGGCAAGTGCAAGTGGGCTCAGTGTTGTAGAAATAATACTTTTCCTTTTGAATAATGTCTTGTCTTCTGACCCTTTTTTTCTCCCTCTGTTGTGTTTTTTCTCCAGCTGGGATGACAGCAGCTCTGTCAGCAGTGGGATCAGTGACACCATAGATAATCTCAGTACCGATGACATTAACACCAGCTCCTCTATCAGCTCCTATGCCAACACACCTGCCTCCTCCCGCAAGAACTTAGATGCACAGGTAAGAGGTTTGGTTTATTCAAGTAACGTTGATATTTATTATTTTCACTGGGCAGGAGGTGTAATTGGTTTGGGTTGGTTGAACTTGAGCACACAGCCAGCCTTCAGTGTAGACAGTATCAATAGTACCCACCTTGTCAGCCATGGCATTTACAAATATTTCCTCTATGGATGGAACCTGCAACATCTCTGCCATGGTGATGTCACAAGAATTGGGTCTTGCCTTCCTAGAAAAGCTGCACAGAAACAGATGTAAATGGGATTTTATATAGATTTTTTTTTTAGGTCTAGAAAAGGTATTAGGTTTTTCTCTTAAATAATTGATAAAGTAAACATGAAAATTCAGAAGTTTACACTTTTATCAGAAATGTAAGCATGCTATGCAAATGAAATGGATTTTATTAAATTTCCAGAGCTGTGTGTTATTGAAGGCTTTCTGTGTTTGTAAGTATTTCACAGGAGGATAAACTTTGCCTCCACCAGCAGGATACATGGACATTTTGTGCTCAGACACCACGTATCCAAAGAGGTGGAACAAGTGAAGACATCTGAAATTTTTTTCATCAAATAAACTGTGTAACACAGAGATCTGCACTAATATAAACTGCTTTTTTTTACCAATTGCATAGATTTTTGTTTGGGAAAGTGCAGGACTACAGAGTCCAGCTTTGTTCTTTGTACAGCCTGCTTGAGGGACTCAGATGCTGCGTGCTGAAGCCACTGGGATGTGGTGACCTGGCAGTGCCGCAGGTAGAGGAGAGGGGTGTTGATACGACCTGCTCCTCTGTTTCTTCCCTCTTTTAATCTTCTCCAGTTCTTTTCATCAGTGGATCCTAAATCTGTTTTTGACATCAGTTTTAATGTAGACATGTGGTTGCTGTGAAGTATTGCTCTGTCTCCAGAGCTGTGGTGCAAGCAGAGTAGTCTTTGTTCCCTTGCCATGCAGTGCATTTTTAAGCCTACATGAAGGGTTTCCAGGTAGCCTCTGGTTGCCTATCAGTGACTGCACAGGCACTTGGAACTGCTAATACAAGTCCCATGCAAACTGAGAGGAGTTAAGATCTATCAAGTATGTTTGTCAGTACCTGACAGAGAGTAAGATGGGAAACTAGAAGTATTTTTTGACAATTGTTAGTGTCTCAACATTGTAATACTGTTGGGATGAAAAAAGGAAGACTTAGGGAGATGTGACTAAACATTAACCTAAGGGAAAAAATATAGAAACTCATATGACTTCTATCTTCTGATGGATCAGATTCTTGGAAACACCTCTGAGAGATCAAAATCTATGTTGACAAACTCCTCTTCCTCCTCCACAACTGTTACAGTATCCAAGAGGGTGCAGACAGACACCAGAAGAAAAGCTGCTGGAGCTTGCTCAGGCAGTAGAGTGTAGTTATTGGCAGAGGAAGCTGGGAGCCAAGAACGTACAAGTTGTGTTTGCAATTTTTTGGTGTGATGTGTGTCTCTGACCTGCTTCTCTCCTCAGTTTTCATGAATGGCAATCTTTATTCCAGGTATTCTGTTATCTGCAAATTATTGCCTGTAAAATAGTTCATTTTCAGTGGAACAAACTACCTGAATCTTGTCAGCCAAGGGAATGAAAAGAGCTTGGCGTGCTGAAATGCGCAGCTTGCAGGGTTAGTTTTTTGCTGCCAGTTGTAGACCTCAGAGCGCATGATGCAGTGAATGTTGCAGAGACACCTTTTCTGTCTTTCCTGAAGGATTCTGTGATGGCCAGTGCCCAGGTTTGCCTTCCCCAGGGTGATGAGCCACAAAGGACTAGCACCCATTTGCAGAGAGATGTGGACTTTTCTTCCCAGGATGTCCCTTGCTTTGATTCTCCTTAACAGTAGGCACTTTTGGCCTGCTGTGGTTCTGTCACATCTCTTTGAGGGGGTACAGAAGTTGGATTTCAGATAATTAAGGAGAGAGCTTGAAGCTAATATATGTGCAGCTGGGAGTCCAGGCAAATAATGCAGCAACATCAAAGGGAGAGAGCCTGAACATGTCAGTGTCGGCTGATAAAATCAGTAACTCAGGCAGAATAATCTCTGAAAAGAAAGGCATAGTTGCAGTAGGAAAAAATCTCTGTTGAGAAGCTGATTTTCAGAGCTGATGAGTGTAAGAGCCTGATGAAGAGATGGGGACATCAGACAACTCTTCTTTAAAGCACTGTTTATTCCATAGACTAAGTTACAGCAGTTGGGGGTCATGGGTCAGCCTGCAGCTGCTGGCTATAGGCAAGCCATGTGTCCTGAAGACCATTTAGTTCTGGTTACAATGTATATATTTTTCTTTGCTGAGCATCTTAATACATAAAAATCAGCATCATACACAATACCTTTACATTTACATATAACCTATCAAAACTTCTAAAATTACCATATTATGTTAGTGACTAAGCAATCATATGGGTTAGTAGTTACATGTTAAACTTTGAAACTTATTTTGCAGTGGAAAGTTCTTCTTGCTTTGGTAAAAAACATCTTTCTGTCTGCCTATGCTTTTTTCACTTGGTAGAAAACATGCTTTGTTTGAAGACCACTTAACCTGTTGCACTTTAGCCATAAAACCTCCTTCCAACTGACTAAACCTTTGTTCTAAACCTTCCAACTCAACCAAACTTTGTTCTCTCAGCTGTTTCAGCAATGACTGGCCCTAAAAACATCTTTTATATATCAAAACTTGCTTTCATTTCTAGAGAGCCTTCTACTAAGCATTCATATCTATAAAACTTTTTTGTTAAATTTTCATCCTTCCCAACAGATGAGTACCCATACTCCAGAAGCTGTAGTTTCTCTGATCTTTGAGAAACCAGATTTAAATATGATATTAACTCCATCTTCAGAGACATTCATAGCTGTAGCCCCTTTTTATAGCAATGCAGTGAAGATGTTTGCAAGTTGTTTCTGAGCAAGCTGTTGATGGGAGCCAGCATTTGCCTTACCACATGTTCCATGTCTTGCTGTGATTATGCCAAGTACCAAACTACTTAATGTAGTTGTATGCATTTTGGCACCCTAATGTTTTTCTTTTGTATTGCACAGAATTAGATAAGTTACCTTCATCACAGTTCTACATCTAGTGTGCCTTTAAAGTCACACCATATGCATACTTTAAGGAGAAATTAAGTCCTAGTAGGCATTTAAAAATAACTTATTTAACTGAAATAAGATGGGAGAAAGAGGCCAAGTAATACATTCAATCATATGATGGCAAAAATATCAGAAAATAGAAACGTTCCTTTAAATAGAAAACTGCAGCATCCCTAAGGAGTTGTATAAGACATCTTCTCAGCAAAGATGGGTTTGGTCTGTTCACAGCTTCAGATTTGCAAAACTTTATGAGTGAGTTGAGAAATACTGATGGTTTGCTCCCAGCTCATGCTGGCTGTGTCTTGCCATGACCTCCAGCCAAGCGTATTTCCACTCTCACCCTTCCAGGCGGGTGGAGTTTCAGCTGCAATCCCCAAGCCAGGTTTCACTGTGTTTTGCTTTTAATTCCTTAGTCATGTTTCTGTGCTGTTCTCAGTGTTTAGCATTAAACAGAAATATCTCTGGCTAGAGGGATTCAAAGGTGGAGGTGCAGCATTTCAAAGGCTGCAGGAAAACTTCGGCTGTGGGTGTGGTAGTGGAATGAAATGGAGGAGAGCAAAGGTAGAGAACTTCTTGCAGTGCTGTTCTCTCTGTGGAGACTGTACTAATTTTACAGATTATGGGGTGCGAAATAGAAGGTACAGGAATATTTCCTGTCAGTCAAAACTCTAGAATAAGGCCTTTGCTAACAAGTAGGTGTATTTTTTGTTCTTGAAATCTAACAGTTCATACACACAATTCCAGGCAAGGAGCTTGGAACAAGATACTGAAGTGACCACATGAGGAATGGTGGCTTTGTTAGTTGATTATTTGGTACTTTTTGCCTGTGCTCTCTTCCAGGATCTGTCAATGTAGGACATGTTTGCATGAAATAGTGATTTTGGAGAGGCACAGGACATAGGAACAGTCACACTGTGAATTTATTACACACCTACTGATGGTCAGAAATAGAAAGGTGACCCACCAACCCCAAACCTGGCAGGCATAGGAAGAGAAGGGAGTTAGAAAGCAGAGATCCACTCAAGCCTACACTGTTGCTCTCTTTGAATGGAGAGGCAGGGAAACAACATTTGTGTAGCACGAAGGAAGTACAAGAATATATTATCCATAAATCCATAATTCAAACTGCATGTTAGTCTAATGACTCAATATGTAGATAAATTACCCAAGCCCTGTTTCCCAACTGAATAAAGACCATTGTGATATGTGGTGCCAGCTTTCACACACTGATTGCTTAACTAGTTTTTCAGGCTTTAAAAAAAACATAATTGCAGTAAAAAGCAGAGGAAATTCAACCACAGTTCCCCTAAATTCTTTAATATTAATGGTGTGATCTGATAGGAAAAGTCATAAACTTAAAACCTTCTTTAGGAACTTAAAAATAAAAGCTGAAAAGCATGGTAAATAATCTTACAGTTTCTCCTGTGCTGTGTTTTTCTGATTGTCTAAAGGGAACAAAACTGTGAGCTTCATAATGCTTTGGGATATTTAAAATAATTTCCTTTCAAATGAATTAATTCCTTTTACTTGCCACACAGTTCTGAGCACATTCATATTGTGCTGAGGCTGCAGGGCAGAGGTGGCACTCAACACCACACCAAAACCCATCAGCCCATACTTGGGAACTGCACAGTCAAGTGTTGAATTGTCAGTCTCTTTCACGGTGCTGTGGTCATTGGCGAGCACTTCAGCTATGAATTTTTTTATCCCGAACAGGGTCGAATGTGGGGATATTTGTCATTTGTGCCTGATCACAAAATGGTTGGTTTTTGTTTACCACATTTGCCAAATTTGATCAACAGCATTTGACTGGACTAGAATTCTGAAAGAATAATCATTAGCAGTGTAAAGTGTTAATGTGTGGTGAATATATAAAATATTCACATATATAGATATATAAAATATTCACGTATATAGGGTAATATATTTAATTTCAGCATTTCTGAGATTTTGGCAAAGGCTTGCTAATGAGAAATTTTTCTATTTGACATTGAGCTTAGTGAAATTCTTCATAAGAGACTGGTAGCAGAATCAGTCTGTGCAGTGAGTCAGGGAAGAACAGTCTTGCAGAGAAACTAAGGGAAATTTATGTATTGAAGTCAGTCTTGAGTATTGTTAGAAAGCTTTTCTTCAGTTCTTGGGTGTCCTTCTACTATGTTAGGTTAGAATTAACAGCATTCCATATATTTGGATCTGTTCCAAAAGCTGCCTCCTCATGCTTTGGAGATCAGATTGCCAGACAAGAGATAAGAAAGAAGCAGGAACAAAGGAAGTCTGGCTGCACAGGTTTGAAATGCTTTTTTGGCATTGCAGTAAAAGGGTCTGTCAGAAATTAGAGATGGAGGATTATAAATGTCATGGAGCTGAGTACGTTCTTTATAAATCAAGAAGGGTTTTTTTTTTATTTATTCCAAGAGCATGGCTGTTGCATTTTTTGTATTTTTCTCACAAAGCATATTTATAAAAAAGTCATTTCTGGGGTTAATTTCTTGCTGTGACATTTCTTCATCGAAGTCATGTCATGTTTGTTGGTACTCAGAGATGACTGCTGAGCTGATTAATCAGGTTGATGGTTCTTACTTAGGAAGCTTCTTAAAAGAAAGACTTGCTCTGAAAGTTGTCTTGCAATTCCTTATCTAGACTGATGCAGAAAAGCATTCCCAGGTGGAACGGAATTCCTTATGGTCCAGTGATGAAGTCAAGAAATCCGACGGGGGATCTGATAGTGGCATAAAAATGGAGCCGGGATCTAAATGGAGGCGGAATCCTTCTGATGTGTCAGATGAGTCTGATAAAAGCACTTCTGGTAGGAAGAACACTGTTATTTCCCAGACGGGCTCCTGGCGACGGGGCATGTCAGCTCAGGTTGGCATTACCACACCAAGGCCTAAACCTTCAACTGCCCCAGGCACATTAAAGACACCTGGAACAGGTGAGAAAAGGCTTAAGATGTAAACAAGCCAAAAAGTGTGTTCAGTGTGAAAACAGTTTAAATACTTTGCAGAGGCAGAACCTGAACTTCAGGTAATCCTGTCTGTATTTTTAGGCATTGATTTAACCTAAGCAGCATCTTGTATATCCACGTTTCTATTTCTGTCTGAAAATGTGTATTTCAGATTAGTACACCCTGCCAGTTGTTTTCATGAAAATTCTGGTCTTAAGCCGAGCTATTTATTTGGCAGAGTGTTGTTGTGTGAAGAATAAATAATATAGTTTTAGTTTTTGAAGTCACTAGAACATACAATATATATATGTATGGTTGAGGAGTTTGGGGTTTTTTTCCTCTTACTAAACAAATGTATTTCTTTATACTAAACATGATTTCTGGCTTTTCTTGAAGTATATTAATGATTTTAGCACTTGCAGATACGTGAATGAAAATGGATTGAATTTGCATAATCAAGCAATATAATTTAATACCTCTCTTTTTATTAGGTTTTGTACACAATTGTATATGAAAAAGTTAAAGTTAGATACTGTCTTGAGCAATACAAATGTTTTAACAATGCCTTTGAGGGAAATTATGCTATCAACCTAACACTACTAGTGTGTAACGATAGAAATTATCAACCTGTGATAGCTACAGAGGGAAACTTTTTTTCTTATCTGTCACTATTATGTAAGGCTGTTCTGCTTTTCATATTCTTGACAGCAAAGGCACCCCATACTTTCTTTGGCAAGTCTGCATGTGTAACTCACTCGAGTGGCATGTAAGTTCAGTGCAGACTAGATCATAACTTTGAACCGCACTCCAGTGGCTAACACGCTTTTGCTTCTCATGCTGCTTTGAGTTTCATCATTTGCTTGATGTTTTCAAGTCATTAAATATTAGAATTCTTTTTCTATTTTTGTAGGGAAAACTGATGACGCCAAGGTATCAGAAAAGGGTAGACTATCTCCTAAAGCTGGACATGTTAAACGTTCCCCATCAGATGCAGGACGCAGCAGTGGTGATGAATCCAAAAAGCTTCCCACAAGTAATTCTAGGACAGCTGCTGCTAATGCTAATACATTTGGATTTAAGAAACAGAGCGGGTCAGCCGTAGGCATGACCATAATCACTGCCAGTGGGGCAACTCTCACCAGTAGATCGGCTACCTTGGGAAAGATCCCCAAGTCATCTGGACTCATGGGTAGGACCACTGGTCGGAAGACTAGTGTTGATGGCTCCCAGAACCAGGATGATGGCTACTTAGCACTTAGTGCACGAACTAATCTTCAGTACCGTAGCTTACCCCGGCCCAGTAAATCCAGTAGCAGAAGTGGAGCTGGGAATAGATCTAGCACAAGTAGCATAGACTCCAACATAAGCAGCAAGTCAGCTGGTTTGCCTGTCCCTAAAATCAGAGAACCTGCCAAGGTAATCCTTGGAAGCTCTCTGCCAGGATTAGTCAACCAGACTGATAAAGAGAAAGGGATTTCGTCTGACAACGAAAGCGTGGCTTCATGTAATTCTGTTAAAGTGAACCCTGCATCACAGCTGGCTGCTAGCGGAGCTCAGAGTACCCACCAGCAAGGAGTCAAGTACCCCGATGTGGCTTCTCCCACTCTGCGCAGGTAGGCAACAAATTCCTCGGTTGTGCAGTGGTGTTAGTGGGAGCTGAATGAGCAGGACTCTGCCAGCCAGGCCTGGCTGGCTTTGGTGCAGCACTTACTATTTAGTGTCCTACTTCAAGGTCTTTGTACTTACATTTAATTTTACATAAATAGTTTGGCCAGTGTTGTGGATACTTAGGACATGATGTGACAGCAGCAGAAGTCTAACATTTAGGAAAAAAAACCAAACCTGTCTGGCAGAAAGTTTGGCAATTACGATTTGAGTCTCCTTGTTGCAGAAACCATACCTGAAGACTTTTACCCATGCAGATATCACAGGGATAAGAACTTTCTTACCTGAAGGTTCCTGAAGAGTTCTTGCACAAATGTATATGTAATAAACCTGGAAATATTCTAGTCGTGGATCAAATTGTAAACCAACAACCGGAGGGTTATCTCAGGTTTTCATGACAGTGGCATTGACCTGCGATGCTTAGATCCATCCAAAGCAAACTATCATAAGTTGTATGGATCAGCCCAGTATGTTGCAAGACCCAACATTTTAGCCTGTGTAGAAGAACCTTAAATAAAGTTACTGTCTAAGCTGGGTTAAATTTTATTATTTTAATACTATTTTTTGGACAAAAATCCTATCTGTGTTCTATTTCTCCAGGAGCACCCCACACATTAACATTAACAAATAGCTGGTGAGGAGGTAGTTTCTTGATGCAGTGTATGTCAAAGCCTTGATATTGGTAAAAAATTCTGTTAATATTATTTTTCAACAGAATTTGAGTAGCTTGTCTGTTTCAAGTTGCAGTGTTTTGCATTTCATTTTGTCGTGACGCCCATATTACCCATACAGTTATGCTCCATCATTCTGCTTCCAGTGATGTGAGAAAGCCACATTCCATCTGAAGCACCAGTGCAAGCATAATGGATGTGATGGCAGCTTAGGCTGATGCTGTAAACTGTTTTTAGATGGGTGTTTTTATATAAAGAGTCTGTGTGAGGATAATTGAAGATACTTTATTTTTGTACCTGGTTAGCAATAGATAAGCCATGTACTTTGGAACATGTAATTTTCATCAATGGCTACTTAAAAACTCCAGTAGGCCTTTCACTTCTGTAAGATACACAATGAGAAATGCAGATTTACAGTGTTTTCAGTGATTTCAGTGTGCCTCAGACACATTGGCAGGAATGTGATTGGGAATTTTTTTATTACTAAAAAGCTACATTGATGGCTGTGTAATTGAAATGCTGCATTAGAAATACATGAAACTTCAAAGAGCAGACACTGAAGCTGAATTTAACTATTCTCTCATTTGATTTACAATTTCACACTTGAATTTTCACCAGCCTTTCAAATTTGTCATGTGTTGAAATGCGTCAGAGTTGAATTGGACCTCATCTGATATTGCTGATTTCTAGGATGACAGCGAAGATTTTGAGCATAATTTTCATAGTCAGTTGAGTTGCAGACATTTTTTGCATGTTTCCTCTTGGTCTTATTTTTTTTTTGGTATTACACAGTGAATTAGTGAATTAGAATCTATACCTTTGTAATGATACAGACTTACCTATAAGTTTGTGAGTATATGTAACTTCCATGTTGTCATAAACAGGGAGTAGCTTAAAAAACATTGTAAAACTGTTGTATGGGTGTTCAGGATTTTTTAAGCTCTGGGATCCTTTCTTTAAGAGTGGTTTCCCCAGTGCAGCTGAAGAGATTGTATGCTCTGGCACAAAAATACCTTAGGGAATACTCTAAGCTAGTATAACTGCTGAAGGCCATGCAGTCATGGACTGTTTTAGGTGGGAAGGGACCTTGAAGATCATCTCATTCTGACTCCCCTGCCATAGGCAGGGACACCTTCCACTATTCCAGGTGGCTCAGAGCCCCAGGTCAGCCTGGCCTTGAACACTTCCAGGGATGGAGCAGCCACAGCTCCCCTTGGAAGCCTGTACCAGGAACTCACCACCCTCACAGGGAAGAATTTGTTCTTAGGTCTGATCTAAACCTGCTCTCTCAGTTGGAAGTGTTATCCAGGTGCCTTGTGGCAAGTACGCAGCAGCAGCTGCTCAGCTCAGGTGTGTTCCAGGCACTGGAGCTGCAGGAAGCACCTGTGCAGTGTGGACACTGCTGTTGGGCAGCACTGGGCTTGCTCCAGGTGTGCTGCAGGTGCCCAGCTGTAACGCAGCCTGTGTTTCTGGGAAGTGATGGACAAAGTGACTTAGTGTCCATGTATCCAACAACCTGGGCATACTCCAAAACAGCAGAGGTTCTGCCTGGTGCACACCCACCCCTAAGACTTGAGGAACACTTATATGGAAGTGCTGTAGTCCTCTATTCTGAGAAGTTTCCCCCACAGTACTCCACAGTGAATGAACGTTAAAAGAGCAAATCCATACAGGTATGTGTGGGGAAATCTAAGGTTCCAAAGGTAGTTACAGGAGCCAACTGGTAGAAACAAAAGCAATGTTTTTGGATGGGTGTTTGAAGCTGGAGTGGAAGATACACTTCCTTCCTAATTTTGAAGATTGGTTTTGGAATGATTGATAATTTAGTCCAAGGAATGTTTACTACTAAGGCACTTGGGCACTTCTGAGAAGTTTCCCATTGACTGTTTATGAGGGAACTGGGGTCTTTGCATCCTTGGCAGTGCAGCTGCATCACAGGCAGCAGTAATGCTGTGATCAGCCTCCTCCATCCCCTCCCTCCCCAAGTTCTGGAGCTCGCTTAGTGTTTCACTAGCCAGTTCCAGATACCAAAAATCAGGTAACATCACATTCTCCACTAAAAAAATACAGTTTCCAGACAGCTTGGCTCATGGAATGAAATAAGCCTACATTTGGTAAAATGAGTGCATTGTTGCATCCCAGCAAAAGCTGCTTCTGTGCAGAGATTTGCGCAAATTTGGTGATTTGTGCAGAATTTACCTCATCAGTAAGCTTTCAATCTCTAGTATTCCATACATCAGATTGTTTCTCTGGTATTCTTTTTCCTTAAGGAACAGGAGATTTTATTATTGTATCTTAGTTCTGTGAAGCTGTATTTTAGCTTTGTGAAAGTAGTGGTTGATGATTCAAAGATAACACATCTGAGATAGATTTGAAGCTGTTGTAGTTGCCTCTGGGCTTTATTGAAAGGGACAACGAAGACAAGGAAATTATAAATGTATAGTTGCATATGTACAATCTAGTCATGTACTCAATACTGGTTTTCTGAAGCTGATATATATGGTCTAGATATAAGATATCATTGTGTTTACTATTCCATTTTATGTATTTTTCATGCTGTCTTCTTTTTTACAGACTTTTTGGTGGCAAGCCTAGTAAACAAGTTCCCATCACAACAGCTGAAAATATGAAAAACTCAGTAGTCATCTCCAACCCTCACGCTACCATGAACCAGCAGGGTAATCTTGACTCCCCATCTGGCAGTGGTGTGCTGAGTAGTGGGGGCAGCAGTCCCCTTTATGGTAAAAACACAGATCTCAACCAGTCTCCACTAGCTTCCAGCCCCAGTTCTGCACACTCAGCTCCTTCCAACAGTTTGACATGGGGTACCAACGCTAGTAGCTCTTCTGCAGTTAGCAAGGATGGCATTGGATACCAGTCTGTCAGCAGTCTTCACACCAGCTGCGAATCCATAGACATCTCCCTGAGCAGTGGAGGTGGGCTGAGCCATAACTCCTCCAGTGGCTTGATTCAAGCCTCCAAGGATGATTCTCTGACTCCCTTCATCCGAACCAACAGTGTTAAGACTACGTTGTCTGAAAGGTTTGTGGGTTTTTCTCTTGTTTCCATATATTTGTATCTCAGGTGGGAATGAAGCCCTGCCAGCAGTAGCCAGCACTGCAGACAGAGATCAAGTAATGCCTCTTACCAGTTAATGCACATAACTCTAGGACTAGAACATAAAGATAAGTTATTTCAGGAGAAAAGCAGGAGGATGGGTTCAGATGAGGTTTTTAATTTGCTGTGACAGCCAATGTGACAGCTTGTTTTTGCTACCAGATGGTACCTAATACTTGAATTTTGCATCATTGGTTATCTTTCCAAAGATCTTCTGTTAATTGAGCTGATAGTGATATTTAAAAAGCCTCCGAATTTTGATTTGAAAAGTCAACTGTTTCCTGTTAAACTTTTTGATTATAGAATTTGACAACTTTCAAACTGGAGGTGATGCTGAAAAGACAAGTCCCCATCTCCATAGTCGCTTGATCCCTTCTCATCCTCTCCCTGCTGCCTTATCCCATCTCCAATTGCTCCCTACAATATTTTAGCACAAGCATTCATGTGAATGCGTGGTGAATCCTATTAGAAGCTGGATCCAAGTGAAAAACAGTCAGCTGAATTGTATTTCAGATTGACCAGTTCCCCAGCTCTGTATGCGATGAGATTCACTGGTACCTGTGTGGACACAGGGTAGGACCTGAGAGGAGGCTGAGCAGGGAGGAGGGAGCAGGGCTTTTCCAGCATCGGAGCTGCATTGGTGGCACACTGAGCTGACACTGGGGTGAACTTGGCAATGGTCTCTGAGGGACCCCTTGTAGATGGCAGTAGAACCCTTCCAAGCACTGGAAATCAGCTACATCCTGATGTATAGTGATGAGTTCAGGTATCAAGATTTTTGTAGCTGTGTCTCAGTGGAGAAAATTGCACCTGAATGTAATGTTCTGACAGTTTGGAGTTCGGATTGTGTTTTATTGTAATGCCCTTTTTTTTCTCTCATCTTTTCATTCTAATACTCCTTCTCTTGTTTTCTGTCTTGTTGAACTGCTCTTTCCAGCCCTCTTTCTTCCCCTGCTGCTAGCCCCAAATTCTGCCGAAATACTTTGCCCAGGAGACAGGACAGGTAATGCTGTCTCAGGACAGTAGTACGCTCAAGGCTGTAGGTTTTGTTGCCCATCTCAGTGAAGCAAATTGTTTTGTGCCAGGCTGTGCTCAATTGAGCTGTGTTCAGTCTGCTGTGTTCATCATCCAGGTGTGAACTGACACAAAGACATGCCAGTGAGAGTCCCTGTAAACACCCATCTACCCACTCAAATCAATCTGGAGAGGGGCATGCAGCACAGGTGGCATGTTTTTGGTGTTGCTGTTGTTTCTGAGAATGTCCTTTGGTTTGGGGGTGTATTTTTAACCCACCCTTCATATCTTTCCAAAAGGCAATTTGTTAATCATGCCCTTTTTTTTTTCCCTTACAAATATAAACTCTCACTAGCATTTCAGCATTCCTCTGGCATGCTGCTTTTCTCACTGCCTTTCTGGCCTGTCCTTTTTGTCGTGAAGTCCCTTTGTCATTTAGTGTCATCAGTCTCTTACTGCAGCTTGGCTCATGAGTGTTTTCCAAGTACTTAGGTACATTCATTCTTGTACAAATGAATGCTGAAATTAGGAAAAGATGACACAAATCTAAACATTCCAGCTCACTTTTGCTCACTGATGTATACTGTAACTTAGCTATAAGGGTTGTCATGTAATTAATTTACTTAAGCATGGGGATATTTTTTAAAAAACAAATTAACAGGCTCTGCTCATCAGTTGTAAAAACATAAACAGAAATAGCTGAGCTTTGGGTGACTGATTGGTCCATTTTACTTTGCTAATGGAACTTAGGCTAAGATTTGAAAATTTAAAGTCTGGGCTCAATACCTCTGTACATTCCCTAAATGGTGTCTGCTGAAAGAAATGATGGGAAGATGGTTTGGACTTGAAGATTCCCATTGGGTTTCACCAACAGCCTGCTGAAAAGGCTATTTTTAAAACACCCATTTGATGTTTGAAGAGCCATTTTTGTTCACTGTGGGTAGGAGAAACAGTGAAATGATGTTGTGAACAGATGTGGTGCATTGGCATGGTACCAGCTGCATGTTTGTGCAAACCCCACCTGGGTGAGGAGGTCTGTGCATGTTTCTGTAGGGAGGCCCCAGCACCTTTTCCTCTGAAAAGGTGATGCAGATGTTTGTACGTCCTTCGTCCTGATCTTATTCCTTCCCTTTTGTTCTTCTCTGAAGTTCTTTTCTTTTAACTTTCCTGCAGTGACCCACATCTTGATAGGAACACTTTGCCTAAGAAGGGACTCAGGTATTGGTGTTTCCACGTGGTTTAACATCTTTTGTGGTGCCTTTGGAATTTGCTTTGTGTTTCTGTTGTGGCTGGTGGTGATGGTCGCAGTTTGCAAGAGGTGGCAACAGTACTCTTTCTTTTTTCCTTCTTTCTTGCTTTCTTGCTTTCTTGCTTTCTTGCTTTCTTGCTTTCTTGCTTTCTTGCTTTCCTTCAGTCCTCAAAGAAAGCCATTGACAACTGTGCTTTTTTCATCCAGTGGCCTCTCTGCTTGAGCAGAAATTGTCTTTTGTTGGCTTAATTGCTGAAAAGCATCTTGAACCATACCTGGGCTTGATTTAAAAACAATGATGTTGCTGTTTCTGTGGCTGTTACATGGAATGACCTAAGACTGTTTTTTAACCCTGGGAACCTTGGTGTTGTTATATAAACAGAAAAGATTTACAAGATCATGCCAAACCTTTCAGGATGAAATTGGATATATTAATTAAAAAAAACAGAACAACAACTTGCATCAGAATACCTAAATCTATAGGGCTCTACTCTCATAGAAAATAAAAAAAAAAAAATCAAAATCAAATTAACTTTCAGGAGTTATCTTCTCACATATTTTGTACATCTGTAAAGCAGTGAATTTATAATATACTTCTTTTTTCCCCATTGATACAAGCAATTCTAACCAGAATTACTATTGGCTATGTTAATTAAATGCTTCATGCGTTAGAGAATTTACAGAAGGTATCTTTGACAATTTAGGAAATTGCAGCTTCTGAATTGCTTAATGCAGCTTCTGGGATTGCTGCCTTGGAACTGCAGCTGTGATTTTTTTTCTGTGCTATGCATCTTGTTCTTCACAGCAGCCTTGCACCATGAAGCTGAGTACTAAAAGCCTTTCTTAAAATGGCAATTTGTTTTAATGTTTCTATGGTCCTCAAGTATGTCTCTAATAAATGCTCTCTTCTAAGATAAAAACATTTGAGTGCTGAAGAGGTAGGTGTTAATGCTGAAAACAAAAATAAATCTGTAGTGTGTTAAGGTAACATGGCTATTTAAAGCCCATTTCTAAATAAACTGATTTATATGCAAAGTTTAAGAGATGCAGATTGTCAGGGACTGCTGCTGAAGTATTGAGGCATAAACAGAAGCATGAATGTATTTTTTGGAACAGTTTGACTTTTTAAATCATTGCAGTGTTTCCATTGATTTAAAATAGTCTTAATAAGTGATGTCTTACTGCTGTAGGGTATTTACTTGAAGGGAATCAAATTAATTAAATAGATAGTATCAGCAAATAACAGGCTCTAAGTTTTTGGAAGTAGAGCTAGTAACTCATAAGTATTTGTCGAAAGGCGATGGCATAGCCCAAGACAGACACTGAATTCCATCAGCAGACAAGTGTTTCCATGATGCTCTGGCTGTTGATACCTGTACCCTATCATGAGCTCACATAACACCTATCCTGATATACCTATTTTTCACACATATACACAATAAATTAAGCTTAAGCTGAAGCCAGTGGGTGTTCTGCCACTGATGTTGGCATAGACCATGTTTCTGCTATCTTCATTACCTTCAGAAAAGGCTAAACATAGTCTCCTTTATGATGTTTTAATGTTGTTAGGTTTGAACTAAATGGGATACACCTCCACAGGCCTTATATTAATGTCTCTGGCATATGAAATACTGGGTCACAGCTTGTTGAAAAAAATCCTGATAATGGTTTGGTTGACTTGAATTTGGTTATAATTCAAAATATTTAAATAGTGCTAGAATTTTGGCATTACTTGGGGAAAGGGTTTCCAAGTTACAGTTTTATTTTTAAATCATATGATGTAGCACACACTACCTATTACCCTACAGTGCTACACTGCACAACTTCTACCTGTAACATTTGGTTCACTCTGGTTTGGTTACACCTGAAGCCATAGGAAAGTTTGTGGTTTGGTTTTTCCCCCCAGAGACAGAGGTGAAATTATTTAGGAACATGTTGGAAGAGCTTGGAGCAGCTCCTTAATTAAGAATTCTATTTAGTTTATATTATTTAATCCTTTAATTTCATATGAGGATTCTTCCATTTTTCTTTTTCTTTCTCTCCTACCCCAAGCCTTGTGGCATTTCATGGTTGGTTTGTTTTTTTTAAAACAAGAAAGTCTAATAAATATCAAAGTTCATAGTGAAAAACCTGTTTTTGCAGGTATACTCCATCCTCCCAGCTCCGTAGTCAAGAGGATGCAAAGGAATGGCTCCGGTCCCATTCAGCAGGAGGACTGCAGGACACTGCTACCAATTCTCCATTTTCATCTGGATCCAGCATAACATCACCCTCTGGAACTAGATTTAACTTCTCGCAGCTTGGTGAATAATTATCTGTTTGAATAATCACGGCAATGCATTGTATGTCCTGAAAACAGCATGTTACACAAGATAATTTTCTTTCAGCAACTCCACCTGAGGAGGCACCTTCATTGAAATGAGTGTGACTAATTAGCATTATCTTGTATGCCCAAAGGTGCCATACTTTAAGTAACTTTGAAACTGCTTCTCTGGGAGTAATCAGATTCCTTAATACAAATTGTGAGCTTTATAAAATATTCAGTAGAGCTGTCAGTTAATATCACATATTGGGGGTGCTTCAAGCACATAAGATGTTGCCTGCTGTACAGTAATAATTCTCTAAAATCCAAGCATTTTACATACTGTATATGCCAGTCTCATCAGTCTGGAATTTTATCTTTGTCTTTTTCAAGTGGCTTGTTGGAAAATTGCAGAAAGCTCAATCAAGCAATGTATAAAAGTCAGGAGAGTTTCAAGTCAGAAAAACTGTCATTCCTTCACTCAATCTCATTTAAAAATGTGTTTTAAATGAAGGAAACAATAAAAGCTGATTGGCAGGAAGCATTGCAGGTTTTAGCTGACTCTATCAGCAGTTGAAATAATCTGATTTAAAGTGCTAGTGATGCTCATCTCTGGTGGGCTGGTTAAATACGACTTACTTGCTTTGCAATTTCTTCAGATTTGTAAATTTTGTCTTTAAGTAACACTTGGAAAGAAAGCACCTGTTTGTTTATGACTTTCAGAATCCTCTCCATAGTAATAATTATTATTTAAAATAATTATATTGTTTATGATAACTTATATATAACTAGTTTATATATAATAATTATGTGCAAAATAGTTAAGCTTGTGAACTTCTTGGGTGAATTTGGAGCAGATTGCACCATCACTTACTTCTAGTGTAGTCTTGATTTGTGGTAATGACATTCTAGAGCCTTTCTTTGATTGTTCTGGAAAGAAACACATTCAGTAAGCGGCTTTAAATAAATTGACACTTATCAAAATTTCAGCTGAATAAACACATAGCGTGGCTATATTTCCAACAGCTAGCAAACTGTCACGAAGGTTCATGAAATTTTTTTTAAAAAGTAACCAAAAAGTGTTGTCATAGGCCCAAAAATAGAACTCTTTATGTGGAGTTTTGGAGATTATTTGTATTAGCTTCAAAAGCTATTTGGCCACAAACAGCAGTGAATAAAAAAAAAACCAAAAAAGAAAATATGTTTTTCTATGTTCTTAAGAAGAGAGCTTAGAGATTTTGGAGTTAAGAGGGGTCATTGGATTTAAGAGCAAATGATTGTATGAAAGTCCAGCACCTGTAAACTGAATTATTGTGTCTTCTACAATAGTCTTTATCAGTTGATGATCTATATAGAAACAGGTAATGACAGCACACTACGAGGAACCTGACCAGATGAACAGTGATTTTGTTCTCTTTTTTTACCCACAAACCAACAAATAGTTTAATAGTTTAAATAGTAGGCATAATTTTAGCAGAGAAGTTCTTTCAAGAAATGCAAGATTGGAGTACTTTTAACACTGGCTGGGAGAATATTTGCTTTCAAGGCAAAACTAATATTTTACAGTTCTCAGGACATAGTGGAAGGAAAGTTCTGAAATATACAACTATTAGGAAATTAAAGCTATTTATATTTGTAACTAAAATACATAGAAAAATGTAATTTTCTTAGAGCTTGAAGGCTTTGAAGAAGGTAAGTCCTGCTCCGTATAGACAAAATACTACAGCTTTTGTAGAAGAACAGTTCCAAAATAATTGAAGGGTTAATTAGCTCATGCCTGGGAGCTGTTAGTGAGGTGACTGAGCTTGTTTGTGGAAGCACGGACATATCACCCCGTGTTTGACCTCATTTTACTTGAGTTTTTACATTCACTAGCTTAGCGTGCTTACCTCTTACTTGAAAAACAATGAAGCCTGGAGAAGATGATATCGAAAGTTTGTGTCTTGAAGTAGGGGGGAAAAAAGTTTACTGGTAGTTGCACAAAAAAAAAAAAAAGTATGGAAATCTGTGTTTCCTGGAGTAACTGTGTGTTTGTTGCTGGCTTTGCAGCAAGCCCCACAAGTGCGGCACAGATGAGCCTGTCCAACCCCAGCATGCTGCGCACACACAGCCTGTCCAACGCAGACGGGCCCTACGACCCCTATGGTGACACGCGCCTCCGCAACAGCTCCATGTCCCTGGATGAGAAGAGCCGCACCATGAGCCGCTCCGGCTCCTTCCGCGACGGCTTTGAGGAGGGTCAGTAAAGTCCCGTGGTGCTAGGAATGCTCTAGGAGTGGCATTCTCACGGGAACTCAGCGCTTTTCAGGTCAAACACAGCTTTCTCAGCTCTCAGTGTTCGGTCAAACCATAGTCCTTGTCACAGTTGTTCTGATTGTAGAATCAGAGTGTTGGAAGAGACCCACAAGGATCATCAAATCCAGCTCCTGGCCCTGCCCAGGATGCCCCAACAATCACACCATGTGCCCAAGAGCATTGTCCAAACATTCCTAAAACTCTGCCAGTTTTGTTGCTGTGACCACCCCCCTGGGGAGCCTGTTCCAGTGCCCCATCAGGTTTTGGGGGTGATTTTCCTGATGTCCAAACTAAACCTCCCCTGACATAACTTCAGGACATTCTCTCAGGTCCTATCACTTGTCACTAGAAAGAATGATGATGTTTATTCAATGTTTGTTTTGGTCAGACACAGGAAATAAGTATTGTACCTAGACCTTGACTTTTCAAGAAATGGCTTAAACATATCCTGTGCTTCATTTTTAGTGCTCTATGAATGACTAATTCATGCTTAGAGTCAGCCTGTTAGTGTTTCTTCAATAGGGGTATTCTGAACTTGCACCTCCACAGTTCTGCTTATAGCATAGATAATTGATACCAGTTGGACTGTTTCTATCCCAGTAATTTTTCCAGTATTTAATCTGTACTCAAATTGTCTTTGCTTTTCATTTCTGTTGAATGTCCTGGCTTGATACAATAGATCTTCCAAAGAAAGGAATTGAGTAGTTCTTCAAAACATCTAAGCTTGTGTTTTTAGTGCTTCATCATCTTTTCAAATATAACCACACCTGATAAAAAGAACCCATGTAAATATAATTTTAAAAAGCATTTACCTTTAAATGAATATTTAGTTTGGTTGCTCCTGATCAGGCATCCCTGTGGCTGTAGCAGGAGTGGCTGTGAGCACACATTAAAATCCTCAAGTATTGCACTTGTGAAAAGTCAAGCATGGAGTGGTTCATAGGAAACTCTTTCAACATTAACTCTTCGAGTCTTAAATCTCCTTTCTGGCAAGGGTTGGGGGCTTGATTGTACTTTACAGATCACACAGGCCTTTGATGACTCTTTCCTCTGCTTCTGAAGAGCTGCACTTACTCAGCACCATTAATACCAGTGTCCCATGGTTGCTGCTCCCCAAGAGCTAGGCATGCACAGGACCCAGACTTCAGTGCTTGCAGAAGCATTTGTGAGCCACAAAGTGCCCTCCTGGAGATTCTGGTTACCCCATCATGTTTTTATGCCATTGGAAGAGGTGGAAAACATTGGATATGGCTCTGGAAAGATTAATTAATTGGTTATTGAATTTAATCAATCTGACATCAGTATAAACTGTATTTTAGAGGTCTGTGGCTGAGGATTTTCATTAGAGGTTGAAAATTATTAGAATAATGCTGTAGGGCTAAAAGCTGGGTCATTGCAGGGATTAACCTTTCTTTGCTCTCAGAAGGCTGAATGATCATAAACAGTCGAAGACTGCCAGATGCTCAGTCAGTCAAGTTCCATACTGTGATGAAGTCATGCTCTTAATAAATTGTCCTCTAATATAATCTGTAAAGGAATTTGAATCACTGCATCTGTGTCACACTTCAGTGATTTACTGGAAGAGCTACTGCAGCAAAACTTACTTCGGTTTTATTGAAGACATCCTCCAAAAAATTGTAGCCTTAATCTTTTAACTGTGCTGAAGATTGCAGCAAATCCATTTTGGCACATTGGAGGTTAAGCTCTTCCTTGTAGTTCAGAAATTCTTGTCCAGCAGAGAGGCTAGTTTGGATAAACATTTAATAAATATTGCATGTTTGAATATTGCATATTGAATGGTTTATACCACTAAAAAAAAAAAAAAAAAAAAGGAAAATTTGAAAATAGTTAGGTGAAATGTTCTATTAAGCACTTTCGATTGATTTGGAAAAAAAGTAATGGAAATGAAGTCCAAGAAATATCCACTAAGTTATGGACTTGAAAGTGGTTGGAAAATACCACTTTTGTATCTGAGGAATGAATCTGACCCTACAGTGGACATGCTGAAGATCCTTTTCAGATTTTCTTCCATTTTTCACACCTAAAAGGATAATAATATTTTATCAGATGGATTGAATGTTTAGGTGTAGTCTCTGTACTTTTTTCTTTAGGAGAAAAAATCAGTTCCCTGGCTGTAGAAAAGGCAGGAGTCACCTGCTTACTAGCTCCTGCTTATTTCTTAGGGAATCACAAGGTCTAAGTGATCAAGTGCTTCTAAATATAGTAGAGATTTGCCTTCACTTTGAAAGAATAGATTAAAAAAATATTATAGAAATTTAAATTTGTGGTTAATGAACAAATTGATTTTATACAATCATTGAGTGTCAATGAAGCACAAATCCAGGTCTTAAATAAAGCTTACCAACCTACTTCTTTATTATTTCCTAGCACATAAGATAACGAGATATTTGTTTCTCATTAACTTCAGCAGGGCCAGGATTTATTCTGTAAAGCCTTTTTTTCTCTTGTCTTTGGGTGTGAAGTGCAGTCATGCATGCAAGTCATCTTGCAGTACATAACTCTTGTGACAGACAGGGTTAAGGGCTGTGGAAGTGCCAGCAGGAACACCTTTCAAACTCTCCAGAACTGCATGGGGAAAAAATATAGCATAAAAATTGCATGGTCTCTTGGCTCTCCAGTTTCCCCACTCCCCCAGCCAACAGTCTTCCCCAGGAGCTGAGCTCCACCCTGATACTTCAGCCTCCAAGAGCAAAAAAAAAATTAAGTCCATTATCATTGGGATATAAATTGTTATTCCTTTTGCTGCTACTGACTGCATGCAACACCAGTTCTTCTTTCTGTTTTCTGGGCAGATGATCACGGCTAGGAGCCTTTCTTTTCTAAAAATTATACATGCTTCCCTGTGCATTTACAGTGCTTTAAAATAATAGCTCCAGACCAATTTGGGTTTGTAGCCTGCGTGCAGATGCATGCTGGCTGCAAAAAACAGGAATTGTATCACGAGCCTGCCTTCAGGCCCCTAATTAAATAGCCTTCAAGTAGCCATCTGCAGATACATTAAAAAGAAATTGCACAAATATATTAACTCCTTAGTTTTCCTTGAAATGAGACATCTGAAATGATTCACAGGATCAAACGATGCACATGAGTCACCATTCATGGAGGAATTTAAGAGCCATGCAGATGTGGCACTCGGGGACATAGTTTAGTGATCACCTTGACAGTGCTGGATTAATGGTTGGGCTGGATAATTTTAGATGTCTTTTCCAGCCTAAATAAATCTATGGTTCTATGTGATGGTGATGTTTCACAAGGCAAGAGTAGGATTCCCAGAGTCATATGTTCTTTCCTTTTTTTTCTCATTTCGAGTCTTCTCTCCTGTATTAAAATCCCAATGTGATCTTAAAAATTCCAGCTGATTCTAACTCAAAGATGTGTGTGACCAAGTCCATGATAAAGGTTTCTGTTTCCTCTCTGTCCAGCTGGTAGGGCTCTTTTTTGGTTACATCTCTTTTAGGAAAAGAATTCAACAAGGAAGAATATAGGGAGGCAGACCAGAAAATAATATTATATTCCCTGTATGGGTCCATTTGTGGCCTTGTGCAATATTTCTTCACTTTGGGCATTCCATCTTGAAAATCTTAAAGGGAAAATGCAAATAAAGAAAAGTGAGAAGATCTTAAGCACAGAACATCTATTATACAAAATCAAAATCTTAAGCTTGGAAAATGATGGCTGAAGGGATGTGTATTGAATTTGTTTTGTTGTTGAGATTGGTTATCCATTCCTTCTCTTAGCACAGTGGCATGGAGGCACTCAAAGAACTTACTGATTCAGCAGCAGGTCTAAAACAACTGCAAAGAATTACATTTCTGAACACAAGAAAATTTTTCATTACAGACAAAATGTATCAGCAGGTTCAGTAGCAGTTAAGTGAGTTAATGGTAGAGAAGTCACAGCAGGCAAAATAATGGTCTGACTGCAGTTTCCATCCCTGGAATTTCCATCTTTGCTGATTCCCAGAAGGTGCAAAGATGTACCTGGGGAATAATCACTGTGTATCTGTCTCTTTTCATTCTTTTCAGTAAACATGAGCTGTGGTTGCACCCAAGGTTGGAACACATCATTAGACAGAGCCTGGCTCTGACTCACGCCACTTATTTTTATGTTCTTAGTGGAGTATAGTCCTTAATGCCTAACTAGAAAGATCATTTTAATTGAAAATATGATTACCCAGAGAAAGCAAATGGATGTGATGTTCTTTTTTTTACTTTCTTGTGGGTTTTTTAAATTGTCTTACATTCCTTCAGAAGCCAACTTAGACCTTGTTTACTTCTCTTTCCCGTATTGCCTTAGGATATAATGTCAGTGGGAAAGCAGAATCCATTTATTGCAAATGTAGAATTGCAGTAGGTAATTAGACCAAAATGGCAGCTTTCCTAAACTTTTTTTTTTTTGTGGCTGGAGGATTTAGGAAAAGAAAAAGTGATTTTATGCTTTTTTATATGATTTGTGTTCGGTTACCTGAGTTTTGAATTGAAGTTTCAGTTCAATACTGTTAGTTTCTAAAAATAAAGGAAAAGTAATTTTGCATGTTTCAGGAGCAGAAAGAATAGCTTCATGTACTTCTTTTCAATAGCATAATAGAGAATGAAATGATGTTATATTTATATGTAAACCCTGATGTCTGAGTGATGGTAACAACCTTCAGAATCACAGAATAGTTAGGGTTGGAAGGGACTTCTGAAGATCATCTACACCATCTGTGTATATGTATGTCCTTTATTGATTTTAAATGCAAAAATTGCTTGAAACTTATCCTTTTCCAGAAAGTTTTGTAGCCATGTTTTCACTGTTAATTTCTTTATGAGAGAACAAATTTTGCCATGTTAAAAAATGTTGTTGCTTTAAAGAAAGACCAAGAAATCCTGCAGGGAAAGGGAATGTTCGGTTTATTGATGCACTGATACAGCTCCCTTAAGTCAGCAGAAGGAAGATACAGCTGCATTTAGATAACAATTCACAGGGCCAAAATTGTTGACAATGTGGTTTTATCCTAGGTCCTCCACATTTTCTCCTGGAGCATCTGGTTACAACACAGGTGTTGTGATTTTCTCAGGACATTCCCATCCTGAAAAATAAAGAAACCCTGTCAGTCTCATCTAAAACTGAAGATTAAATACTTAGATTTAATTTTGTAATCTCTTTTGCATTTCTTGGGGTTTTTTTAATCTTGAGTAAGCCTTTTTGCAAGAATTTTAAGATAACTGTCCAGAGAAATATGTATCTCTGAACAGATCTTCATCAAAACTTTTTTAAACTTTCTTGGCCACACCTAATTTTCCCAAACAAACAAGTATTATGAGAATTTTAAAACAGCTTTACTAAATCCAAGGTTATGGATCATATATAACTGGACACAGATTCTTCAAACCATACATTATTGGTGCAAAAATATAATTAAGTTTATGATGATGGATGATGAAATCTGTGAAAGTATTTCTTCAATAGATTTGTGGTTGACAGTGGATGATTTATGACGATTCCATTCTGTGGTTAGTGCACTTATATTCATTGTGCTTATTTTCTTTCCTTTAGTGCATGGTTCTTCTCTCTCTTTGGTGTCCAGTACGTCATCTATTTATTCAACAGTGAGTATAATGAAATGGAGAGTTTATTTATTCATCAAAATTATTGAATTGACTGGTCTTGCTATTTAGTTTTGCCATTCAAGGAGGAGGAAAAAAGCAGTTTTCATTTGACTGTGTTCTGAATGTTAGCTACAAAAGGAATATTTATGTTTTTGAAGATGCCTGTGGGTATTTAGCAGTATCCTCATTAAACACAGACTTCAATGGCCTAAAAGCAGCCATTGATTTTTAGAGTCTGTATTTTATGCTGTGCTAAGTAGGTTTTGCTACAAAGCCCCTCAGTAGATAGGAGATTTGAACTTCATTACTTATAGCACCCCAAAATTTGCTGAATAAAGTCATCCCATCCTTCTATTAATGTATTGCTACTAAGGAAGTTTAAGTCCACTTTTAATGCACAGATATTAATAATTCTAAAAAAAGGCCATTTAGTCGCTATGCCAGTAACATTTTCTCCACAAGAAGATATTCATTAAGGCTAAAATAAGGCTTTCAAACAGGAGATTGAAAATACAGGGGAGCACTCAGAGCTTCAGGTTCCTGTGCTTGCTGCATGAGTGGCCCCAGTAGTGTGTTTGGATAGGTGTAATTTTCCTGGAGGCTGTTAACAGGCATGTTTACTTAGAAACAGTGGAGTGTGTGACCTCCTACCCCATACTTCTCCTTAGCTGATAATTGTGGTTAGAAACAGGCCTTAGTAGCCACAATTCTATCATGCTGACCACAGTGGATGGTCAGTACATCCACTTGGCACCCTCACAACTGGCTGTGTGTCCTCACTTTTTCATTGCCGCAGTGCTTAGGTAGCACCCAAGTGGGAGGAATTTCACAATTTTTTTTCACATCACTGGAATGCAAAAATGTGGCCTCCTTCCCATGGAGACCTGAGCATGGGATGAAGAGAATTGCCTAGGATCAGCCAAGTTCTGTGGCAGTCCTGGTTCTTCAGAGCCTCAAGCAGTCCCTTATGAACAGAGCCAGGACTTCTTGCTTCTGTGATTGAGATGAGAGGTGCACTGGTCAGCAGGCTGGGAGGTGGAGCCCAAACTCCTTCCTGCAGAAGGAAGTACCTCCAGCAGCCTATTTTCTTTTTCCTTGAGAGTAATTAGGAAATGAAATTAGACTGAATATGGATGTGGGAATCCAAAATAAGGAATTCACATTAGAGATTTTGAAATACAAAAAGAGAATTTGCATAAATTTGTCAGTCTGGTTATGTTGTAATATCCTCATATACTTCCTTTTATTTTACAGCCTGAAGAGAAGTGCCAGTCAGAGGTAAGAGCACATCCTCTTTGCAAGCATAAATGACACTCTGCACTGTGTGTCTTGCTGTTTTATTTCTCCTTGTTATGATGCACTGAGGTGTTCTCCTAAAACCCGCAGATTCGCAAGCTGCGGAGAGAATTGGATGCATCCCAAGAAAAAGTGTCAGCTCTGACAACTCAGCTGACTGCTAATGTGAGTACAACTCTGAGCAAACATTAACCTGGAATGCATTTAATGCAGCAACTACTACCCGTATTTTTTAAGTGACAAAAAGATATCATATATATAATATTCAGTTCATATTACTGATGTGTTTAAAGAAATAACTGCATGCATGTGTGAGACATGTCCAAAAATAGCATCCTCTGCCCTATTAAATTATCTTACACCTTTCTTTAAAAAATGAGTTATAATATTAAATTGGCTTTGTACGTATGTGAGCCATTCTAAAGTGCGGAGAAATAATTGAGGACGGGTTTTTTTAATAAATAAAATGTCTTGCTTTGACATTTGGATGGCATGAGATAGAGATTATGATTAGTAGGAGTAAAAGTTAATAGAAACTTAGACTGAAATGCATTATGTTTTTCTGTTGCATAAAGATGAGGGTTAATGGCATAATAGATAATACAGGCGTAGGGGGCTCTGGAAACTAATTTAAAGTTAAGCCTAAAGAATGGAGATACCTGACTTTTTGTCAGTGTAGACAATACTTCTGCTTGTTCCTTTCAGGAATTTGAGGGATAAGTAATTTAAGATACTCGGGGGAAAAAGGGTACTAGGAATCCAAGAGGTGTTGAGGCAATATTGTATGACTCTGAGCAAGTTTATTTGTGTGTTCTGTGCTACAGTCACAGATAGCTACAACACAGAAGCTTGCAAGGAGAATAAGCAATTCTAGAGTAAATAAGATGCAGATGAATAGTCAGCAGATCAGATCATACTGACATTCTGGTTTATGGGAATGAATAAACATAAGAACATGTGCTGCTTGAAGGGGACATTCCTCTCCATCAGCTCTTTGAATCTTTAGGGGGAGTGCAAAGCTTGGGGTAGGAAAGGACAGGTTTCACCTAAGCAGTATCACAGGAAAGGTTCAAGGGAAAATCTGTGCTGTCCACTGCAGGCATCAGAGTGCTTTGTCCAGCTTGAAAATGGGCTGGAAAACAAAGAACACAGTTATAACAGAAAAGTCAAATAAAAGGGCTTTGACTGCATGAAACCACCTAGTCACTGTCCCAAGAGGAAAAGGAAACAGTTTAAACATCTTGCAAAAGTTAAAATTTGTATTTGCCTTTCAAATACAAAGTGGATGCATACATGAATTGGTTTTCCCACAGAAGTTTCTTTTATTGTGGGAAAGCAGGACCAGATTCTCTTGCATAGGTTTTTAATGATGTTGTTAAATAACCCAGCTTGTTTCCTTCACACAAAAAACTTGTCAGCTGAGCAGCTCATATGGCTCTGCCTTGGCTTTATTGCATTCTCCTTCCCACAGTTCAGGGTCACTGGGCTGGTGCTCAGCTCAGGCTTCTCGCTGCCTGGCCCAGCTGCTCTTCATCTGCTCAAGAATTTCTGTGTGGTTACTACTACTCTTCGCAGAGAACAGTTTTTAATGTACACCCCTGTATGTTTTTGTTTGGATTGGGGTCTTTTGGGGTTTTGTAGGTTTTTCTTGTGGGCTTTTCTCAAAAAAGTTAACCTATCATTTATTATTTTGATAATATTCTATTTTTGCTTAGTTCCTTTTAAAATTTTGCAGTGTTTTATTCATGCTATTTAAACGTCTTAGACTTGAGCCTGCCCTTCATTTGTCCATAAACTGGCTACAGACACGTTGCTATAACTGTCCTAGTATTAAATTTCAGTTTCTAATCACCTCCTTCCAGAGAACATGCCCTCTTTCCACGTGAAAGGCAATGCTTGTTCTCAAAAAGATCGAGATTAATAAATATTGTTAGTTAAGACACTTGAACATTTCCTTTAGACATGATTCCTTTAATAAAAGGCAATTAAAACTTAGACAATTCAAATTAATCTCTTCAATCTACAATTTTTTTTCAGAGTTTCCTTGCATAGACACTGCAATTGTTGATGCTTCTCAAGCATCAAGGGCATGAATTTGAAAACATTTTTGCTCCAGCTGTGGAAAGTGAAGATACATTTTTTTCCATAGCTCACTGAACGATTTTGAGATAGGAATAATTGCAAGATCCGGTTTTGAAAGAGCAGCTGGTTTTTAGGGCTCAGGTCAAAGCACTGAGAGTTTGTATCCTGTTACTAACCCATGCACTCCTGCTTGCCTGTTTATTTTCAGCTTTTAAAAAGTAATGCTGAGGATCACTGGATATCAGCTTTGTTGTTCCCTGTTCATCTTCCCCAAAAGAAGCTGTGCACTCTATGTTTTTAAAATAAATATTTAGATTTTCTTATGTGTGTAGTGTTGGGTTTTGAATTACTTTTTGCCATTTTCTCACAGTTTCAGCTCTGCTTATTTTCATTGGGGTATCCCCATGTTATTGTACTGCTCATGCTTGTTTTCATTGTGAATGTGAGAACAGTTATTTAGGATAAGTCAACTGTGTGCTGCTGCTGAATGAGTCTGGAATAGCTCTGTGAAAAGTTTTGCTATTCTGTATTTTTTCAGGTGAGAAAATGACCTTTTCTGCTTGGAAAGATTTTACAGTTTTACTTGTCACTGTGCTTATAGAATTAATTTTAATAGATAAATAAAGCTATTTTTTTCTATCATGTGTAGATTATTATGGCTAATGAGACCAGTATCTATTGAAATATACCTGTGATCAGTTATATGTGTGTGCATGCATATGAATGGCCATTGAACAGTGCCATGTCATGTATCTAGAAATACAGTTTCTTGCGTTCTTTTCCATCTTCTCAATCTGTTTTTCCTTCTTTTTGCTTCTCAGTCATTTTCAGTTCCTAGCTGGTGCCTTTCCTGTAATGGACACTGCATTCTCCATGCTTCCTGGGAAAAAGAGTCAACATTCTTCTCCCAGGAAACACAGAGAAATCTTTCTTTTCTTTCCTTGGGAAATGAAAATAGGGTAATTGGCCAAGCAGCAGGAATTTTGGATGATATGTAGCAAGGTGCGCTCAAATATTGGAGGAGTCTTTGAGTTAGATAGAGGTATATCAGCTGGCAAAGCATCTGTTCTTCTGTTCTCCTGGTGGGATAAACACAGTGAGAACCTCCATCCCTGTGACTGCCAGTATCTTTTTGCCTTAGTTATCCACAAGGAAAATAGTGGCTTAGTTGGAGGGAAGTTTCTGCCTGACTTTTCTCTATACAAAACCTTGATTTATATTTTATTGTTGGCAAGCATTTTCATAATGTAACTCTACTCATTTGACCTTTTCTAAGCAGTGTTGCTTTCTCTGCACCATTTATACAACAAACATTAAATACCTGCAGAAATACTCCTTTTGGGGGGAAGAGAACAAACTTGTGTGTGGTTTGATTTTAGGCTCACCTGGTGGCAGCATTTGAGCAGAGCCTGGGGAACATGACGATCCGACTGCAGAGCCTGACCATGACAGCAGAACAAAAGGCAAGCTTCAAAAGGGTTTGGGAAGTCTTCATTTCTGTTTCCAGCATTGTTGCCTGTGCTCCTGTAGCTGTGGTGGGGGGGAAAAGTCACATACACAATTTGCCTGACCTCCCTCATTTGTGGTGACAGAGTAAAATATAATAAATAATTTGTATAAAACAATCACATTTTCTGCTCTGGGATTTTGTGGTGACTGATCAGGTTGTTCCTATCAATTGTTGCTTTGGACACAAGTCTTCAGTATTACATATTTCTGCAATATATTTCATCCCAATGCATCCATACATGGGCATGTTTGAAAGAAACACCAAGAATACCTACAAGACTAGTGGCACCATAGTGTTTTTGGACAGTATACATGAATAGACATTATTTCTGCATTATAGAATACATGAATTTTTTTCTATCATAGTACCCAAGCTATTTTGCACCCTGTTGAGAGTGTGCTTCCCCAGGTATCCCAAACCTCATTTTCACCTCCTTGTACATATACCATAAATTCACTATGAACTACCAAAACTTAGATGGAAAATCAGCTTCTTTGGAGTTCTTCTTCCATATGTTTTTTCTTCCTAATTCAAGGACTCGGAACTGAATGAGTTACGGAAGACAATTGAACTCCTGAAGAAACAAAATGCTGCTGCTCAGGCTGCCATCAATGGAGTCATCAATACACCTGAGCTTAACTGCAAAGGTGAGAGACAAGCACCACATACAAAGACCCCAGGGCTCTCCAGTGAGACTTCAGTCCTCTGGATAATAGCTGATATAACCATTAGAGCTGTCCCGAGACCAGAGTAACCCAGTAATTTACTGGGATAAATTGCTGAAGGAAAAGTTTGAAGCACCTCAGATTTTAACCTCATCACAGGAAACAAGGATTTGAAATACGCAATACATCCATTGGGATAAGTGATTGTCTGAGTGCTGGGTTTCCTAAATGTTCCTTCAGGATTGCATGATTAATACCATTCATCACATTTCCTAAATAACTTTGACACTGCCTCCATTCATATCCAGGTCCTGGAGCTGCTCAGCCCACGGACCTACGGATCCGGAGGCAGCACTCCTCAGACAGCGTCTCCAGCATTAACAGTGCTACTAGCCACTCCAGTGTGGGCAGCAACATTGAGAGTGACTCCAAGAAAAAGAAGAGGAAGAATTGGGTGAGTGTGTTTTAGCAGACTGTGAGGTTTATGTGAAATTGTCAGGACATGCATAGTAAAATCCACCCGGCTGCTCCTTCCTGCCTCATACAGCAGGTCAGCACAAGGACTCTGCACTGCTTAAATCCTGGGTAAACTTTCCTGTGAAGGCTTAATTGAGTTGTAAGTGATGTATATCCTTGTGTTGACTCTGCATAGGATTGAATTTTAGCTTGGCAGCTAAAAGGCCAGTCTTAAATTAGAAATAGCTGTCGAAGATCATTTCTGGCTAAAGGTGAAATTCAGCCCCTTAAAGAAAATGTGGCATCTGTCATTAAAGTAAAGCAAACACACAAGAGAAGATCATTCTTGTGGGTTTTGTCTTTTTTTTTATCTCATAGGGCTTTCTTAAAAGTGAACATATTAAACACTTTAATAACTCTTTGTCCAGCATTAACTTGGAGTTCTAAAAATAATATAAAAAAAATACTGATCTTTAAAATTTTTTTGTGACAGACATCTCTTTTGGAAGTTTTTGCAATACTTACCTGTCATTTCCCATTTTTCCCTCTTTGCTCATCACGTACTATGTACAAGGTACCTTGTACTGGAGGAAAGGTACATTATCTTCAACTCCATTTTCAATTAGACCATAACTGCCTTAGTTACCTAGTCTGACTGTAGTTTGGACTGAAGTCCTAGATCCTTTATTGTAGCAGTAAAATAACCCCTTTCTTCCCATTGAATTAAGTCTCCCTGGGTCCCTTGGATATACAGGTAAATCTGTAGAGATGCAAAATGGGGTTAGAGATGGTAAGAGCTTCATTCTTATTTGCACATTATCCTCTCAGAAATGTTGATGAAACTCGTGAACTGTCAGAAAGAGCTTCCTGAACAAGTTCTGGCTTTTATTTCTCTCTTATCTCAGAGGTTTCATTTTGGTATCTCTTGGTATTGCCAGCTGCTTCACAAAAGAAGCATTTCTGCTCTGCCACTTAAAGAATTGGTTGAATAGAAAAAAAATCTCCAAATCTTTCTTGTGCTGTACATTAGTATAAAGACAGTAAATGGTTGTAATTTCTAAATATCTAGCAACCCTTAGTTTGTGACACAAAACATTTTTAGTCATTAAGCATTGGTTATGATAAACACTTTATAAAATTCTTGTTTAGCTTCTATTCTTTATTATTGTAACATAGTGGATATGGTCCTTCTTCAGCCTACATTTCTCATTCATCAGATAAGTATTTTTGAAGAAGGTTAAGGGAACATTTCTGTATTAAAAAGATAAATAAATAATAAAGCTTTCATGAAGTAGAAGAAACAGGACAGTATTTTTATGTTGTTATTAAAAATGAGTTCATCATTGCTGTGAAATGAAGACTGGAAATTAAAACGCTACTGGGAAAAATATGTGAGTTGTATCTGATTCACACATTCTTTATTCCACCAGTGCTGAGGAAGTTCTCAGCCAAGATCTTTGTGTTCTGTGTAGAAGCAATGCAGCTGTCCATCCAGAACCGAAGCATCAGATTTTCAACTCTTCTTATTGTAGGAGTCTTTGTCTAGCTTAAAAACAGCTTCCATCTCATATTATGCCAGCATGTGCACAGTATGCAATTTGCAGTGGCATTAAAAGGTGTACACAGAGTATCCTGAGTGGGAAGGGAGCCAGGAGGATCAAGTCCAGACCTTGATTCCATGGGGATTTAACCTTTAGGGCTCCTTGAAAGTGAAACTAAGTATCTGAGAACGTTGTTCAAATGCTTCTTGAACACTACCTGTTGAATTGTAACTTTGGGGTAACATCCATTTAATGACATGAACATTAATTCTTGTCTGGAAAAGGGCAATCACATTACAGAAGGTTTTTTTAGTTGCAGGTAGGTAGAGAAGTTGCAGTCTTTCCACATGATGAAATACCTTTTCCTGCAAGAAAAAATACATTATTAACTTGGCTCTTAGACAAAGCACTCTGCCTGAGCTAAGGAGAAAATGTAATTTAAATAGTTACGAGAGTTTGGATCTGGTGTCTTCTTCAGGTAATGCAAAAAAATGGTTGTATGTGGTTTGAGACACTCAGTTTTGGAAACAGGGTTCCGGTTTTAAAATATTTGCTTGTTAATCATTGCTGGTGTTTGTCTTAGAAATACAAAACTTCCCTTATCAGTGGCTTTATCTGTTAAAACATGTTTTTTTTCCTTTCCCCACTTCCTTTTGCTTGCACTTCTTCTGGCAGGTCAATGAGGTAAGAAGGACCTACTTTAAATTTGGAGGTACAAAGCTAACCCACCATTGACACCACTAACCCTTCTAGCACCATTAACCTGGCTGGGCCCTGTGCCAGCACAGCTGCAAGCTGTCACCACGCCGCTGTAAAGCTTGTTGCACTGAACAGAATTTGCTGTCAAATAGTTCTTAAAAAATAGGAAGTATCCATAGCCACTCCTATTGACCTTATTAATCTGATAAAATAGTTAAGGAAAAAAAAAGCTTTGGTATTTTTGGTATCACCTGTGTTAGTATGTATGTGAGAATGGCTGTAGCATCTGGAGTATTTGCATGTTAGGAGTTTTTATTCTGTGGCTTTTTTTGCCTGATTTCACTCTTAATGATGGACCTGCTTCTGTGGTCTTGTTTTTTCCAGTTACGCAGCTCCTTCAAGCAAGCTTTTGGGAAAAAGAAATCTCCCAAGTCGGCATCTTCTCATTCAGACATTGAGGAGATGACTGATTCTTCCTTACCTTCCTCACCAAAGCTACCACACCACAACACCACTGTTTCAACACCACTGCTGAGAACTTCCCACTCCAATTCCCTGTAAGTGATTTTTGTAAACTTTAGACAGAAAATAGCGTGGAAGGCATCTTGCTGCATTGGTAGAGGAAAGGTAGAGGACAGAAATGCTGAATTCCTGTATTCAGAGATTTAAAGATGCGTGAGGTGACTCCCAACCCAGTACCTTTGCATTGGTGTTCAGGAAGCCAAAAATCACTGCATCCGTACTGAAGTGTAAATATTTCATTGGGTTGCTCTCTCAGCAGAATGTACTGACTATCAAGAATATTTATAATCAGGGTGACCTTGAGATGCCAAAGTAATTGGATCTCTTGCTGCTAATTAAACAATCTAGGTCAAATCTGGGATTTTGTTTCTCTTGTCTAAATACAGCACATATTGTATTAATCTGCCGTGGTAAATTCCCAATTCTGTTGACAAAGATAAAGGAAAGAAAATCAAACACTGTGGTTTAGTGATACAGATGAACTCACCTAACCACTTGTGCTGGGTGAATGGAGATGATCCACCCCTCTTTCCTTCTGTAGCTCTCTAGCCACCTGTGCCTGGTCCTTTCCATGGCCACCTCTGAAATAAAATTTAACATATCCCTTGCCACACTGTTTTCAGTCTGAACTCACATTTTAGAACATGCATGGAAAATTTAGTAAAACAGCTTTTATGTTAATTCCATCGGTAGCTTTGTTACTTGAGCAGGATAAACAAATACAGAAAGTTTTAAAAGGCAGTATTGTGAAACCTGTAATTACCAGACATCCTCCTGACCTTGGGAGGTCATGTACAGCTTCCAGCCTGATTTCAGAACAAATGCATTGGAGTAGTTCCCCTCCACTCGTTTTCACATGAAGAAAACAATACCAGTAGTTTCCAGCTGTATAACAGTAATAAAATGTCAGTAGCAGAAGATAATCCTCTATGATTTTTGTTTCAAAGCTTCTTCTGTCTCTTGAGCCTAACTCGGTGCATTTCTGGTGACTACAAGTTGTGCTCTAACACTCTCAGGCCAGAAAATTGTCAAATGATGATCCCATCTATCATCAGCCAAAATGATGTGTGGGTACATCTCATCTTGCTATGGAAGCCAAAATAATAAACATGAACAAAAAGTAAATATGTGAACTGGGGGAAGAATAGAGCACAAGTAAAACTACTGTGTTTTGGCTTACTGGCTTTTTGGTGGTGAAAACATCTCTCATTAACCTGATTTAAGGGAAGGCATGTTAGGTAAAATCTTCCTTAAGGCTGGCAGCTGTGTTGTTGATCTTTATACGGATACAGTTACAAGTGTGCTGAAATGTTGTTACTCACTCAGAAACTTTATTTTTTTTGTGAGCAGAGGGAAGAAAAATGCCACCAAAATTTTTTTAAGCATGAGTTCTTTATAGTGAGCAGGAATTTATCATGCTTGAATAGGTGTAGAGTTCCAAAGCCCTCCAGAGCAGTTCAGGGAAACCCAGCTGTGCACACCTGGTGAGCTTTAAATCTGTCCGTGAACTCATCAATTTCCAACCAACTGCTGTTAAATGGCTGCACCCCCTTAATTTATTTAGATTTTGGCTTTAGAAGTTTTCCATTAAAGCAACTACCTTGAAAAAAAATTAAGACTATCCAATAGTAGGTGATTTCAGATAATTGTTTCAGATGCTGATTAAAGGAAAATAACCCTCAGGCATCTTTGTTTCATTAAACTCTAAAATTTCCATGACCTGTTTAATATCTGATTTATGGTATCACTAATTCAGTAAGCCAAAATTGCTATCTGCTTCAAGCAGAATAAAAAAGGCTTTATTCCTCTTCTCCTAATAAATCCTGGAGAGTCACCATGAGGAAGGGAACATGTGTGTTTGTCTGTGTCCTGCAGTATTTCTGAGTGCACTGACAGTGAGGCTGAGACGGTGATGCAGCTGCGAAACGAGCTGCGGGACAAGGAGATGAAGCTGACGGACATTCGCCTGGAAGCCCTCAGCTCTGCCCACCAGCTGGACCAGCTGCGCGAGGCCATGAACAGGATGCAGGTGAGGAACAGCCACCCCACATCCTGCAGCCTGTGCTGATGTGGCCAACCACCCGCACAGTAAAGATCTGACGTTTCTGAGTGCTTGCTAAAGGCTGTGTGTAGCTCTGTGCCAGTGTTAAACCTTCATTGAAAGTCAGCTTGAACTTTGCTGCCCTCAGCTGCAGCTGTTTCAACCCCAAGATGGGGACAGCATTTTGTTGGCTGTCAAAATGTTTCCATGCTCTCTGCCTTAAGGCAGTTGTATTTCAGAGTTAGTGAGTTCCCATTTAGGTATTTTAGGATACTTTGAAAAGTTTCACAGAAAGGACATTCTAATAATTAAAATCCTTAATTATAATATTAGGAAAACAGCATTTCTGCTAAACTACCATTTATTCTTAAGTATCTTATGTTCCTATCTTGTGATCATGTTTTCACTGTGCCTTCTAATGTCTGACTTGTGTTTTCAAGAGTGAGATTGAAAAGTTAAAAGCAGAGAACGATCGGCTGAAATCTGAAAACCATGGCAGCTGTAGCAGGGCTCAGTCTCAGGTTTCCATCTCCTCCTCCCCCAGACACTCAGTGGGTCTCTCTCAACACAGCCTGAACCTCACGGAGTCAATCAGTCTTGGTGAGTTTAATGAGAAGGATGGTGGGGCAGGTTTTATCCTGCACTTGGAAGGCTTGGGTTGGTTAGCCATGGAAAAATGAAAGCATGAGGGTTATTAACACCTGAGGTGTGGAAATATGTCACAAGCTGGCACAAAGCCTTCTTTTAAATATCATCATAGGTCTGCTACAGCCTCAGTCAGAAGTGTCCAATTATGACCTCAGCTCTGAAAAGTCATGTTTAAAGCCATTTAATGGTGCACATTTCCCAGGGGATATATCATAGGAAGGAAAATACAGAGTAACTGGCTAATAATTTTCAATGACCTTCCCTTTTTAAGAGGGATGTGTGGCAGGGAAGTCAGTCAGCCTGGTTCTCTTGTTTTACCTTGGGCCATGTTAAGCACAGGTGTGTTGTGTTTGACTACAATAAACCAGAATAGCCTCCATTGTAATTGAGCTCCAGCTGTGAAGCTGTTGATGTTTACTGTCCACAGACATGCTGTTGGATGACACTGGAGATGGCTCTGGCCGGAAAGAAGGAGGCAGGCATGTCAAAATACTCGTCAACTTCCAGGATGAGATGAAATGGAAGGAGGTGAGTTGTGTTTCATCCCCAGCTTTGAAACAAAAGTGACTTTGGAATGTGTGAGGGAATTCAAGTTTACCAAGGAGTTTTAAGAATTTTCCCAGGAAAACAGTTCATTGGTGTGTTAATAGTGATAGAGAAGGCACTTGGCTGCCTCTAGCTTCCTTGGACCCGACAAGAGGGACCGAAATACCAGAAGCACCAATCTCATGGAAGAACTTGACAAATCCAAGCTGGGACCATATCATTCTAGTTCAAGTTGTCCTCTCTAGCACAAGTACCCTGTTTAGAATGACATCTTTCAGATGTTTACCATCCACAAGTATGTGAAAGAATCCTAAATACTAAATAAATTGCAAATATTGTAAAGTTGCATCCCATCTTGTGTGTTTAATGGTCTACATGCATAAAAGTATTACACAGTCTTTGCCAAGCAGTGGCTTTGCTATCTAGCATTTTTGAGTACCTGTAAAAGTGTGTTTAAGAAGTGACTTCATGTCTTCCTGAGGTGTGGACAAAAATCTGAATGATCAGGAATAAAATGGACTCAGCAGATCTTCTTTACATTAATTATTACAACCCTGGATAAGCAGTGAAACTGCTGCTAATTGACTGCAGTCAGAGCAAGTTTTAGTAACACTTCAAATCTTATGATAGAAATTAGTTTTCTGTTCAATTAAGGTTTCACAGTGAGTGCAGCTGTAGAGAAACAGAAAAATTACATTTGTTCTGATTTCTTTTATCTGCCTTAAAAATCACTTAAAAAATTCAAAATGCTGTGATACATCAAATATAATATATAAACTCTCTTTCTATATTACTACTTTTACATAGAGCCATGTGTAATTTCTAAATATATAAGTTTCTATGCCCACAGCAGAATTTCTAGTAATAAATAGTATAAACCTTTCAAATGTAACATACATATAACACAGACACCTAAGTATTTTTTAGCTTTGTGATCCAACACTGGAAAATGTTTACCATGTGAAAAAGATTCCATATGCCATTCAGAATTCCCCATATAGAGTAGTAAGGATGCGCCATTATTCAGAAGTAAATGGGAGGGGGCAGGGAAGCTAGCATTTTAATTACATTAACCACACTTGTCTGATAGAGTTATTCCTGTGCATTTAGGATTCCAGGCCTCGCACCTTCCTCATAGGCTGCATTGGAGTCAGTGGGAAGACCAAGTGGGATATTCTGGATGGGGTTGTAAGACGCCTGTTTAAGGTCAGTGGGCACAAAATGCTGTGAGCTCGAGTTCTCCGCTGGGGTTTTGGTGGAACCAAGCTGTATTTAACTTTGTGCATTAAGTACTGTTGCAGCAGAAAACAAACCCCAGTGCTGCCTTTTTGTGTCCCTTTTCCGCCCCAGGAGTACATCATCCACGTGGATCCTGTGAGCCAGCTGGGGCTAAACTCAGACAGTGTTCTGGGCTACAGCATCGGGGAAATCAGGCGCACCAACAGTGCAGAGACCCCAGAGCTACTGCCCTGTGGGTACCTGGTTGGAGAAAACAACACTATCTCAGTTACTATCAAAGGTAATTTCACCTGACCTGACTGGTGGAGTTTTCACTGTTGAGTTTTATTAGAGCGTTCTGTGCCAAGAAACTCAGAGGAGAAGAAACTTTTTATTGCACTGCTTTTTCCTGTTCCTACCATTTATTTACTTCCTTCTGTTTTTATTTGATAAAGTCAGCACTTGGGGACTTGCTAAGTCTGTAATTTCAGCAAGTTTTCAACCTGTAGCTCTAGGAATAATTACATACTCCACAGATACTGAGTTGTCCTGGAGAAGACCTCACATCATCATGGATGCAGTGGAGCTGTTTGAGCAGCAAAGTGCTTCCCAAATGAGTCAAGCCTCAAAAATTCATTAGCTCCTTATCACAGCTATAGTTGTTATTTCCTTCATGCAGGGTGAAAAAAAAAAATAAATTTTGACTCATTTGCTTGATTGGTCATGCTGAAGGGTCCCTCCTTAAGTACCAGGAAGGAGGGAGCCCAAATTTTCTGAAACACCTTAAAATCTGGATTTTTCAAAATGTATGGTTTTCAGAATCCCCATCAATTTCATTCCATAATAGTGATAAAAATTTAGTATTTGTGTTTCTCATTTGGTTTCTCAGGGGAGCACTTTTTTATGAAAACTATACTATGAAGCTAAGTTCAGGGGTAAAACCCTCAACTGATGCATTTTGAACATATATCAGTTTGCTCAAAGTTAGACCAGTGAAATCTGCAGACAGATGGTATTTGAAAGCAGTGACAAACATTCTTCAGATCAACTTTGAAATTTAACTGAAAGCAGATTTTTGAATATTGGTGGAAAAACCAAGTTGCCTTGTACAGCAAATGAGTGGGCAGGAAGACAAAATAAACTTTGAAATACATCAGTTTACTGAGGCTTGACATGAACCCAGGATTACTACTTATATAAAATGCATTGTCCAGTCAAAAATCTGAAAAATCTGCAATATTTCAAATTGAAATATTGCATAAAGTCTACCAGTGTCTGTAAAGCTGCAATTTGAGTTTATATTTAACATGCACTGGTGTCATTTGTGCCTTGAAAGTTCTTAAGTGATAACAGTTTTCAATAAAATAGAAATGTATTTAATCAATTTATGGAAAATCACTTACATATATCTTTGTGGTATAAAATATATAAATATTTAATAATCCAAGTAACCACTGAGATGCAAACATTCTCTGGGTGATCTGCCAGCTTCCCTTCCTGATGTTTATATTGAAGCACTGAGTATTTTGCCTGAGCCAATTCTGGCTAAAGTGACTGCTGACATGGCATAAATGCTTATCAGTAGGTGTTTTCTGTTAGGGGAGATAACTATCAGCATACAGAGAAGGAGTTCAGTTACAAGCATTTGGGAAAGTAGGGGGAGTTGATGATAGCTGGTATGGTTTTTTTTGGTTTAGTGATCCAAAAGTAAACAGGTACATTCTGGGTGAATGCGTGGTGAAGTGTTGTAAAATGGATGGCTTGCTCTTGAAAAGTGGTGACTTGGAATCCTTTGGTGTGGCAGCTTCCAAAGGGCCTTAGAGACACAGCTGAGGTCTTAAACAGGCTGAAGGAGGATCCAGGCTAAGCCCATGTGCAGGTCACCCCTGCACTTGTTCTCCAGCTTTGTATGTGCCTCTCTCAACCACAAGGAATACCAGGGTGGGGAAGGGGTTTAACTCTGAAGTGAAGAACAGCTTGATCGGGCCAATTTGGATAAAAATTGGAAATCCCCCTAAAAGAGGCCTGTTTCCCTGCTGTGCAGGTATCTGTGAGAATAGCCTGGATGGGCTGGTGTTCGAGTCGCTGATCCCCAAGCCCATCCTGCAGCGCTACGTGTCCCTGCTGATGGAACATAGGAGGATCATCCTGTCTGGCCCCAGTGGCACAGGCAAAACCTACCTGGCCAACCGCCTGTCTGAGTACATGGTCCTCAGGGAGGGCAGGGAGCTGGCTGAGGGCACCATTGCCACCTTCAACGTCGACCACAAATCCAGCAAGGTGAGCATGCACAAACCATCCTCGCATAACCATGTGTCCAAAATGAGAGAGCTTTCTTAATCTCTCCTTCTGAACTTCCCTTTATTTTCAAAGCATTATGTTCATCCTAAAGGAAACAATATTTAAAGGTTTTCAGATTCACCTGATTATGAGTCTAGAACAGCAGGCTTCCAGGTGTGTATTTAAACACCTAAAGATGTCATAATTTTGAAGTGTTTAGGAGCCTGAGAATTTCCCAGGAAGTTAAACACCTGCATAAAATTGCCAGAGACTTAAGTAATCCCTATTGCATGCGGGCACTTTCCCCAAAGCCCTCAAATGCATCTCCAGGCTGTCAGGAGCTTCTGCAGCTGCAGGAATCAGCAGTTGTAATCATGTGCTGAGTTTAGAGGGGCTGTTGTGGAGACACATTCTTGGGCAGGTAAGGCATGTCTTCACTTTTTTTATGTGCTGCTGGTTTTGCCTAATATACTTCCAGTGATCATTAGATTAAAGAAAATAAAAAAGAAAAAAAAACCTGTATATTTGATGGCCTTAGGCATATTTTCCTTTGGAGGAATGGGATGGTTGAAATTGTGGTTTTAAACCACTGATATGATTTCAGACATGTTTTGAAGCTGCTGAGAGCATTTCAGCCACTCATCAGCAGTACCAAAATCTTGTCCTTCTTTCCAGCATTACTGAAAGCATCCAAATTTTACCTCTGATGAGGGATGGTTTGTTCCAGATTAGTTTTGTCGGCTATATTTTGATGGAAACACAGTTGCAAGATGATATAACAAATCTAAGTGGAATGCAGAGTTCAGTTTGGTGTGGGGAAAGTTGATCAAGTTTGTGAAAAGAAACAAAAATATATTTCAGACCTCTTAGGTCTGACATTGATGAATAAAAAACATAAACTAAATTATAAAATATTACCCCTCCTAAAGCCCTTGTCTCACACAGGATTTCTGGTACAGTCTCCGCGTCTTCAGCATAACCTACAAAAGAGGAAGAAAACTGTGTCTTCTGTTTTCTGATAGAAAATGTGTGATTTGTTAGATGTCAGACTCTTTTGCTTTAGATTTTGTTACCAAGCTTATCTATCTTAATTGATTATTTTAAGAAATGTGAAGAATTTTTTTTTTCTTCTTTTCTTTATATCTGCTTTGCAGGAACTCCGTCAGTACCTGTCCAACCTGGCAGATCAGTGCAACAGTGAAAATAATGCTGTGGATATGCCTCTTGTCATCATTTTGGATAATTTGCACCATGTTAGCTCCCTAGGAGAAATCTTTAATGGACTCCTAAACTGCAAGTACCACAAATGGTAAAGAAATAGTATCAGAACACACTGCAGATGTTAATCCTGTACTCAGAGCACTGCTTCTGCAAAATCCAATCATAATACCAAAGTGTACATTAATTTAGTAATGTGGAGGAAGATGACCAGGTTGTCCATATTGTGGACAGTGCTTCAGAGGGATCTTTTTCCTCCATAAAATTATAAATTTTTTCTGAAATAAGTAATTAAAAACTAGTTGTATTTGCTTCATGACATAGATCATTAGTAGTAAAACCCCATTTGTAATGAAAGGTCCTGTTTTGTGACTTCTGGTTTGCTTTCAGAATTTGATGTTCTCAGAGTCTCAATAGAGAATTTGGTCATAAATAATTACAAAACCTTCTTTGGTAAAAGACTTTTGAATAATGTTTTTTAATGTTCAGGTTTTACTTAAAACTTGTTCACAAGTTTGATTTGCTTGATTTTTTTCTCCCAATAGCCCATACATTATTGGCACAATGAACCAAGCCACCTCCTCCACACCTAATCTTCAACTTCACCATAATTTCAGGTACTGTTTATTCATGTTTCTCATTCATGTTTGTGGGCTGGCAAAGAAGTAATGGCTACTGAGTCATCTGAAATTGTTCTTATCAGCTGAAATACCAAAGTGAGAGAGAAATGCCATTTGCTACTGGCTGCTGCCCTGACATGTGCAGCTTGGTTATGGTGCTGTAATTAAAGGAGATGGGTTCATAAAGCTTTTGTTTTACAGAGGATTGTTACGATATTTGATCTCCTACCAGACTTTCAGTAAGACAATATTTAGACAAAGCAGATTAACGACAAGTGAGCTGAAACAGTGCACAATAAAAATTGATTCATCTAGTGAAATATTCCAAAGTAACTTTTGCTGAAAAACATGTATGACTGGAGTAGCCCATTTTGATGCTGATAATCTGGAAATAAGAAATGTAATCAGGAACAGTTGCACTCAGTAGCATGGCAGAGAAACAATGGCCATTTCTGCTGTTCTGCCATAGATGGGTGCTATGTGCAAACCACACTGAGCCAGTCAAAGGCTTTCTTGGCCGTTTCCTGAGAAGAAAACTGATTGAAACAGAGATCAGTGGCAGGATGAGGAATGCAGAGCTGGTTAAGATTATTGATTGGATTCCCAAGGTCTGGCAACATCTGAACAAATTCTTGGAGGCTCACAGCTCCTCTGATGTTACTATTGGTAAGTACTCTGCCCAGGCATATGTAAATATATGTATTTTATTTCCTTGTATATCAGGTGTATCTTTGTACACTTCCTTGTGCTATATCATGTAAAAAAGACTTTCTTTAAAATGTTACTTTTAGATAATATCAATATTTTTGATGCTTATTGTGATTTGAGTGTAATATCCAAATTTCCATCTCCAGGTCCACGGCTCTTCCTCTCCTGTCCAATAGATGTAGATGGTTCTAGAGTTTGGTTTACTGACTTGTGGAATTACTCCATCATTCCATATCTTCTGGAGGCAGTAAGAGAAGGGCTACAGGTGAGCAGGCAAAGGGAAAAATCATGGGTCTAGAATGGGATCTCTTCAAAAGGCAATAAAACTCAGTAGTGGCAACAATTTTGTAACTTTGTACATTGAATATCTGCATGTCTATAAAAATGTAACCAGAATTGTCAATAATTTCAAGCAGAACCAGTCTCCTCAAGCATTTTTGAAACAGAAAGTGGAAGAAGTGATTAGATGCCAAACTGCTGATGTTTTCAGTGCAGGGAATTAGACATAAAAATACCTTTCATTACTTTGTTCCAGAAGCACACCTTAACACTATCCTGTGCATCAGAAAAATATGCTTGTGGTCATTAGCTTTGTTATACAGGATTTTCCTCTGGACGTCAAATCTTTCAGCATAGGAAGAAGGCTTTGTATGGAGAGAATGTATTTATTAGTGACAGGAGGAGTATCAGTGACATTTTGATTACTTCTCAGAACATAAGGTGACTTTTTTAGTAGATTCCTTCATAATTCTTTCATAGGATGAAATGAAATCATCATTGATTGTCTGTGCTTAGTAATTTATTCATAATCTGGCAATTTGGAATAGTTGTTGGTGTCTGTATGACTATGCAGTTTGTTGAAATTGGGAGGAGGGTTCAGCAGAGAATTGCTATGGACTTGCCATTTAGGTTGGGGAAAAAAGGAAGTTTTTTAATAACCTGCTCTTTGTTTACAAAATAAGCCCAGCAGCATCTTATTTAAAATATGGTTTAGAACCATATTTTACTAATGGCTTCTTACAAATTTGTGAAATACATGAATTATCCAAGTTGTGGGTAAAACTTGGGCAAACAACAGCTGCCATTTGAAATTTGTTAGTACTTGGAGACCTCATTTTCTTTGGGACAATTGTGGTAGACACTTAGACATGAGGAAAACAATAGGTCCTGTAGTACAAAACACAGTCAGGAACTTTGCTAGAAATAGGACAGGAGAACCATTTAACATAAAATTTGTTATAAAGAAAGGTAATGGGAGCCAGGAATCTTTCCAACCTAAAACAAGAGAAAGGAGAGCAGGTGACTTCGTTTGATCTTGAAATGGAGAAAACTGATACTCTCATTAATGCACAGGCTCCTTGTACTGGGTTTTGGAGCTCTCATATCACTGATCAGTATGTGTGGAAAGTATTGAAAAATTAGTAATGGAAGTGGGGAAAGAGAGAGAGCAATTGATAAAACCATCCTTTAGCTTCCTTGTGCTGTCCAGTATCTCCATCCTCCATCCCATATCTTAGGGTATTTGAGTGGCTTGTGTTCCACATGTAAGGACTTCAGTTTCTCATTTTGTGCTTTAGATTCTTTATCCCCTTCTGTCCCATTTCCCCAGATTGCACTAATTCATCCCTATTTAAATAATTTTTTTTTTGTTTGGTTGATGGATAAGAAGATGCACTTTAGTACTTAAAGAGTAGCCAGAGTGGTGCTAATGAACAAGCTAATGTTAGAAATGTGTGTTTCATCTGGGGCTGTTTGTTTGTTCCTCACACCCACAAAGACTCTTCTGAGAGCACATCTTTCCTGAAACTGCCTGCCAGAAAGGAAAGGTGGACTCTTAATTTCTCTCTGATCTCTGTGGATCTGCTCCCAGCTATTTTTGTATTTCTGTTTCTCATTTAGAGAATTATTTTGGGTCAAATACAAACAAGCCAAATGGATCCTTACAGTAATTGCTCCTGTTTTAGTTTACATGTTTTTCATATTCCTAGGTGTGTAGTTTTGAACTTCATAGTAAGTGTTAGTGAGCTCTCTTCACAGGGTAGGTAGGCAAAACAATTTCATTTCTAGCTTGATACCAAGGACAATCATTCCAAGTTTCAGGCCCAAAAGCATAAACAATGGTAGACTGAAGAGGGAAAACAAGAAGTATGGAACTTCATGACTTCACACATGGAGTGTGATTAGACAATTAACCCTGCATATGATATGCAGATAAACCAAAACTTATAAAAATGTAGAGACCTTGTGACTGGTCATCTATTTTTGTGACCATTTCTAGGTCCATCTTAGGTGTAGCTCTGGCCAGGCTCTTGTACTGCCCAAGGTGTATTTAAGGCCTTTCAATAAATACCTACTCTATTCTTAACTCTGTCTAGCCTCTATTCTAAATCAGTCTTCTCAAGTCTCCCATGGGAGCTGACTTGTTTTGCTCTTCAAAACAGGGATGTGAAAATTAGAAGGTTGTATAGAACCTGTGTTCTTCCTGCTTGGTGTATCAGGACAGAATGCAGCATTCAGCAAAAAGAAGATCCAGAGTTCCTGTGGCTTCCTGCCACTGTCACTCATACTCCAGTGATTTTTCTTTCATGCTTTGTGGAGCAACATGTTCCATCCTTGTCCTATGACTTACTCCCTGGAAAAAGTGACAGTGGGAGGGGTGGATAGACCTGGTTGCCGTGGAAAAGGATTGTGAGTCATTTAGTCTCTCCTGAGCTCAGATCCACTCAGACTTTTGTAGGATAAAAGATGTGAAAAATACAAAATCCTCACCACTTAACAAATTACATGTATCATTGTAAATTTGAGAACGAGATTAAAATATGAAATCTAGTTTGCCACATCTTGAAGCCATTATGCTGGGAAGATAACATAGCAGGCCTGAAGGATGAAGGGTTTTTGCTGCAGAGGAGGCTGTGTTTCAGATTGCATAGCACCATCTGCTGGCACCTCTGCTCCCTCTTGCTTCACAGCGCACCACGGGTTGGTTTTCAGAGCAATTTCATACTTTGTGCATGCAAAATCTAAACCCACAAAAAATATACCAAGGAGAAATAGTATTGAGGAAAGTGAGATAGTCCTAGATCCATCAGAGAACTGATGAATTTCTTTGCTAGACTGTTGTTTTTATCCTTGTACAGGGGCATAAAGTAAGGGGACAGTGACAAAATGTCAGAGATAAACTCCAGTTGCTGGAGTATGTTGATGGTGATATTTATAAAGTGGATATAAACGTTTTGAAGCCACTTTTAGTTGTATTTATGCTTTTGGAAGTCATGAGGCATTAAAATGAATGTGTTGTCTAGCTAAGGCAAATGGAATTAAACAGGGAGAATACAAGTTGGGATTCAGTAGCTCAGTCTATTCCATACAGAAAAACATTTTTGAAACTGAGCTTGCCTACTTAGGAACCTGACCATAGACAAATGCTGCTGGTGCTTTTTCTTAGTTGAATAAGAAAAAAATCTGACTTGAAAACTTTATGCCTTGACATCCATCATTATTTGCCTAATGTCAGATCTCATGTTTCCTCCTCCACGTTCCATGGATGGCAGTTTGTAAGCTGCCAGGGCAAACCAGATGTCAGCACTGATGGCTTCTTTTGTGTGCTGAGATTGTTTAAGTTGACTTAATTAGGTGATGTTATTTTCAGCCATTTCTTCCTTCAGCTGGTGCCAAGAGAAAGGCACTGCAGTCTCAAAGAAGGTGGCCAGCTCCTTCCAAATCAGTGCCATGACCAAGAGCTTTGTGTGTCCTTAGAGTAAGGAAAGTTTCATGTTCAGCTCTGCTTGCAAAGTATAAGACTCATGGCACATTCATTTTGGTTAGGTAGGCACTGGATAAGACGGTTGGAATGTTTGACATGGTTTTGTGCTCTTTCAGTTGTATGGGAGGAGAGCGCCCTGGGAGGATCCTGCCAAGTGGGTAATGGACACCTACCCCTGGGCAGCCACCCCTCAGCACCACGAGTGGCCTCCTCTGCTCCAGCTGCGGCCCGAGGATGTGGGCTTTGATGGCTACTCTGTGTCCCGGGAAGGCTCCACCAGCAAACAAGTTCCAGTCAGTGATGCTGAAGGAGATCCTCTGGTAAGCTCTCATTTCTGGAACAGCAGAACTATTTAATTTGCCTTGTTTCTAGGGATTAGAAATTAGAAATTACAGCTCTATGGCTGTAGACTAGTCCCTTCAATAATCTCATTTTCTCCTTTACTGGAGAATCTGTGTTTTATCAGTCACTTGAATGCTGCTATGATTCCAGTCAATACCTCTTTTCTAAGTCTCAGCATTATTGACCCCACTTGTTTCTCCCTTTTTTTCCTTGCTCACTGGCCAAGAGAATGACGCTGTAAGCAGTCGTGTGGAGTTAATGTTGTTCCTACCTCAGAATACAAGTAATCATGAACTTCTTGCCTTTGCAGATGAACATGCTAATGAGACTGCAGGAGGCAGCCAACTACTCCAGTCCCCAGAGTTACGACAGCGACTCCAACAGCAACAGCCATCATGATGACATCCTGGATTCCTCTCTGGAGTCAACATTGTGATCTCCCTCAGACAGAGGTCGTTTCCACTTGGCAGGAGCCCTGATCACAGACTCATGAAAAGAACATGTTCCTGGGCTAAGGATCTCAGTATTAGAGCTGCAAGAACAAGACATTTGGAGCAATCTTGAACCTGGGTGCAGGCAACCCAAGTGACCTTTGTATGGTTTTTCTTTTGACGATGATGAGAACTGCACTACTCCTTTGTTTCCTTCTTTTTAGTTGCTGTAAGCTCTCATGCTTAAGATCCTGAAGATGTTAAAAATAATCATCATTACTAAGTCAAAGGGACTGGGGTGGGGGGCAACTTCACAGCTGTGAAGCAAACAGCTTAGTGCCATGTACTTTCTGGAAAGAGAGGGGAAAGGGAATATTTGCCTATGCTGCTTCTGATCAAACACATTTATGTGAGGGCTGGACTTTTACCAATCAGCTTCATGGATTAACTCAGCTTCATGTAGTTCTGGTGCTATAACAATACCGCTTCTCTCAGTAATAATACTCAGTGAAGGCAAAGCTGCAAAACAGGGAAGTTTGAATAAATATTAAAAAAATAGAAAAGGAAAAAAATAAACTAAAACAAAAAGCGCTGCTCTCCTTGCCAGTCTGAGACCTTGACTTTCTTTCATGGTGTGTTTATAAAGATTATATATATAAATAGGAATATATAAATATATATATATACAGTCTGAACAAATCAGGTTTTTTTCAAACACTGTGTAACAATCAATCCTGCTACAAGTGAAAGATCAGGTAGCCCTTTGCTAGTCAGGGCCCAATTCTCTTCCTACATACATCCACACCACCAGCTGGGCTGACTTCTGTGGTGTTTACACCCCACTAATCCACCCTGAGAAGAGGGGGCTTCCCTCCTTCACAGAAGTCAGTGGCAGGGCTGTGCTCCATGGTGTCCTACAGCTGCAAAGGACCCTTGGTATTTAGTGCATAGGTATAGTGAGCTCTGTACACAGAGGTGAGCTACACCCCTGCAAAGGGATGAGTCAGGCTTCCCGTTTTTAATTCTTGCCATGAAATGTTACAGCTGTTTTCTAAAAACTTTGGGTTTTGTTCAGAGGTTTCATTCCAATCAGCACAACCATAAGGAGGTTAATTAAAATTCAGCTCTTTGACAGTTCCAGTGCTACTCTGGTGACAATATTTACTTCCATGACTTTCCTTTTTAATTGCAAAGTAAAAAAAAAAATAATTGTATTTTAGCAGTATTCGGGTCTGGGAAAAAAAAGATAAGGTACTGAGTACTGTGTCTTTTGAGTTTAACTGTGCCATGCTTTTGAGTTGTGGCAGAGCTGTGAACCTGGTTTGGTTTCTCCTCCTCTGTGAACGCACACACCTACACTATCAGTGTTAAGGCTTGTACTTGTGTTGGGGAACAAGAACACCTCCCAAAGAGTTGCACTTTCCTGGTGACACCACCATCCCCAGCATGTCAGCTGTACCTCAGCCAACACCTCATTCTTCAGGAGGAATTCATATGAGCCTTTCCAGCTCTCCTTTGGTGCTGACTTTTTAAAGTGATGCCTTATTTTGTACTAATTGTGTTTGATTAAATTAGTGCTGTATATTATGGGATTTTATTTAAAGAAACAGGGCTAAAGTCATCTCTTGAAATATAAGTTGCTGTGAATATTGTTTGTATGAGATACTAGAATTTGTTTAAATGTGACAAAAAAAGAGGAAAATGAGATAACGTTTTGGGTTCATGTCAATCCGCAGCTAATAAATCACTGAAGAGCTGTTTTATCCATGCAGGAGGGACAAAAGAAGCTTTTCAACTCTAATAAATTACAGGAATATGCTTGTTTTTCAATGTAAAGGAAGAAATTTTACTACAAACATTTTTTCAAGAGCTTGTGGGTTTAAAGCAACATAAGAGACAAGTTCGTGCTTCTGTGACTCAGCTTGAGAGGATGGTTTTATTATACCTCATGACTTTCTGTAATATAACTGTACTTTGTCTTTCTAAGCTGGTCTTGAATCTGCTTCTGTTACAACTTCTAAGTGCTGATTACTTTTTTTTTAAAAGAAAAATATTGTAAAAGGAAAAATTTAAATATTTTAATGGTGGGGGGGAAGAGCTTGGTGTTGTTACTGTTTTAACCTTATGAACTCTGATTTCATTATTTCACTGAATGGAATAAGAAGGGTTACTCAGCCAATTTTCCTAATCCAGTTCTTGGTACTATTAAAAAAAATGGGTTTGATCTGTATAGAATCAAATCTATAGCATGCTGATGATGAGTTTGAGAGGAGTTAATTTTTCCAGTAGTCTTGACAATTCTGCTCCCCAGCACTGACTTTACCTGCTACTAATGTGAATTTTGGTACCTAATCCCCCAACTGAATCCATGCAGACAGAGCATGTGCCTGTAAAAAAAAACCCAGTTGCAGGGCTAGGGCTTTAAATGGACTTGATATCCTAGAAAATGTCTCAGTTGACTTTTAACTGGGTGCTAAAAGACCTGTTTAAAGTAGTGTTTTATTTGTAGGGAACGGGGTATTTTTTTTTTTTTTTTCTCATGTTTAATCCTGTGCTTAAGCTCAGGAAGAAATTTCTATTATCTGTTCTTTTTTATTGACACTAGCTTGGCTTAAAGTGAGAGAGGCAATTTTGAATAGGCTAGACATTCTGAGCATCACAATATTCCGTGTCTTTTCTGAAACTTCGGGAAGCAGGGTTACCTGTTGTGCACACATCTTAGTTTTTATCAAGATTTTTCATAGATTAAGTCTTTCTTAGGTGACTTTCTTCGCATTTAAGGCTTTTTCAAAACACTTCCTTTTTTTTTTTCCTTTTTTCTCCTCCTTACAAAGTTGGCTTGTTTAAAAAAATATCAACAAGAAATGCAAGATTCTATGCAACATTCATGTTGAGTTATAAATTGGGAGAATAAACCATTTTCTTTCCTTCAGATCTGCCAAGAATGATACAGGCCATAAATGAAATGTGGTTTATTTGGGTAAGGGGAGAGAGGGGGTTGGTTAGCCTTTTTGTATGTTTTGAAAGAAACAAACTTGATATTTCATTGTTGATGCTTAACTTCAATATTATGTGTATGAAATCTTGTCTAAATGTGGCAATTTTCTTTCAAGAAAAGAATAATACACAAAAACAAAGCAAAAAAAAATCTTTGTTGATATTAAATGGAAGGTTGCTGTTTTGATCTAGTCGTTTCCAGTGGAACAGTTTATTAAATATGTTCTATAAGATGTACATTTTTTCATTGTAACATAGAAATGTAAATATTTGATTAAAAGTGCTGCATTTTGATGAATTTTTTCTAGCCATTTTTAAAGAGAAAACTAGGAATTGAGTATTTTGTGTACATTTATGATGTTTTCCATTTGCTCCTCTCCCTATTTAATTTTCAGTTCTCATTTAGGATTGGAATTTGTGAATGGTCTGAGATCATGCCTTTCCTTTCTCACTCTCACCATTTCTACCCCTTCCGCACCCCGTGTCATGGAGAATAAAGCTTATGATTGTACCAGTCTTAAATTATTCATGATTCAATAAAATTGATGCTTATTTATTCAGATTTGTGGCTTCCCAGAACTTTTTGTCCCTTTCTAATCACCATTTTATAATTTTTCATTTGAAGATTGCGGGGTTCACTCCTTTGGATTTGTTGGCTTTTTGTAAGTACTTGTGAGGGGGTGCCAACAGGCCTCACCTTTCCATCCAGTCTGGTCTAGGATGTTTCCAGGGACACCTTCCACCCCTCTGGACAGCCTTCACATTCAGGACAGTATGCCAATTTCCTCTTCACCTGTTTGATAGACACATAATAAATACAGTAATAAATACCCAGTCAGTTAAAACATGTAAGAGTCTATTCTAGTTCATGGCAAATAAATACTCTGACTAAAAAAAAAAGTTAAAGTTCTCTATTCAGAAAGGATAAATGTAAACACCTCTGCACTTAAAATCTTAAGGGTTTGTTTTGGGTTTTCTTCTGGAGACTTACTCCTGTTTAGACAGTTCCTTGTCCACTTATCACCTATTTGAATGATTAAAGTTGGTAGGATAGATTAATGTGTAGACAACTTAAAAAAAAATAGAGAAGTCCTGTTGAAAACTGATGGTCTGCACTCAAGTTTGTTCAATCCAAAAATAGTCCTAATGGCACAGCAGTGTAAATGGTAGCTCAGAGCTGATCTTGAATGTAGGTATTGTCTGTCCTCCACAGCAGTTTTCCAGAAGTAGAATTGCTTTGGACATGCTCAAGCACATTTTTCCATGTTCTGTAAACTGCCTTAGATTCATAGAATTGCATGTCCTAGACTTGGTCCTGGAAAATACTTCAGCCATTATCTTGGACAATTTTTGAATCCATACTGGACTGCCAAAATGCTTATTATCTTTCAGGAATTCTTCCTTTCCGTTCCCTTTTTGGCTGCCCTGCCCCTTTCCCACATTATTCTTTTCTCTGTTCTATACACACTGTCTTATACACTTATCTTTTTTTCCCTTTACCTCATCTTTTCTTTAACCTTTATTTTATTTTATTTAACCTTTATTTTCCTACTTTTCTGTAGGAAAATATTTCCAACATCCTATTTCATTTTATGTCTTTCCTGGATCCATATCATCATTTCTCAGTGCCATAGGATCAGTGCTGGCTTTCTTTCTGCAATGGAAAAGTGAAATTCTCTGGAGTAATTTTATAAACTCAGTCTGCAGCCTGTAACATGTATTTTCACCCTTCTCATTCCTCTGACCTTCTCATCCCATTGGAGTAGTCGCCTCAAGAACCAGAGAGGAAATTCCTCCTGATACCCTGCAGGCTCCCATCCTCCATTTCACACTTCCTGTCCATTTCACCACTTTACTGGTGTCCAGGATTCTGGCATTCATCTCTGTGATAACCTAGGGTTATCTGTGGTTTCTAATGTGCATGTTTAATCTGGGCTTTTGGGGGTTAGAGCAGAGCACAGCAACTGAGGACAACTTTCATCTTTGCCCTTGGCAGTGTGGCTGACCATAGGCAATTCTTTTCCCGTCATCATCTTTGTTGGCTTAGCCACACACAGAAGTCCATGTTCCTCTCTCCTTCCTCAATCACGGAATGGTTTGGGTTGGAAGGGACCTTTAGAGGTCATCTAGTCCAACCCCCTGCAATGAGCTGGGACATTTTCTGTAAGAGCAGGTTACTCAGTCACAGGTATTTCTGATTTTCTCAGAGGCTTGAGAGATGTTACAGGGAGTGGAGACCATGCTCTGGCTAAACATGGGTAATTCCTCCTCTAGGAAGTTCACCCATGTGGAACTGGGCAATTAGGAAGTCTGAAGGGCTTTACATAGAATGGGATCCACAGGCAGATGGGAAGAGTTTGTGCTTCCACTGAGATCCTGACTGAAAGCCTATTGTAGATCAAGGAGCTGGTGATCCACATGCCAGTGAGCCTGAGTATGGCCAGGACTGTGCTGTGCTGTTCTGCCCTGTGCCACGAGGACAGGCTAGATGCACAAAGCCCTTGTCCATAGGATCAGCTCAGCCCACTCTAACAGAGAGGCATGCAGCTCCTGCTGGGTACCAGGGGGTTGAGCCATCCATGTATCCTTGGTTTTGTCCAACCATGCAGCAAGAAGATCTCATGGGTACCTCCTTTCTGTTTGATAGCAGAAATGGTTAATAGAATTCTTTTGCTGTGAGAAAACATCCTCCTGTAAAACCTTGAATACCCACACCCATGTGTGGGTATGGCCAGGATGCTGTGTGTGGATGCTGCTTCACTGAGGGTTCTCAGCATCTGAAGGGACAGAAGATTGACTCTGCTGTTCCCACCCTGCAGTGTTCACTCTGACAAATAGTATTTGATACCTCACTAGGTCTGAGTGCCTTTTTATAGGGATTGTAGAACCATTGTGATTGAAGAACCAGCACCAACTGCAAAAGTGGAGTTAGGGCACAAAGCCCAAGCCCAGTAGGGAAGGAGCAAGCTCACAAGCTCGGATTTGTGTAAGCCACCAAAGCTCATCCACAACAAGATTTCTGACAATGTTATTGCACAATTTTCATCTTCACACTTACTGCCAGACCACCAATCTCCAGTCCCTAATCAGCCCTGACTGTTAAACCTATTTCTGCACAGGAGTGCCCAACATCCACAAGGATCCTGGAAAGCTCTGAGAAATGCTTCCCACTGCAGATGCTGTACCTGCTGTCTCAGAACAGCCCTTTGCTGGTTGGATTTAGTGCTCACAGCCTGATAATATTTATTGCATACTTATCAGTGGTGGCCTTGAATATAGCCTTGGATATAGCAATAATAACACTGTGAGGTTTCAGATCCTGCTAAGAACACTGAAGACAACTAATAGGAAAAAACCGCTGGATTTCAGAAGCACTAAATCTTCCACTTCTGAAACTTCCATATGCTCAGAGTCCAGCTGTGAGGGTCTGTGGGAAGCATCCAAGGAGAGCACAAGCAGCTTATAAGGGCTGGGAGTTGCTCAGGAACAGTCCAACCCCTACAAAGGGAGCGGGAGAAAGCAGAGCAAGAGACCACCCTTGCTTAGGAGGGGGGTTTTGGATGTGCTTAAACAACAAACAAAAAGATAAATACTGACCATAGGAAGGTGGCCAAATACCCATCATGGACTACAAGAACCTTGCTGAGGCATACAAAGTTGCATTTAGCATGGCTAAGCTTGGCTAAACCTAGGAGGGGTATGAGAACCTGTCCCATGAGGAAAGACTGAAGCAGTTGGGTCTCTTCCTGAAGAAAACTTTTTGAAGACCTCATGGCAGGACTTCAGTACCTAGAGTGCAGCCACAAAGGGGATGGATGGTCTCTTTTCACAGGGAGCCACATGGAGAAGACAAGGAGCAATGGGTACAAGTTGAATGAGGAGAGGTTTTATCTTGCTATCAGAATGATATTTTTTACAGAAAGAATAATCATTATGTGGCACAATCTCCTCAAGGATATGGTAGAGTCCTCATTGATGGAAGATTTTCAAAATATGGTTGATCAGGGTAATAGTCCTCACCTGGTTTCTCTTTCCCACAAAAGACTGGACCAGAGGATTTTTCCTGATGTCTTCCAGCCTGTATTATATGATTTTATGAAGTATTTAGTCCTTTGCTGGTTACATGGGAGGGAAAATTAGGTAAAAGCAGCACACCTGGCACATGTGCATGTCCAGTAAAGGCACTCCTGTGAGGCTCTACTCTGCTGGACTTCCTAAGAGTTAAATCCCTGCCATGTGGACTAAGAAAGTGGTGCTGGTATAGGTTTTGGAGCTTGAAGGACATTATTTACTTATATAAATTAATTTTTTGTTGAAAAATACAAGAGCCCTGAAGATTAGGTCACTTGAAAAGGACCTGCAGAAGGGATGATCTTTCCCATCCTTGCTGAGCATTTCTGCCATGTGCTCCCACATGCAGTGGGGCAGTTCCAGCTGCTAGAAAAGAAAATCAAGGGAACAGATCAATTTTCTGCTCTTCAGTCCAATCACTTCTGCTGCCAGCCCATGCACACACACTGGCACACAGCTGGGCCTGGGGAGGGAGCGCAGCCAGGAGTGAGGCTCTGCCTTGCTCCTCCTCACAGTAAGAGGGCCCACAGCTTTCTGTCAAATCCACCTTGAACTTCCCAGGAAAGGGTTTTAAATGCTATCAGTGTTTTCTAGGACTGAACTTGGGTCTCTTCAAACCAATAGTTTCCTGTGAGATGGGGGTTTAGAACTGGTTGGGGTTTAATATCCTGCCATCACTCTCAGCCTTTGCTGGTTGCTTCTGGAAAGTATGACCTTGCATCATGTGTTCTAAAAGAGGTTATTTTATTTTATTATTTCATTTTTTATTCATTTTTTATTCAACTTGCTCCCAGTAAAGGACTGTGCAGGAGGCTTGTTTGCCTGGTTGTGGCTGAGTGAAAACACCTTCAGCTCCCCAGTTTGTGCAGGCACTGCTGGAGAAGCCATTGGACCAAGGAGTGGGACCAGAGAGACACACTCCAGGTCTGTTACCAAGAACTCTGCAGGCAGCAACAGTACAGACTCCCTGAGAAAGTGATTTATTTCCTTTTCTCCCCCTGTCCAAAAGACACTCTCCCACACTGGCAGGCACAGATGTTGAACCAGCTGGTTTCTTAAAGGATAAAATAGTTGAGAATTTGCTGCACTGAGCTTAAAGGATAAAATAGTTGAGAATTTGCTGCACTGAGCTCACAATCACCAAAGTTAAATCCCCCTCTCTGCCTTATCCATTCCCCAGTCTGAGAGATTTGTCTCCTGGCTCTGAGAAGGAAGAAAAGACACACAAGACGTTTGGGCTGTTGAGTCATTAAAAATAGCTGTTTGATATAAAGCAGAGGCTGTTATAGTGTGTATTACACATGGGATTACCAGAGTTCCCAAAACTCTGGATGCTGCTAGTCATTATGGAAACCATTCCATCTCCATGAAGGCAGGAAAGACTTCTTATCATCTTCTCTCCTTTCCTAAAGCATATAGAGAGCTGCATTAAAAACAAAGAGAGAGAGAGAGAGAGGGTGCTGAGCTTGTTTCAGGGAATAGAAGAAGGTCGTCTCTGACACTCTGGCTAACAGTAAATTATGGAACAATTTGCTCTCAGAAATACACCCAAGCTGAGCTCCCAATGCCATGCATACCAGGACAAACCCAGCTGCCACTAGATCCCCCTAAAGTGACTAGAATCTCTCCACATTTGAGGTAAGAGAATAGGTTTATGCCTTTTGACATTAGGTATCCAAAAACAGTGCTACTTCTGCAGTACTTCCCTTGGCGCAGCTGTGCCACATGAGCCATCCCATGGTAGCTGTGAACTCTGGATTCTTCATTCAGAGTGTACAAGGGACGTGTTGGAGAAGGAGGTCACCTTCCTGCAGCCAGAGATGCAGTCTGGCAGCTGTTGGTAAAAAAAAAACTGAACCCTTTAATTTCATATTAAGGTATCTCAAATGTTTGTGCTTAGTAGCCACCACAATGTTCTTTTTGCTATTAAAAAAAATAAAAGACTCTGAAAGGGGAAAAGAAAAAAAGTGTAAGATTAATACATGTTACATTTGGGTAAGGATTTTCCCTGTTAAATGGCAATTCCATGCTATTTTTCCTTTAGTACAGCTATTTGTCTAGCAGTAATAGCTCTCTAAGATGAAATAGCCCTCATGCTGAAAGAAGAAGTCTTAAATAGTTATTTTTGATAGCATTTCTAGTGCAGAGAAAATGCAAAGAACAGAGGGAAACAAGAAGATCAACAATTTCTGTTGAACAATTGTTATAAATAGCTCACCAAAATTGGGTTGGTCAATGTCGTGGTTTTAAAGCAGTAACTAAAAAAATTACTAGAAAACTTACTTATTTTTTGCTGTCAGATATGGATTAGAACAAGAGCAAAACAGGCTTAAAACTTAAAAAGAATAAAGAAAGTTTATTAACAAAACTACAAGAATAACAACACCAGAATAACCTTCCAGAAAACTCCTTTATCCCCCACTACCCAACCATTTCCTTGTTCACATGACAACATAGAGAGAAAAAACTTTGGAACTTTGGTGTTTAAAACAATCCCAATTCCTGCTAGAGTCTTTTCATCAGTCTTTGTAGAGAAACAGAAATCTTCTTCTGCTAATCTATGGAGTTTGTCACATGAAAACTATTTTTGTTTTAGTTTCCTATTTCTCTGATGCCAACTGCCTGGAAATTCTGCCATCAATTCACTCTTCCCATTTCACATCACTCTGAGGTGTGTTATGGGCCATGAGTCTAAGGATGTCATTTTTAAGGATGAGTTATTCAAAGGCAAAAGTTCTCTTCATATGTCTCTGTGAGCTTCCCTGGAAACAGAAGTTTTCTCTTTGCCTCTACAACGGCCCCAAGTCTTCAACTATTACTTTTCCCCCCTCTGTTCCAGCACCTCACTGTATCACAATTACTCCACCTTTTGCTCAAAATCCACACCTTGAACACTCCATTCCTCCCAATATACTGTCATGAATTAAAGGAGTTTTTTCAGAACACTATTGTCCATCTCCATAGCTTTAACAGAAAAATATTTCAGCTTAATTAAAGCATCTCTTTACTCTCTACTTCTTCTGAAGCTTCTTTTCTTTACTGTCTCTAATAGTTTATATAGTCTCTTTACATGTTGATTACTCTCTTTTTCTTTTTCTGGAAACAAGGATTAATCTGCAAGTCTCATGTGGGTAATGAAAAGGTTAAAATCTTGTGCAGGCTTTGTAGATGGTTCTGTGATCTCTGACGGAGCAGCAGCTGGAGCTGTCTGCGATGGAAGATTCTTCCTGGCTGCTCTGGAGCGTGTGGTCACTGTCTCAGCTCATGGCAGGTCAAGAGCTTTTTTCTTTCTTTACTCGGCAGTCTCTGGTGAATTCAGTCCCAGCAAAAACTGCAGCCGAGCCAGGGACCGGCCTGGCCCGGCCAGAGCCCGGGGGAAGCCTTGCAGGCCCCATCTCCCAGCCAGGAGCTGTGGCAGGCCCAGCCCAGCCCCTGCATGGGCCACATGGCCTGGGCAGGGGACAGGAAGCCAGCTAAAACTCTGTTGCCCTTCACAGCCAGGAAACAAAGAGACAAAGAAATTCCCAGGCTTAGGTCTTAAGGTGGTATTCACAGGTTGATCTCACTTTTCAATGGTTAAAACCGCTGTCAACTCTTAGAAATGGCCAGTTGTTGGCTAGGAGACAAACTCCCATCAGCCTCTAGCAGTTTTAACTTCCTTAGGTGTTTCTCTTTGTTTTCTTAAATGCCAACCTATCACAGTCAATCAATAAGGCAATTTATTAATTCATTGATAAGGGACGAGCAAGCAGCTCTGGGGATGTGAGGAGTCTCCACTCCACCAACACGCCCCCTTTATCCCTGGTCATTGGCTCTTTTATAGGCAGTTTCTTGTTGGGCTATGTCATGCCTTCTGTGCTGGGCTACAAGTCCAGGCAAGGCCAAACATGTTGGCTATTCTCCCCAGCAGCAGCGGCTGGAAGCCCCCACCAGGTCTGGACGAAGCTCCAACATGTGGCCAGCTTACACTCCTAGCAGACAGGTAACAGCAGTAACAAGTTTTCACATGTTTGCACAAGCCCGTTGTTTCTTTTTACATGAAGAGTGGGTACAATTCATAATTAAACAATTACATAGTGGCAAAAATACATAACTGCAAAAGCTAGCAATTCACAGCAAAGGGATTTAAACAAAAATAATGAAATCGTTATATTTTCCTTTGTCTCATGTCCATGTTTTACTTTAAGATCAGTATTCTTGTTTATACTGATCCCATGGTGTGTTTCCATAATGACACAAATCACTATATAACATCTCACACAATGAATCAGGAGGGGTTTTGTATAAGCAATACCTGTTCTCATTTTGGACATGTTCCTTTCTAGAGTGTTGCAGTATGTGTGATGGCACCTATGTTTTCTGGAGTAGCCACTGGATTTTAAAACAAATTGTATTTTGAATTAGTTCTGTCTTTATAAGTTACTTAACTATAGCCTTATGTTTACTGGATGTGCTGGTTTTGGCTGGGGTAGAGTAAGTTCTCTTTCAGTGACTTGGTAGAGGATATGTATTTTGGATTTGTGCTGAATGTACAGTAATACAGACATTAATATCAATGTTTTTGTTATTGCTGAACAGGGCTTGCACAGAGCCAAGGCCTTCTCTGCTTTTTGCTCTGCTTCAGTGGTGAGGGAGTTGGGGGTGCCTGGGAGAGTGAGAGGAGAGACAGTCAGGACAGGTGACACAAACTGACCAACGGGATATTCCAGACCATATGACATCAGGCTCAGGATATAAAGTGGGGGGAAGGAGGAAGAGGGGGGATGTTTGGAGTGGTGGTGCTTGTCTTTCCAAGTAACTATTTAGTGTGATAAGGCCCTGCTCTCCTGGGAAGGCTGAGCTGCCCACGGGAAGCAGTGAATGAATTCCTTGTTTAGCTTTTCTTTCATGCATGGCTTTTACAAAAAACACAACAAACCCAAACCAAACAAGCCCCTTTGCTCTTTCACTGTATTTTGCGGGAGAAACACTGTCTCTGTCTTTTCCATCTCTTCTTCCATTCCGCCTGTATCAGGTGTATGTTATCAATTGCTAATGGCTTCAAGGTGTCAGAGAGACAGATGGTAAGAAATGTGACAATGTGTCCCAACTTAGATATGTCCAACTATCTTTAATTGGAAAGAGGTTGAAAACCTGGAACAGCCTTTCTAGCAGGACTTAGTCATGCCCTGTGTCTGGCAGTATTCTGGAGGCTTTTGGACAATGCCCTTTAATAACACCTTTAATTTTTGGCCAGCCCTGAAGATGAATTAGATAATTTTTGTAGGTTCCTTCCTAATGGAATCACTCTCTTTTTCCTTTCACACCTTCCCTTATGGCTGTGCCAGTGAAGTGGAGCAGAGGGAGAGTGGGATCTGGGGGACATCTGCTGCATATTTTTCTTTTGTTTTGGTGTGTTATGACTGGTGGACATTAGAGATCATGGAGCAGAAAATAAATGCAGTTTTGTAATGAAATCTCTATTTCAGAAGAACTCTACCTGTATGCAAGGCAAAACCCACTGACATTCCTGTAGTGTATAGCAGAAATGTAAAAAACAAAAGCAGGTGGGTGGTTATGGATTTGCCTGGTTTTGTAGTAATGATCCTTGGCTGGACATGAGGCTGAAGAGTTAAGTTTATCTCTTTTATTCTCTCTACCCTGTAAGAATGGTCTAATTACCTGTTTCCAGTGTATAAACTATAGCATCTTAGTGATGTGTGGTGAGTTTCTCCCTAGTTAAAAGGCAGGTAGATATTCTTGTGAAGTAACTTAATTAGAAACTGATAAATTCTTATTGAATCACTAATAAGGTAGTTTCCTCTCCCAGACACAAACTACAACAGTGTGTTATCTAGAACCAAGTACTACTGAATGATCAAAATTGGAAACCTACTGGGTTTTTTTATTTGACAATCATCCACTTTAATATATATACATATTTAAAGTCTGTACATGGTAAAATACAAAATAAAAGTGTTTCTTTATAAGTTACACAAACAGCTGCATTCACCTGTAGTTTAGCTGTTATTTAATTAAAAAAAAAGAGAGAAGCATTGTTGAACCATTGTTATATTCATTGACAATAGCCTTGGTATAAAACACCCATACAGAGTAAGTGTACAAAATAGTGTACAGTTCATATAAGCTGTGCAAAGACAGCAAAGTTCAGTTAAAAATCAAAGAGGTGTCTCCACTTTCCTATGTCCACACCATGGATAGAGGAAGCAAAGTGGAAAATAAGCACAAGTTTGTGGGCAAAAAGGTGGATTAGACAGTGCTTTGAACACAATATTGATGAATAAATTAAGAGAAAATCATAAATATATAAGATCTCCATTACAAAGGGCATACTTGTATTATACCTTCAAAGTCATTCCAGGTATTTCAATGGATCTATTGCACAAGCATGGTGCAATTTGGGGTGAGGAGGGAGGCAGAGCTTGGTCTGTGTCCCTCAAGGTTATTTATTTTGGAAGAAAAGGTTGCTAGATCAGACAAGTCCTCAGTAGCAGCTGAAGTAATACAGTAGCTGGAAATTCACTTGAAGGGTAATAGGAATGGTCATGCCATCTCTATTGTATTTTTGATGATTTTTTTTGTCTGGGGGAAGAAGTTTCCTTTCCTACAGGGAAATTTCCCTTTCCTCCCTGCTGTAGAGCCAGGAGCTGCCTGTTACGTGTTTTTTGGGAGAAGGTAGCTAACTGAGCAGATACTGATTGCTAAGCAGAGAATTATGGAAAGTTGGGCAGACATTATGAATATGAAAACCTCCACATGGTGCAGAATGAGGAATACCAGTGAGAAGGAAGTCTTGCAGCTGTTGTGATAAAGAACCCGCACTGAAGAAGCATGTGGACATTGGGGTGGGACAGCACCTCTTCAATTTATAGCACTCTGGTTTATTTACATCTTTGCAGTGTCCTCATGTGATGGTAGGGGCAGGCAAGTGACCTAAGAGACTGTTATCTCCTCCTCTTCTTCTTCCCCTTCATCATCCTCTTCCTCTGAGTCTGAGAAGTCTGAAGGTTTGCTGGGGCTGCTAGAATGGGATGGAGAAGGAGACATCTGGGAGTCCAGTCTGTCCCTCAGGTGTAGATGATCTGGGGACTGGTGGTAGGTTAGGGGATGCTGGGGGCTGGGTGGGCACATGGAGGGAACTTCCTCCTCCTCCTCTCCTGAACACTTCTTGCCTACGTCACTGAGGTCTGGGTGAGGGTTGAACTTGGTGGGTAGGGTCTGTTCTCTGCAGCCACCAGAGGAGAGGAGCTCTCTTTCTTTGGAATTCCTCCATTTCATCCTCCTGTTCTGAAACCAGATCTTCACCTAAGGGACAAAGCAACAAAGGAGTGAAACAGTTCAGTAAAACGGACCAGAAAAGGTGTTTTGGCTGCACTCTCAAAACCCTGCACATGCCCATACTGAAGCTAACAGGAGCCACAGAATCTGATCTTTGGAGGACCCTAGGAGAGAGCTCAGGGGCAATCAGGCTGTGGTCCAACTCACACAGATGGCAATTGTGATATTTTTGGCTCTGTTGATCTCCTCTGACTTGTTTTGGGTGTTCTCCCTGCTCCCGTCCCCTTCTCCCTGCTCCCATCCACTTCTCCCCTACTTCTCTCAAGCTGCCTCCAGGGAGTGGGGGATCTTGGCTCCCCACACACTCTCTGCCCTCCCCCCACGAGGTGCCCCTCTCACCTGTGAGTCCTTGAGGCCCAGCTTGGCTGCCAGCTTCTTCCTGTCAGGTTTGCTGATGTACTTCTGTTTCTGGAACATCTTCTCCAGTGCCTTGCGCTGGACATCAGAGAAGACGGCGCGGCGCAGCATCCCCCGGCGGGGCTTGCCCCTGGCAGCCAGCGGCCAGGAGAAGGTGCCAGGGATGGGGACCACGGTGGAGGCAGCTGTGGGAGGGACATACGGCACTGAGCAGAGCGGGACCGGCCCCCACCATCCCTCCCTGCCCTTCGGGAGGGCACTCATCAACCTGGGGCCGTGAAAAGGAGATTTAAGCTTAACCAACCATCCCCCTTTCAGGCAGCGATCGCCGGGATTAGATCTATCAACTCAAATGTGGAAAATGTGTCAATGGTGGCCGGTTTTGTTGGGAGATTCAAAGGTCCCCGGCCTGAAAAGGCAAAGCGAAGCGTACCGGCTAAAATAGAGGTATAATAAAAAAGCTCTCCCTCCCACTCAGAAGCATTTGATTTTTTTTCAGATGCTTTTATCATTTCAGATGCTTTATTATGCTGGAGATGAAAATGAGGACTTTTCTGATTCCGAACAAAACCGCTCCTCTTCAGATGCAGTTTTGATCAATCAGTATTCATCTTTTTATAATAATCTCTTCTCTATCCCTCCCCCCCGTTCCAAAGTTGGAGAATCAATTCGAAGACATGAAAAGTAGCAGCTAATTAGCACACTGCCTGGTTCCCAATGGCATTAGTATGATAAAAAAGGGCAGAGTTTCGCCTTTAAAAAAAAAAAAAAGGAGGGGGAGAACCTCCCCAGGAGAGACAGAGATGCTAATGAAGCGTGAATGGTAATTGTGTAGTAATGAACTAACAGAAAAAGACTGAGGACAAGCAGCTAATGCCATATATTACTGGAACAAAAGAGATTTACACTTTCAAACTAAACACAACGGCATGCCAGGCTCCTCGGGAGAATACTGATGGCACAATCGTCTCTTTCCCGAAATCATTTTCATTAAATGGACATGAAAAGCTATTTATAAAGCTCAAGTTGTTTTTGTTAGGCTATTCACATGCTGGAGAAAGGAAGCAAATTCCATTATCCAGAGGATGAATAGAAGAGCTTAGGTTATTTTTTTTTTTTTTCGCTTTCCCTTTCCCCGTTTTCTTTTTAAATTCATAGCTTGTTTGTGTAATTAGATTTCGGGTTTTTTGTTGTTTTTTTTTTTTAATTGTTCTCTCAGTATCATAATACTTGGGTGCTGTGACAATCACAGCCCCGTGGCCTGCTTTCTCGCCTTTCCCGTGTTGTTTGACGGTGTAACCGGGAAGATGAAGGAGGGAAGGGCTGGTAGGCGGCGGAGGTGATGGAGCAAAGGATAAAGACGCGGCGGAGGCGGAGCAGGGCAGTCACGCCGCTCCCGCAGCTCGCTGGATCCCCCCGTACCGCGGAAAGGTTCGGGAGACACCCACAGGCTCCCTCCCTCTCTCTATCCCTCCCTGCCGCCCACCCTGCTCGGACGCGGAGCTCCGGCGGCGGCGGCGGGAGCTGATCGCTCCTCGTGGTGCTGAAACGTCAGCGCCGGCAGGCAGGGAGGGAGGGAGGCAGGCAGAGAGGGAGGGAGGGACCCGCCTCGCCTCGGGACCGTGACAATCCCGGCTAATTTGTGGATCAGCGGGGGGAGCGGGCAGGGAATGTCAGGCAGTCACTGCCTGTGCTAAATCGGGCAGCAAATTGGCGCGACTGATGCTTGAATGTTGTACTCCCTCCAACCTCTGAACTGCGGCATAACCCCGCCGGGGGGAACGCAGGGACGGGGAGAAATCACCGGGCTGTGCCGGCAGAGGGGCCCGCCCGCACACAGGGACACTTTTAAACACCTACCTGGGAAATAGGAAGATCTGAGAAAGGGCTGGAAGGATCCTTCAAAGTACGGAAAGGAGAAAGTCTTTGGCGGGACGCTCTGAAGCAACGCAGGAGAGGTTTCTAGTAAATAAATAAAATCAAATTAATCGGAGAAAACCCGCCAGTTGGACTCGACCGACGGCAAGACTGGGTTCTGTCGCTCGGTCTGGACTCCAATGCTGTGGTACTTTTAGAAAAAATAAAAGAGCCAGACTGAACTCGGAACGGCCGGGGAAAAGTGGCACTTCTGCTGGTTTTGCCAGCAAAGCGGCACTCGTGAGGACAAGGTCAGCCATAAGACAGTCCCGGGGAACTCGCCTCTGGGAGCCCTCCCTCCTCCTGCTCCTCCCGTCCCGGAGCGGGACCAGCCGCCGGCAGCGCTGCCCCTCGCCCTTGAAATCTGAGCCATGCCGGAGGGCTCTGCAGCTCGGGACTGGGTCCTCCCTCCTTTTCCTAAACCGGCTCTCTTCGCTGCCCCTCGCCCGGCACCCCCCTCCTGAGGACGGTGTGTCCCGGAGCCGCGGCCGGCGGCAGCTCGGGATGTGCCCCGCTTACCGGCTCGGGGTGTGGAGGAGAGGATGGCGTTGACTCCAAACTTCAGGAAAGTGGAGTCGCTGCTGGAAGTCTGTGGCGAACAGATCCTCCTGGAGCCGGCGGTGGTGGAGCTGGGGAGCTCCGGCGTCCCCGAGTCTGTCCTGGCCGCCGAGGCTGGAGGGGACATGCTGGGTGCGGGGGCAGTCCTGGGCAGGTAGCTGGTGGGCCTGCTGATCCGGATTAAATCTTCCACCAGGAAGCTGGAATGGCTGGAAAAAGCCGACTGCAGTGACTGAGGCAAGGTGAGGGTGGGGGTCGGCCGGAGGAGGCTGGGGTAGACAGCTGGAGGGGAGATGAGGCTGGGGAACATCATCGCAGGGGCCGTCCGCGGAGCCGGGCTGGGGCCGCTCGCCTGCTTATTTGTTTGTTTGCTTTTCTTTTCTGCTTTGCAAACCTGGGTTGGTAAAGATCCAGCCAGCGAGTCTGGCGGAGTTCTCTCTGCCCCTTCCTCCTGGACCATGGGTTTTATAGTGGTCAGCCCCGCTGAGGCTCTTTCAAAAGTGACAGCCCCAACAATGGGGTTCAACAAAGTTCTCCACTTGAGCTTCATTCAGGGCGAGCTCCCGGCTTCTCCATTGGTCCGGGGCTGCAATTTATGATTGGATTAGACTTCATAAGCAACCAGGACACAATGGCCCAGCCACAAAGAAAGTGTAGTCATCAATTTTGCATATTGACCGCCTCTTTGGAATACAGCGCTCCAAAGGCTCCCAGCAGGGTTTTGTTCAGAGGCAACACACACAGGCTAATTAAATGCCTATTTTAAAGTTTCAAATGACACCTCGCCTCGTAGAAAGGGAATTATTTAAAGAAAGCACTAAATTTATTTGTTGCTCCCCTGCTGAGTTTAGGAAATAAATCAATAAATATTCATATAAACTTATCTGCAGACTCTCAGAAAAGCACTGGTTTTGTGAACTTGAAAATACAAATTAGAAGACATGGAACTAAGCTTTGTTGAGGGAGAAACACTTCTGGAGGGTTTGAGCATATTCTGCTCCTGCTATTAGTGTGAGGCAGAATTAGTGTGTGTAGATGGGTTTGGTTTTCTATTTCATCAAAGGCCCGGAATAAGGAATATTTGCAGTGTCAATCTCTCCTTTCAAGATCCGAGCTTTGTAAAAGTCTTGTGTACTTGTGCTCAGGCAAGAGGTTTGCCCAGACTGAATTTTGAGCCTTGATCTGGCTGGTGAGAAGCCTGCTTCCACAAAATTTGAGTATTGCATACAGGAGAGACCTGGACAGCTTTGTGGGACCAGAAGAACCCCTTCCGGTTCTCAGTCTGTTGCTCTTCTGTAGCTTATCTACGTTCAAAATAGTGAACGTGGGAATTGGTACCTTCCAGCTGCAAAAATGAAGACAATTTTGTAGAGTTTAGATCCTTTTGGCTGAAGTTATCTGAGTGTTTGTCCAAGTGTCGATAGCTTGAAGCAGACAAATTCACCTGATCTCACTTTTTATCTGCGCACATGTACAGGTTTTCGGAAGGTGCGTCGTTCAGTGCGACAGAGCCCAGAGTTGCCTAACTTTGGTGCAAGGGACAAATGACATCGTCTAAAAGGAAAGTAGTAAACTGGCAGAGAGGTTTTGTTTGTGGTGGCAAAAAATGGAAATAGGCGCAAGAGTAGTTAGTCTCCTTTGGAAGTGGATGATGAAAGCGACTATTGAGAGTGGTTTTACCTGATTTCTCTGTTAAAGACTATAACAGATGTGTTAAATGTCCTATGTTTTAAAAGCACCCCATTCAGCCCTTTGGTGTGTCTGAACCTTTGCAAGCAGAAGTGTGCAGCTCAACCATGCAGCCTTTATCCTATTAACCATGAACTAACTGTCACCTTCAGCTGTTTTCCCTTTCTACTTCTTAACACAAAGCTTTCTCAAAAATCTTATTAACCAGCTTTATTTCTTTCGATGGTTTTTGTCCCGACGTTTTGTGTTGATTATCTCCATGTCGATGCTTTAACCATTCAATAAAAGTGCATCTGCGATTTATATCACATTAGGGAAGAAAGAAAGTCTGTTAAACCTCTCCCTTGATTCAAATCAAAAAGTTATTTATTAGAGAAGATGGAATCAGCCCTGGAAACTGTATGATCCTGACAAGCTTTCCCCGTGCTGTTAGCTGGCCCCCAGCAGGCGAACACCTGCAGACCTGACTTGGAAAGTCTGAAAGCATCACTTTGACATAAAACCTCTCTGGAGTTTTTTCTCCACTTCCCAGTTTTGTTGGTCTTGATGCTTAGCAGGTAAAGAAAAAAGGGAAGGAAGGCGTGGGCAGAGCACAGGGGGCTCGGGGATGCAGACAGGTCCTGCCAACTGCCCCTCTACCCCGTTCAGGCCCCCGCTGTCGGGGGTTCCGGGGGGAGCAGGGGCTTCCCCGCCCTGCTCCGGGCTCAGCTCTCCCTCGCCCCCACTCAGGACGCTCCGTTGTTACCTCAAGCCCCGTTTCTGCGCAGCGCTGCTCTCGAGGTGTTATTTAGCAAGCGAGCGGGACAGTAGCGAATGCAAAAAGCAAACAGGGCTTTTCCAATAAAATAATTACCTGGCACCCCGCCAGCTCCGGGTCCCATCTCCGTGCCTTGCTCCCTGCCCCTCTCGCAGCCGTCCCCCGATCCCGGCGCCTTCCAAATGAGCTCCGCCCGGCTGCTCCGAGAACACTTCGTTTTTTAGTCATTATACGTTTCCTTTGAGATGATTTACTCCTTTCTTTACATATACATTGGGGGCATTTTGTCTCACTATAGACCAACTGCTGCTAATTTCTCTGGTTTTAAAAAAGAGGGGCTGACATTTTCTGGAAGGTTGGGTCAAACGCATGCTGGGGCACGCGTGGACCCGGTTCCTTGTGATGCGTCCGAGCACACTCATAAAGAATTCCTTAAGCACCACGGCAAAAGGGACTAGACATCTATTGAAAGGGAAGATAGACCATAAGAAACCAAGAAATCAGACGAAAGGATCTTATTTTAAGAGATCTCCTTTGGAAGTTTCTTTTCAAAGGCAGTGATCATTTAAGAGAAAGGGAACTCTAATGTCTCAGGATAAAACCTGTGACTAATGCCGTTTGACCTATGCTCAGGCAGTTTTGTGTTTCCTGCCATTCATTTTAATGTCGTTATCTTCAAATTTTTTTTCTTAAAAGTCACTCACTTTCTTTGTCAAGAAAAAAAAAAAAAAAAAAAAAAAAAAAAAAAAAAAAAAAGGAAAAAGAACTCAAATCCAAAACTGCCGGCGGGTAAGGGGTAGGGAGGGGGGTTGGGGTAGAAGCTGCGTGTGTCCCGGTCCGAGGCTGGTAATCCGCATGAAATTGGGAGAGCCAGCACTTCAAATCCGGAGACCAAAGGGCTGGGCAGGGCCGGGCCGACGCCCCCCCGGCGGCTCGGAGTCACGCTCGGAGCCCCATCTCTCTCCCACATCCCTGGCCCCGGGAGACGGACGTCTCAATCACCGCCATGGCGCTGCCCCACGCGGGACACCCTCCCCGGGACAGCTCCTGCCTCTGCCGGGCCGCTTCCCGCAGTCAGGTGGAAGCCGAACTTCTCGTCCCTCCCTGCCCAAGCCGAGAGCCGCTCCACAAGGGACCAGCCTCTCCGCGCCTCCCATGGCTGCCCGGGCCCACAATGCCCGCTTCTTCTTCCAGAAACCTGCGGTGCAAGTGCGTGTGTGTGCACTTTTTAGGTTATTTTCTCCCTCCACACCTTTTTCTCTGTTTGTTTGGGTTTGTTTTGTTTTGTTTTGTTTGCTTTTTTTGTGTTTTTCCTTTTTTCTTCCGCCGGAGAGGGGCCTGAGGGAGAGGGGAGGGATGCTCAGTCTCTGCTGTGTCCCAGCTCCCTAACGATGTTCAACGACCACGCCGGCAGCTTGAATGGAGGCTGCGGGGGCGAGGCTGTATTAAGACACCTAAGTCTTCACCTTTAGAATTCAAGCACAAGGAGCAGCAACTGTTGGTTCGTTCAAAGCTCTTCTAGATCCCCCCCTTTTCTTGAAAATCCTTCTATTGTGCCAATCAAGCAGATGGTTTGCAGGAAATATAGCTTGGCCCCAGTGACCGAAACTAATTTTAACTAGCTTTCCAAGCCTGGCACGTTTGTTTTGCTCTTACAAAATAGCTAAAAAAACAGCTGGCAAGGGTGAATTAAATCCATTAAAGACACATTTATAAGAAATTATATTCACATAGGTTGCTTGAAACCCCCCTAAGAGGGGAGAGATGAGCGTATTGAAATGAAAATGTCCCTGAACACACTACCCTCCTTAACATCGCCTGAGAGTCTCAAAACATTTTACTAAATAGATTAACTTGACTATTGTTTTGCATCACATTTATCAGCTTCATTAAGTGAATAGCTGAACAAATATATTACGCATGCATGAAAAGCTCTTTTGGGGGCTGCCTTATTGTGTCCTCAGCCCTGACAGGTGGTTAACTGTGTTTCTCTCTCCTCTCCCCCTCTCTCTCTGTGCAAAGAAAGAGGGATCTTGGACAGAGCACACAGCCCAGACTTGGCAAAGGGACCTCGAGGGGAGAGTTACTTTTTTTTCCCTCTCCATTCATGCTGGCCAGCCCAGAGTGCACGCAGCTTGAAATGCAACCAGATGATCTGATCATGTCAAAAGTAATTAACTTTAGTTTAGTCTCTGTGTCTTGCTTGCACTTTACTAACTCCTTCCAAGCCTGTTTAATTTGCATTCTTTCTTCCAAAATTGATTATTTTTGTCCATTTCATCCTTTTATCCTCTCTCCAGCCTCCACCTTTGTTTTAAAATATAATCTGGGGTTGAACAATCCCTCTTCCTCCTTCTCCACTGATCTGTCTAATAAACATCCACACAACCTCCTTAAAAATAGTTCCTTTCACAAGCTAATATTGGCACATTTTGGAGAGCTAGGATTTGCAAAATAAAATATGATGGTTTATTTGCTGCTTTGATTTCTTGATTACTTGGCCCAGTGGAACCTTGCTGGGAATTGGGCAGTGGCTGTTTGGATATCAGATGTTGGTGGACAGGGTCCTGCTTGTTTTAGTTGTGGTCTCTGCCCCAAGAGATTTCCAAGATTTCCAAATTAGACTGTGCAGATGAAATGTGGAGGAGGATGACATGAAACATGAAACTTGCCCATTTATTTTCTCAAAAACATGTTTCTCTCATGTTGCTTAAGTAGGTCAGAAGAACTAAAACTCCTTTTGTCTTTCAAATAATTCCTTAAGAGTACTCCTACCTCCTCACTGCAAACTGAAGTTGTGATCCTTTGCTTATGATGGTGGCAAATTTCTCTGCTGACTGATCCACTGAAATCTCTCTGCAGTGGGCAATTTTAAGTGCTGGGATTTGAAGATTCCCTGACTTTTTCACTCATTAAGATGCAGTTCTGTTCTTCACTCTCCAGGTTATGACAGGAAGGACAACTTTCTTTGGAGGACAGGACTCTCAGAACAATTCAGCAGGAGAATGAGTATGTCCTGGGGTGGATTTTAGAAAATCTGAGAGTTTGCTGTCACCTTGAACTGAGGGTCTTTGAGCCCATGCACTCCCTTGGTGTCTGCCACAAGAATGGGTTTAAAGGCTGTTCTCTACACCTCTGCAGGCTGGAACATCACACAAGGACCTCTGTCTCTCAGAGAAAGAACAGAATTACTACTGTAGGATAAAACCAGGACCTTCTCTTTTTTGTACACCTTTTCTTAAGAGGGCTAGAGCATCAACCCTCAACCCCTTTAATTCTTCCATACCAGCCAATTGATGCTTCACTTCCTTCAGGCTTAAGTCTCTTTGGGAAGGTTTATAAGGCAGACTCAGAAGAGAGATCCTGATGAGAGCCCAGGTACCTGTAAATACTTTACCCAATGGAAAGCCTTCCCCAAGCAGTGTGCTGGTAGCCAAAAGGATGGTGATAGGCTGGGAGGCTCACTTAGGTCCTTCTAGGTGAAATTACCTTCAGATGTCATGATTCAGTGGCAAAAACAGCTATTGTGGAGAGACTGCTTCTCTCTGAGTCCTACGTGAAGGTGCTGAAAGGTCCTTTAACAGGGATTCACCTGTGATTCATTTGGTGGGACCTAAGGCCATGTGATAAGGAAGGAAAGGAAACTCAAATACTGTGTAACAGTTCTTTAGTTAACATAAATGCAAAATTTCCTTGCTGGAATACCCTAATGCTCTCACAATTGAAATGGGGGAATATCTTAAAAAAAAAAAAAAAAAAAAGTGAATGCCAACATATTTTGATCATCAGTTTCCCCAGGCATTTAGTGTTTTCTTCTTGTAAGTATTGCACTTGTGGACCTTGTCCATTAAGGCTATGAATTTGCAGTTAAATGGTTCCATTACAGACCATGCCCTGAGCACAGCTATGTTCTTGTCTACAAGGTACAGGTCAAGTGTCCTGCATCCATAGAAGATGAGACTAACTGTGTGGACGTGTTTAATAAAGACAGAATTCTTGGTTTCCAGAAATACAAAGCTATTCTTGTAGATGTTGATGTGGAGTGTGTTTGATCTCTGGAGCTCTGACAGAAGAATGACAAACTGCCCCTCAGAGTTCGCCTTCATAGAACCACTGAGAAATGAGTTAGCAAACCCTGGGCCATATGGCCCATGTGCTCTGCATCCAGTTGCTTTGTGTAAAATGGGAAGTGAGATGAATGGAAATTGCTGTATTTCTGTTGTCCCTTGGGAATGCTTTTACCAAGTGAGCTGCTTCAGGTACAGAAAACCAAGGAGCAATAATACCCAAGGCATTAACATCTTCATAGTCTTAGGCATCATGGACATCTCTTCAGGATTCTCAAGGGTAGGTATCAAAATTCAGGATGACTGGATTCCTGCAAAACCGGGAGTTTTTCCACTGGATCTCCACTTGTCAGAAAGAGCTGTTCTCTTCAGAAAACACTTGGCTCATCCTGGAGACTAGAACAGGACCACCCTTCTGGGCTTCACTTTGCAAGTGGTACAGCTTCCTGAAGTCCAGGGCTTTTCCCTTTAATCATCAAGAAAAGCTGATGAGATCCTGGACTGTTTGGGTCAAAGGCACAGAAAATGTGCCCTTGTCTGTGATACCTGGCTCTGACACCCAAGAGAGCACTGAGTTTTACATAACACCACCGAGACAGCTGTCAAAGTTAAATAGAGAAACTGGGGATGTGAGTGTGTAAGTGTGTAAGTAGAGAGTTTTCTTAAGTCACTGGGTGAGAAAGATAGAGTTTAAGGTTTAAGCTATTTTAGAAAATGAGACAAGATGGAAGACTTAGGGTGTTGTCCCTTTCTCCTTCTTCCTTCTTCATCTTCTTCTAGAGATTTTGGGTAATAATAAGTGATTCGATAGAAAATGCCACAAGTGAAGCACACAGGTGTCAGGTCATTGGGTCACTAACAAAAGTAATTTACTTGACATTTGTTAATTGGACAAATAGACATATAAAAGACCTTGAAGAGATTCTTTGTTAGCCATTTTGTACCTCTCTATCTTAGTGTATACAGCTCCTTGTACTCTGTATATATGTAATATAGATATGAGAAGAATAAACAACCAAGTCTGAATATAAGAAACAACCTCTGTCTCGTCACTCTCAGTCCCAGGGAAAAGAACCCAGTTACCATCATCCTGACACTGGACCTTGAAAATCTTTCTTGAAATAGCTGAGGCCTTTTTCCTGGGAGCTTCCCCAACCTGCAGAAAGTACATCCTTTCTCAGAGAATTGTGTTTCTTTCTGACAAACAGAGGAAAACACCCTACTTCTGTTCCAGCAGCCATGAGATTGGACAGATACACAGTGAAGTGTGTTGCCCATTTATGCCTTCAGCTCTCTGAAAGCAAATGGAAATCTCTGGGTCTAAGGAGAATGTGAGCATGTAAAGAGAGTTGTAGAAAAGCTTTTCCCCATGCCTTTGGCCTGAGAATGTTGCTTGTTCTGTCAGGGCTGAAGTCAGGGGCAAAACCCATGGTAATTTCAATGCAGTGGGGTTAAGCCCTAGAAGAATTTGAATGTACTTGTCTCCTTTCAGGACTTTGTCAGAACTGTTTTGGTACTGCAGGGGGAAATATCAAAGACAGCTGTTAGAATGAGATAGCTAGGATGTTCGAAGGGGATCTTCATAAGATGAAACAGCTTTTATCAGGTTTCTTGTCACACCTGTAGCAATGAGAAGTACTTTACAAAAATCACGTTTTAGTGGTTGAATTCACATTTTTGGCTGTCATCATGTCATGATTTTTGTCTTTTTTTTTCTCTGTTTTTCCTTGTTCATTAAAAATGTAAGTGGGTGAAGAACATCAAATTATATGTCTCTAATAAGGTCTTTAGGAGCATCAAGTGGGATTGAGCAGATTTAAAGTTGAACTTCATGAAATATGGTAGTCATGTTGTCCTGGCAAAGGACATCGCTCCTTTTGAGGACCCATACTCTGGCTGTGACTCATCAGACCAAGGAAGGTCAAGAGAGAGGAAATTAATGTAGCTTTAAGCTACATTTGCATCCTCCTCATTCATAGATGTACTGGGATAAGGGGTATTTCTCTAGTGTCTTTTAAATTGTTCTGTCTTGGGTCTTAAATGGAAGTTTAGTCCCTCACCTATCAAACTTTATCTAACTTTTCCTAATGGTTTTATATAAAAAAAAATTTATCCCCCCTTTTTGGTGAATGTCTCCTGCTCCTACAGATACTTAAATCAGCAGGAGGGAATGTGTAGAGACAAGACCACGCTGCTGACTGTGTGTCGTGGTTTTAAACCAGTAACTAAGAAAATTACTTACTTCTTGCTGTGAGATATGGATTAGAACAAGAGCAAAACAGGCATACAACTTAAAAGAGAAAAAAAAGAAAGTTTATTGACAAACTACAACAACAAGAACACCAGAATAAACCTCCAGAAAAACCCTTCCATCCCCTATCTACCCACTATTCCCTTGTTCACATGACAACAGAGACAAAAACTCTGGAACTTTGATGGTTAAAACAGTCCCAATTCTTGCTAGTCTTTTCACCAGTCTTTATAGAGAAACAGAAGTTTCTTCCTGTTAATTTATGGAGTTTCTCACAAGAAAACTATTTTTGTTATAGTTTTCTATTGCCCTAATGTTAGCTGCTCAGAGCTGCTATTATTAGAGTTCACTCCTCCCATTTTCACATCACTCTGAAGTGCATATGGGCCATGAGTCTAGAGATAGCATTTTTAAGGATAAGTTATTCAAAGGCAAAAAAGTCTTCTTCATCTGTTTCTGTGAGCTTCACCAGAAAACAGTTTTCTCATTGCCTCTCAAGGCTTCAAATCTCCCAACAGTTTTCTCATTGCCTCTCAAGGCTTCAAATCTCCCAGCACTTTACTATACTATAATTACTCTTTACTCAAATTTACACTTTGAACACTATTCCTCTCTAGATACTGTATCATGAATTAAAGGAGTTCTTTTCAGGACTTCATTGTCCATCTCCATAGTTTTAACAGGGAGATATTTCAGCTTAATTAAAGCATCTTCTTAATTCTCTACTTTTCCTGAAGCTTTTTTTCTTTCCTGTCACTGGTAGTTTATAAAGTCTCTTTTCATGTTGATCACTCTCTTTTTCTCTCTCTGGATAAAAAGATTAATCCGCAGGTCTCATCTGGGTAATGAAAGAGTTAACATCTTGCCCAGGCTTTTGTAGATGGTTCGGTGATCTCTGCTGAACAGGAGCTGGAGTCGTCTGTGATGGGAAGTTCCTCATAGCTGCTCTGGAGTGTGTAGTCGCTGCTCCATCCCGCTGCAAGTCCAGGGCCTCTCTCCTTCTTCACTCGGCAGTTTCTAGTGAATGTAGTTACAGCAAAACCTGCAGCCGAGACAGAGATCGGCTCGGCCCGGCCCGAGGAAAACCTTCCCCAGGCCCCCCCATCTCCCGGCCGGGAGACGCGGCAGGCCCGGCTCCATCCCCGCCCGGCCGCATGGCCTGGGCAGGGACGGGAGGCCTGGAGCTCTGCCACCCTTCACAGCCAGGAAACAAAGAGAACCCAGAGAGCTCTGCTTTTACACTTTAAGGTAGGGTTCACAAGTTGATCCCACTTTTCAATGGCCTAAACTGCTGTCAATTCCCAGCAATGACCGATAATTGGTCAGGAGAAAAGACTCCAAGCACTTCCCAGCAACTCCAACTCCCTTAAAGGTAAAGTAACTCCATGACACTGTGATCAGACCCTCTCTCTCAGGGTAGTTCAAGAAGTAACACAGGACTTCTGTGCCATGGCAATTCATGTCTGGGCCTTTTCCCTTCTGCACTCATAGCAGAACCAGGAGCAGGCTGGACAGTATGGAAAATTTCCATCCTCTGCTGTGTATATGGTAACTGTCTCCAGATTTGTGAGAGGAAAAATGAAAAATATCTCCTTGTTACCTTCTGTTATTTCCACAGTGTCCTGTAGCCAAAGAGAAGATGGCTTTTTGATCTCAGTTCTGGTGTCCAGACTTAAAACTTAAAAGACTGTTTTAAGAAGGATGAAATAATAATCGGATTTATGAGGTGTACTGACCTTAGCAGGTAGAATCAGTAATCAGAGGTCTCTCTTTGGAAAGATTGGTACACACAAGGGTTTGTATCTGGTCCCAAGCCCCACAGTGCAAAATAGGACTGACTTCAGACTGGACTGGCCGAGTTCAAAATTGAAAACTGGGATATTTGTGCCCTGCACAGATGAAACAGGGCTGTGAAACAGTCTGACTATTTCCAAGAAAAATATATAAACTTTGTATGAAAGGTTTGGGGGGAATCCTATTTTCCATTTAACATAATATCTAGGTGAGTGTAGGCTTCTGCTCTGATGGAAAAGGTAGGGATGACATACTCTCTAACATACTGCAACTCTTTTTCACCCCACTTGTAGTGTCTCCAGGAAGTCAGCACATTCCAACTTGTTCTTCACATTGGGAAACTGACTCCAGTACACAAGTCAATTGTCTGGCCACATGGAAAAAAACCACAAAAACAGACAAGTCAAGTCATCCTCCTGGGCTGAGGGGTTTTAGGCTCTCATGACAGGGATTTGGGATGTCTCTCAGTGCTGGGGCCATGTGGCCAAGAGATTTTTCCTTCCTTCTCTTCCCAAGGTCATCATGAAGAAGGTTTTAAGGGTAAAAAACTACATCTCCAACTTTCTTATCTGTGTTTTAAGTGATAGTTTCATGAGGACTTTCTGTTAAATCTCAGGGTTTATTCAGTTTATGATGTATTTTCAAATCAAGCTGTATTTAAGCAAGAAAGGCAAGTAATTACATATAGCTTTTTAAGAATGTGCACTTTGGTTTTTTTTCCTCTTCATTTAAATTCCAGAGTGCACACGACTCCTGTTTTTAAGTAGATTTTAACCATGACTAGAGAAGCTTAGTTATCAGTTATGCACTATAAACAATATGCAGAGGGGGAATGTTTTGATCTGAGCTATTCAATCCTTGCTTGCTAATCTAATTACAAAGTGTAGGTTTTCTGACACAGAACTGCTTGCACAGAAAAGGCTTTTCTCACACCTGGTGGATTGTTTAGCCAAGCTTTTTCAATGCTTACAGTTTTAAAGTGAGGGGGAGGGAAGCCTTTAAAAAAACAAGTTCCTGTGCAAGGCAATAGAAAGAATTTAGTGGTTGTCAACATGAGTTTAGTATGAGGGTGCTTTGTAAAATGTGGGTTCACATTACACTGACCTTTGGACATAGTAGCACCAAACATTGTTTTATTTTTTTTTTTTTAAAGGGTTAAGGAGAGTATGAAAGATAACAGATGTCAGTGACTGTATTAAATTGTGTGCATGAGTGTTATAAATATCCATGTATGGCTGGACACGATGGTCCCAATATTTTTTTTATGTTTATTGTTCAAACCTCAAGTGCTCAGCAGCTCTGAAAGGGCAGCTTTGAATCACAGCCACAGAAAAAAACCAGAATTTTTGTGTTGTTTAGTGCCCTGATTCCTACAAACAAAATTAAGTACCTTGTTGAATAAGGGCCATTGAGCAGGAATGATGGGTTAAGAGTGGGGGTCTGAGGTGGCAGCGTGGGTGCTTGTTTATCAGGGAGGAGTTGTCAGTTGTTGGCTGTGCTGCTGAAAGGAGGGACGCTGGAGGCTGATGGCTGGGAGAGCATTGATGTGAGGTAACGGGGTAATCGGATTGAAAGTTAGCCATGGTATTTATGTCAGTCCACATTTCGTCAAATGAATAATATGAGGTTGCTACCTAGTCCAGGCCTTGGCCTGGGGGTTGGGTTATAAAGAATCTAAGGCCTCATTTGATTCAAATATAAATTAATTCTCACTGGAGCGTTGGCTGATTAATCTATTTGCATAATAGTAGAAAAACTGCAGTGTGGTTACTTTTGCGGGGATTTGGACAAGAAAAGCCTTAAATTCATTTGAAAGAATATTGTGTGAGAAGTCAGGGAAGCAAAAGCACCTCTATAGGGCTCCCTCAAGCCATTTTGCCCCCAGTCCTGATGTGCAAAACTGAAGGCTAAACTTGTTTACTGGGGAGTCTAACACTGAGAAAAAAACCTGTGTTCTGATGTCTAGCTACACTTGCATTTTGTATTTGATGTTGCTCTTATTGTAGTTATAACTATGGCATCCTTTATAGTTTTTGATATTTAATAAAAATGAAGCCTAAATAAAGTTGCAGCGTATGTAGGTGGAGTAAATTTTGGACTGCAGTGAAGCTCTGTGGGGAGATAAAGAACTAGGAGACACAAAGGCACTTGAAGTGTTAGTACCGTTTTTGAGAAAGTCTGGAGATCCTGTGAGACATGGGAATGAAAGATCCCACTTCTGCTGACCACATGCACTTACATACAGTGTGGTGAGGGAGGAAGCTGAGTGAGTCTAACACCAGTGCTGACACCAAGCAGAGGCTCAAAGAGGAAAAAAGATTTTTTTTTTTTGCTTTCTCTCCTACCAAGTCTCTCCATTTCACTTTTGGGCATGACACCTGAAGCACATCTTCATAGAGGACAGTGTATGGGGGGGTGCACCCACCCATGTACAGTCACATAGATGTTTTTCTATCATATCTCATTTTCCCCTTTATTTTCCTAAATCCTGTGCATCTCTATTGCATGTATAAAATGCAATGTAAAGTTTGGGTTTGATTATTTTTTTTCCTTTACTATGTAGTAAAGGAAAGTAGTGCTTGACTGCTTGGCAAAGAATGTTATGTTTGCATACAGATACTGAGACTGGTTTTGAATCATGTGACCTCTGAGGACAGTAGTGTGAAAAATTCACAAGACACAGTAGGGAGAAGCTTAAAAAAATAGTCCAAATCTTGCTCTTAAGCCATGTCTGTTGACATTTTGCCAGCAAGTAAAGCACATGTCCTAATTAAGCAAAATATAAAACTTCCAGTAAGGACGTCAGGACGCAGTTACAGTGGAGCAGTGTCCATACAAAGACTGTGAGGCAACCTCCAGGTCCACATTTGCCAGAGTTAGTTGAGAATTTGCAGGAAATATGGCCTGTTTCTCAGATTCACTTGAGTTTCAAAGCATCCACTAAGATTAAAGATGTCAGTGTTTTGTGGTGAACCTGCCCCCACTGCACAGTACCAAGGTTGGTCCTGCTAAAATATAAAGATTTCCAGCACAGACAATGGGGATAGGAGATTTGTCACCTATCCCCTTCAGCTAGGAGTTGAGGAAGCTCACAGTGGCTATTCCTGATGAAAGCTCTGAATCCAGATACATGGGGGAATCAAATTCGTGTTACAGATCACAGTTACGCTAAAGCAAATGACACTGTAAGAAGAGTTTGCATTCTAGGGAGGAATTGGGGAATTCTAGGGAGGATCTACAAATTGTAATTTGTAGATCATTTGGAAGTGTGTCCACAGATGGAAAACTGGGTTCTTCCTGCCTCATCCCCTTGGTCTTTTTTTCTGAGTTCTGCACAAGCCCATGAGTCACCTCTGTCATGATGTGAGTTCAGGCTGCAATGTGCAACTTCATACTTATTTATCTTTGGTTACTTCTTTTAGCTCCTGATTTTGTTTTTATTTTTTTCTTTCTCTTTTTCCCCCTTTTTTTGTTTTTCCTTTTCTTTCCTGGTGTAATCATTATTTTAACCTGGCTTTCACTCTGTTGATTGCTTTTCAGAGCCATTTGGAAAGGATGTGCTGTTCCTCAGTTCGATGCCAATGCTGTCTCTTTACTAAGCTGGGAATTAGGCAGAAGATCTTGACAAACTGCCATTGAAAAGGAAGGGTGGTGGTCAAAACCCTTATTTATGCAAAAAAAAAGTCTGCTATAGTGTCTGTATGTTTGCTGTTGCAAGATCAGTGTCTAAAAGCAAAAAACAAATTGATCTTATCCATGGTCATAAAGCAGCTATGCTGCAGTATTTTTGTGGTTAATTCTTGTGGAAGTGGAATGTCTGGGATCTGCAGAAGGTTGGGCCACACAAGCAAATGACATGCCTGATTAACAGAACGTTGTTATGAGATAATAGCGACTCTGCTGTTTTGCTCTGGTATTTATGAAGAATAAACAAGACCAAGGAGAAGCCAAAACATCTGTTTTCTGAACAGAAGCCCTCAGCCTGTTGACAACCTCCTAGCCCAATTACTCCATGTCTTTTACACACAGTGATTGATGTGGGTCTGATGTTTTAATCTGGGGAAAGTTGAAGGCAAAAGAAACAGCCTCTGTGCTTGTCTGACTGACCTGGGTAGTGTAATGTACCCCTTTGAATTAGCCAGGAACACTTCAGGCAAATCCAGGACTTCTGTATATGTTGATGCCACGGAAGGAAGAGGTGCCTGATGCAGTGAAGACAGTACAGGGCACCAGATTTTCTGGATTCTTCTCATGGGCCCATCTGCAACACAAGTTTATGTAAATGGATAAATTGCACTCAGCCTCTCTTATTCCTTTCATCAAGCCTGGCTATAATGCTCATAGTACTTAAATCAAGAAGTTTTTTTGACAATTAAGTAATGGATCTACTTTTTTCCATATTTTACCAGAAATGGACTTTAAATTAATTGTGCTTACAGCTTAAAGGAAAGCTTTAGTTTTGGATTTCCTGTTTCTCCCTAGTACATTTGGTACTCAATATACAATTTTTGCACTTACGATATTAAATGATAACACTTCCAGTAACTCCCATTGCATTAAAGGGAGCAGCAGAGAAGAAAAAAGGCAATTTTTTGTGTCTGCCATATCAAAATTTTCAAATAACAGTACATGTGGCAATAATTAGAATGAAAAAGTAGCTGTTGCATGGGCATTTCCAATGTGCCCAGGTCCTTTAATGTGCTTACAACAAACCAGTCTGCCCAGGTTGCCCAGCTGGAGCTGGTGATGGTGATGCTTAGAGGGTGCTGCTAGACAAAGAGGCTGAGCTCTGCCAGGAGCTTGCAGTGCTGAAAGTAACACTGCAGAATTACACTCCTGTTTGGACCACATGAGTCTGTGGTTTCAATTGTGACAATTCTGCCACTCATTTGCCTTCTTTGTGAATCAGTTTTATTCATTAACTCATCTGGAAGCTCATCAGGGGGAAAAGAGAACAATATTTGGAAGTGGGATGATGCCTAAACAAAAGGAATTTGTGCAGCTAAGAACATATATCTATTTAATTTGATTACTCTTTTCAGGTTAGTGTATGAGAGAGATGCATGTCAAGCAATTAAAAGAAGGAATATTCTCCAAATTTAGAATGGAGCACATCTGACCTTCAACCAGATTTGCCAGTCAGAAATATTTGGTCCAGGCTAAGTTTGAAAACCATGAGTTTTGCACACTTATTTATTCTGTTTTTCTCATCCTTTATTATTCTTTTCATGCTCTCCTATCTGCGAACTGTCACAGAGAGAGGGTGGTAAGGGTAGTAAATCCAGAGCAAAAGACCAAGTGGGAATTTCTGGGCTGGAAAGCCATGAGTACAGCATGAAAACCCTGTTGTTTGCTCACAGTTGTCTTTGGTAAGGGAGTAAGATGGCTAAGCAGGCAGGTCAGCTATGAAACTGCAGAAAAAAACCCATCAAGTAGGCTTTCATGCTTCTTCCTGGAGCTTTTTCAATGTAGGAACACCACTGCAAGCTGTTCAAAGCTTTCTCACCAGTCTCTGTCCACCCAGCCTCTGATGTTTCACATTGTTTGTTGGTTGAACAAACTTGCGTCTGATATTCTGAGCACAGTCCATTGCTGGTAAAAAGGAAACAATTTTGTGTCTGCTGACATAACACTGACATATGACACTGAGAGAAATGATCTTCCTCTCAGGGCTGCAGGAAGCTGAAGGGCAGAAGTGAATAACTGACAATGGGATATGCTCGACAATATTTATGTCAGCTTTGTGTTCCCAGATACACTTGGATGGCAGTGAATTGTCAGTTACTATATCAATCTGCCAAGTGTGAATAGCTCTTGAAGAGCTTGAACCTTCTCAGGTTAAGGCATCTGTAAAGATAATAGAGATCATGCATGATATGGATATGACCTCATTCTGAGGGCATATAAATTAAACCATTCCTAAGCAAGGGCTTTGGCTTGCTCAGCAGTGTTCACATGCAAACAGGAGACATTTTGCAAACAGGCAGATCTGGTAATTCTCTGCCACATTGTTCAGTTTGTCTTTATCTATTGTTTTTGTACTGTATTTGTATGTATTGTTTTGCCCACCACTGTGGCTGACACACAGAGCTTGAGAGTTTTCATTTAATTGTATTTATTTGACAGAGAATCTCTCCTGGAGGGAGTGGAGTTTGTGCCATATCTATGGCACAATCTTACCTAAAACACTTTGCATGCACAAAATAGAAAAGCACCATTCACCACTTCAAGGATGTAGAAACTACAAAAGAGTGGAGGGGTTGTTCTGATCACATCCAGAGAGGAAGTTTTGGCTGTGATGTTTGAATGGTGACTAAATTGAAGTCTAAAGTTATGGCAACAGGTTATTGACTTCATTACAGGTCCAGTAAAGGATCCAAGTCAAAGGTACTCTTGATTCTCTACCTCCCTTCAGTACAATAGTCAGAGCTCACCAAACTCAATTCTGAGAGAAGATCAATGTTTTTGTTTGGGTTTTTTTTGGTTGGTTTTTTTTGAGCAGACAGATTCTCAAAAACTTTAGGAAAAAGGACTTACGGAAGTAATATTTAGAATATTACTGCCAAATCTAATCTTTGTGTCATACTAGAAAAGTAATTCAAGTTTTCTGGAGGCCAAAACTGATCAGATAAAATCTGCAATAAAATTTTATGGGTGTGTGCCATTCACTGACATCTCAATCATTTATTGAAATCACATAAAAGTAGAGCTGTCCTGAGAGTTTTTTTTCTTGAACAGGATGAAAGGGTCATTTTTAATGTAAGATATCTGTTAAAAATCCTGCCATAAGGCCAAGTGAGTAGTCATTTTGGCTGCAGTGCTTCCTTTGCTAGGGCATATCCCAACAACCCCCACTCTGCTGATACTATGCCTTTCCTCACAGGGTTCTCAAGACCTGAATGGAAGTCTAGATTTTGACTTTGCTGTAGTGACCAGAGGCTGTTGCTGATCACAACTGTGTTTCTATCATATCTCCCAAATCATTAATTGGCAGTTTTTTTATCTAACCAATACCTAAAATGCTGCTTGACAATAAAAGCAGAAGATATTTCTGTATATTCAGGTTAATGAGTGTCTGTTTCCATTTGCTGTCCTGTATCATCAAGTCTCTAATTATGTGACAAACAAGATCATAAAACAACAACTTTCAAGCTTACTTATATCTACCCTACTTAGGGCCTGCTTATACCAGCTGTTAAATTTAATTGCTGGTTTTTAATGATAAATTCAGGACCTAGGAAAGAGAGAGGATGGAAAGACCTGAACTCATACCTTCAAACTGAACTGAGAGACTTTCTGCTGGGTTATACAAGCTATGAAGACTCCCATTTTCTCCATATTTATATGGCACCTGACAGTGAACCACCATCTAAGGCCTCCAGATTCCTCTTTCCTTTTTCCTGCCATTTGTCTGTGCAATGGGAATGAAGGGAGTATTTAACTCTTTTGAGTTTTTTATTTTACTGACTGATGCTTACTCTGGATTGACAGGTATATTTCTGATTCCTGTCCAGTGTCAACTGGAGGACACTTAGAAGGCTGCACAGTCTTCTAAATCAACCAGAAATATCTGCCATTACTTACTTTTATTTTTAGGTTTAAATAGCAAAATGCTATGTTACTGCGGGAAATCACAGGACAAAATTATTTTCTGTAGTAATCAGTTTTCATATTATTGTTAGTCTTAAAGATATAATTATTTCATTGTATTTTATTATTTTAGTATTAGTAAAGGCAAAAGGAAGACAAGATTTTACTGTCATATAGAATAGAACAGAATTTTCTATTGATCAGTTTTCTAGTAAAATTATTTTGCAGTTACTGTATTTAGGCATGAAGCATGTACCTTGGCCACAAGTAGGAAATGACTGCACCATAACACTTACATTAAATGATCCTGTCTTATTGGATTCATCACAGTATGATTCTACTGTGCTATTTCAGTGGCTTAACACAGGCAGATTCTCCCAAGGAAAACCCAATAATGTATTTCATCCCTGGTGTTTGTTTTCATTTTGCACCAGTGATGGAAATTTTTACTTTACTTTGGTATTTTCCTAAAAGCAAATGGTATATTATATATTATATTACTAACATACCAACAAAACCAATTCATTGATCTTGGCTCACCAGAAACAAACCACACTGTTTATTCCATTATTATAGGATCTCATTCACTAAAGAGAACACAGACATTTTAACTTTCTAGTGAAGGGTGGCCCATGTAATATTATGGGGGTGGGAGGTATTTGGTGCATTTTTAATAAAAATAAAGTATGATGATAACATGCAATTGGAAATCAAATGATTTTGCATCAACAGCAGATAAAAAGAGATGGGCTGATAGGTAAAGCTGTGTGTGGGGGGGTATTTTTTAAACTTTTTTTCTCATTTATTTCATAAGCTGTATTGTGTAAAGGTCCATAGTGCTGCTTTAGAGTGTGATCCTAGCCAGTACAGCACAAATCTCTGGGGACAAAAGTTGTTAGCAGCTTGTTAGGACCTTTAGAATTCAGATCTCTAAAATCATTCTCTGAAAGAGGTGAGCCACTATCTGAAGTAGGGCAGTACAAAATTAAAACACCCCTAATCTTACTTGTCCAGTACTCTCTCTCTCTTCTAGCAGCAGTTCCACTCACTGCTCTATGAGTAGGAGGTGCTATTTCCAAACCCTTAGTATAAAAGAAAAATGCTCAAAGACATATTAATTAATTGAACATAATATCCTTTTTCCTTCCGAAGTATGCTTTCATATCCTTCCAAGGCAATCAGATAACATCATTTAACCACAAACAAACATAAAAATACAAATTATGAAGAAAGACAAAACCCTGCAACATTTTCTCTCCTTTTTCCACCTCTCATTAATTGCTTGGTTCTGGGAGGAAAAGGACTCCAAGCCTGAGCTTTGCACAAAACTCATCCAAGAGTGAAGAGGGCAAGCCGAACACTGAGCCTCTCCAGCTGCCCTGGAGTGAATGGCTTTCTGAGGGGTATGAATGCTTGCTGTCTCTCCCCATACAATGTAGGTGTTACTGCTCACAAGGAGAAAAAAACAAAACAATAATCACTTGAAGGGGAGAGAAGGAATCCTGGGCAGGGGGGCAAGCACAGTCCCTGTGAAGGATAGAAAACCTCCTCTTCTCTGTGAGAGGGGCTGGGCATAAAGAATGAGGCTGGGTGGTGCTCTCTGAGGCTGGAGGCACTGGGGAAGAGATGTTCTGCTCTGAGCGAAATGGGATGAAAAGTGCATATTGTGGTAAAATGGCAGAAAAGCTTCCCAAACCCCAAAAGATAGAGTAGCACATCTGAAGATCCTTACTGCTTCTTCTGGTTTTGATTTCATGCCGTTAATGTATCTACACATGGCTGAGCCATTAATGAAATCATAACCTTGCTGTTTTCCTTAATTCATAAAATTGAGTGCAAAATTAAGTTATTACTGACTTTCCTGTAGGTGGGGTCTGTTTGCAAGGAGAGGAAAGCAGATAGTGATCACTGGGATAACAAGTCTGCACTTTTCTGGGGTTGTGTGACACCTGTACATGTGAGAGAAATCTCATCTCATCTGGAGAGAGGTACAGAGATTCAGAGATGCAGCAGACATGGGGTAACAGGACTTTTCTGTCTTCATCTTCCAGCATTAGTACATCTGATTTTCTTTTTCCAATGTTTGTTTTTCCCCACTTGTCTTTGTATTTACTACACACCTTTGGGAACAAGGGTTCCCAAGAATGGAAGGCAAGCTGGGTGAGATCAGATGCCTGAACTTTTAACTCTGATCTTGTTCAGTTTGTATTTAGACGGTCTGAAGGCCTTTTGCATTAGTTACTTTTGGTCTGAGCAGACCTTTACTCTTATATCAGCACAAAGGGGTTAGGTGCAGTGCCTTCTGTGGCAAAAGCCCTCACTGGGGCTGAGCAAAATCTCAGCTTTTTCAGGAGTGCGGCAACACAAAAGATTTAAGGGGGGAAATCATTAAAAGGGAAGCCCTTTTCTCTTTGGGTTGAATGCAGTAGGGAGATTAAAACTTTCATTTGAGATTTTGTTGTATTCATAGTAGTGAGGCCATGAATAGGTCTAAGTCAGAGCCCACAGTGGTTGTGGTGTGCCCTTTTATTCTCTGGCACATCTTCAGACACAGGTTGTTTTGCACTTGAAAGAGGTAAAAGAGGGGAATGTGGGATTTTGACAGTTGATATTAGCCTCTGAGCTCTTGATGGGGATTTTCTAATTAACCCCAAGGGCCCATCAGGTGGTCAAATGGAATGATTTCTGTCAAGAAGGGCAAAACTGGAATTGTGTATTACTATTATTTTTTTTTTTAAAAAAATAAATTTAAAAAATGGGACAAATACACTGGGGATGTTTTTTAATGACATATATATGATGAAACAAATTATGAGGAAAATTCTGGAAAATTTTAGGGCCTGAATACCTCTAAAACTTGAAATTTCAAGGAAATCTTTCTCCCTTGCAAAGATTTCTTGGCCTTTATGTAATAATAATAAAGCTAATTTAACCAAATGCCTTTTGATCCTGATTACTTCCCACAAATCTTTACCACCGAGACAATCCTAGTTGGCACACTCCCACCCTGTCCTCTCCAGCTTAGGGGACTGGGGGTGGTGAGTCCAAGGGAATCAGGATCTTTACTGCATGGATGCAAGTGGCAAAGCTGATTAGAGGAGCAGCTGTAAAGCAGGAAGGTTGGTCTAAATCTATGATAATTTTGTTCTGCAGAAACCTTGCAAAACTTCCCCATGAAGTTTTAGAAGGCAAAATGTGAGCAAGCCTGCCTGTGTGTGTTGCACTGATTTTAAAGTTTTGGTAATTGCACAATATTGAGGCACATGAAGTTGGAAGGCAGCTGCCCTGGTTGTCCTATCTCCTTCTAAATCCATGGTGCAGGATGGAGGATTAAGATGCTAGGGAAAAAATCTTGAGCCGTGATACCTGTGAATAAGGAAAGCTAACAGAAAGGCATTTAATGTTGGTTTTGTATGCTGCTGAAAGAATGGAATCATAGCTTCACAATATGTGACTCTTTAAAGACATTTGTATGGGATGGAGATATGTATATATCTCTATCTCTTAGGTCTAAGAATCAGTGTACATACCTGAGAGACTTGCTCAAGATAATATTAATTTACGTTTTTATATCTGGAGTATTTGAGAGTTGCAAAGAAATGGAGAAAAAGGCAGAAGGAATATGAAGGAGATGAAGAGGATCCTACTGAATTAATTAATCTACAAGTCATAACAAATCTAGCGGTAAAAGGAGATGTCTTCCTCCATTCTTCTGCTTGTCCTGCACATCAGAGCCAAGGGCAAGAAGTTGCAATGGTTTCATCTTCCAGTCTTGGCAAAAGTAATATGGGACATCTCTGCCTTCTCTGTTAACTCCCAAACTAGAAGTATCCTGTATCCATTTCCCATATCAGTCAAGTTCAAATTTCACAGGATTTGAAACTCATCTGAAAGTAATGCCCTGGGTCAGCCTTAGGTTTGTGCTGGACAGGAACACAGCTGCACTGAGGGGAGGAGTGAGATAACAAAGGTGAATATACATAAATAGTAAGTTTAATTAGTAAAGAGTAAATAAAGTGAAGAAAAAAATAGTAAGAATACTGCTAGCAAAGAGTGGTAGTTGTAGGGAGTAAACAGAAAATTTAAGGATTTCAGAACCAGACCAAATGTTTCAAAACAAAATTTAAAACCAGGCAAAATTTGCTTTCACTCAGAATTGGCCACCAGATGTTTGCTGCGGATCCAAAAATATTGGGTTTTTTTCTTCTTTTTCTGGAATTCAATGAGTGCATTTTGAGTGTACAGAACCAAAAGCTGCAGAGACTGGTATATTTCTGTATTTATTACTTATCTAATGCCTGGAGACAAATAGAGGTCTATGTTCACTTCCATAAAGTAGAATACATGCTCTGACCTCTGCTTCTGCAGAACCATAGTTACTTTAGCAGGGTGTGTGAAATTTTAATTCAAAAGCCTGCCTGCCACACAGGCTGAAAACAATCTCATTTGGCTATCAAGACCCAGGTAAATTTTAAGACTATGTAGGGATAGTGCTTGGCTTGCTTAAAATAGGTGCTAAATAACTGCAAGAAAATAAATGAAATCTAGAAAATCAACTCTGTGAGTGAGCATTTTGAGAAGTCCAATTCCTCTACTTCTGTTAGAAGGAGGTAGCCCCCCAGCAATGGAGATTTTTGGATGTTCGGATGATGTCTGCCTGATTATCATTTAATGGTCTTGAGAATATGAATGAATAGACTTGACTTGGCTCAGGAGCTTTATGCTCTATTTAGCCTGGGACTATTTTAAGAAATCTCATAAAACATAGACATTTATCCATCTTTACTGAAATAAAATTACTACTATTTCTTCTTGCCTAAAACCTGTTGGAAACAGATGATTTTTTTTCCCTCCAATGCTGATCAGCATTGCAGTGTGCATGGACAAGATATTCATCTTGCTGACACATCTTGTTTCAGCTGTTGCTGTGACAAATTGTTTCTGCTACAGTTCAGCTCAAGTGCTGCAGAGGTTTTTTCATAATGATTTTAAATTCTTTTTTGAGAACAGCTTTAAATCAAAATCAAAGCGAATGCTGAAAGGTTGTGTCAACCATGGACAACTTAATGCAGACAGAGGGACAAAAAATCTCAAGGTGGTTCCCAGTCCTCATGAATCTACAGGATCTTCCCGGTTTCTCAGCAGTGTTCTGCACAGTAAGTTTTGTCAGAAGATGTAAGAAAGGAATGTTTCCTCTTGGAAATGAAGGATTTGGCTTCTGAAAAAAAATCCCATGTCCACTGTCTATCAATGAAATGCATTGTTTGAGAGCTGGCCTGTGTATTTTATGAACACTCCAGTGTTTCATCACCACTGACTGCTTCAGACTGAGATAAAATTTCATATGTTTTGGTAGAGGTGGAGAAAATAATACTGACATTATGATGATGACAATGCTATGAAACATTAAAGGCAACCACATGCTCACTCTAAACTCATCAATTTTCTCCTCATGCTTAAGAAAAGTGTAAAGACCCTATCTCTACTTGGAATGATTTATTAGGATAGAGTTATCATCCTGTACTCACCCAAGAGCTCACCAAGGCACTCCATATTTATGGGCGCTTTCTTTCCACTTGGTGGCCCTTGGTTCTGTAATATGTTCCTCCCCCAGCTTGTCACTCTTGGTGTAGATTTACTTCAACTTTAAACTAACAATGTATGAAGAAAAACATCTATTGGTTCACAAAGTATCATCCCAGTATCAGAAAGGAAAGCTTGGGAGTGGCTACAAGTTCTCTTTTTCTCACAGTGAGTTTGGAAAAAGCCATGGACTTGTGATTATGAACATTTGAATATGTCATGCCTTGCCAATTAACAAGATTCATTTTCTCCCACACAAAAATTTGTCAGCTGCTTTGAAAGAAGCTGGGAAGAAGTGGAACATTTTCTAATTCCTCTTCCATCCTTCTAGACCAAGGAGACTTCATTCCATTTCTGTCCCACAGGTGTCTCCTCTGTGTTGTCCCATGTATTTGCAGAAGTAAAAGCCCTGAGAAATGTCAAACCTTACAGGAAGAAATATTTAAAAGGGAATTTCAAAGTAGAAACTCTTCAACTTCCAGAGTCTTTTAAGTAGTGGTGGAATCAAATTGTAAATGATGCTTACTTAATGCTTTAGCTGTGGAAGTTTGAATATTGCTTTAGCAAAAGGTTCTTGTCACTATTAGTTTTTTGTGGGATATAAATTCATCTGCTTTCATACTTTTTATGTTCATTCTTTTTTCTCGGTCACTGTCACACAGTGCAGAAGGGTGCTTATTTGTAAAATTTATTTATTTTCTTTGTGTTTACAGAAGGAAATATGCAATGGCATCTGCTCTAGAAATAGTTTGGGAAAAATAATATCAGTGTATTCTCAGAGCAGAAAATTTATGGATAGTGTGTTTTGTCCAATTCTGACATTCATGTGTTTTTTTGAATCCTGCTTTTTCTGGCACCCTTCTGTCTATAGCAGTTATTAGACTTCCTGAATTAACTTAGATAGCTTTTAGTAAGAACTAAAACCTCTCAGAAATTAAATTGCTTTTCTTTTCTCCCCTGAGCGCCACATTCTGATAATCTTTTTGTAGCTGAAACAAAGTTTATTTTACATACAGTATCTATGCCTCATGTATATTGTGTCCTTTTACACAATACTTTCTGATTATAAGGGCTTATTCAAAGTTTCTGCCTTAATCACTGACCCACCAGGAGATTAAGGCTCATCTCTAGAGTATTTGGTAAACCAGCTAATTGTGGGTGAAATCAGAGGGCATTAGAGGAAGCTTTGAGAGCTTGAATAGCTTTTAGGACAGGGGAGAGTGGCAGCCGCTGCCTGACAAAAAATGCTGAGGCCCCTGGATGCTGTTTGCTGGTGTTACCCTTACAGATTAGTTCTTACTTCTGTAGGGTGTCTGGTCTGACAGTGCTTTCCATTACTTCCCTTGTACAGCAAAGAAATTCAGTTGAGAATTTGTGGGCCTTCTCTTTCTTGTACGCGATCTACGGAAAATTATTGGTAGCTTTGAATTTTCGTGCTGGGATAAAGCAGTGGAGCAAAACATCAAAATCTATATAAATGTGCCTAATGTGCTTGTGTAACGTAAAGGTGATGGTGCTGTGTATGCAGATGGGTATGCGCGGAAGCAGATGAGGGCTGGGATGGGGAGAGGGACAAGGCCTTTAGACAAGGACATAGAGTGACAGGATGGAGGAAATTACTTTAAGGTGAAGGAGAGTGGATTTAGATGAGATATTCAAAGTAAGTTCTTCCCCATGAGGGTGGTGAGGGACTGGCACAGGTTGCCCAGAGAAGCTGTGGCTGCCCCATCCTTGGAAGTGTCCAGGGCCAGGCTGGATGGAGCTCTGGGCAAGCTGGTGTAGTGGAAGGTGTCCCTGCCCATAGCAGGGGAGCTATGTGATCTTTAAGGTCCCTTCGAACCCCATAGAACCTTCTGTGGTTCTATGAAATATGTAAGAATGCCTGTAGAATTAACAGAATAAAAAAATTATTGCATAATGGATCACTCTTAGGGATAAAAAGCTGGCCTTAAACTTCCAAAAATATATCTACAATCACAGCTCAGTTCTAAGTGGGTTGAGGTAGGGCCTGCTTCTCTATCAGAGCAGCCACAAGAGGGCAACATGAGCATGAGCACAACAAAGAGTGATGCTAAGGAAGAAATCGGTGATGTAAAACATAACTTGCCATTCCTGCAGCATTTGTTCAGCTTGCCTTGCCTTTAGCTCATGTGCGGGAGGACAGAACTTCTTCCTGTTCAGCATTTGCCTTGTGCCTTGGGGAGCTACTTCAAGCCTGGGGGAGGTAATGCATGACTGTCTTACATGGCAGTTTCACTCCTGCTTTCTCCAAATGCAGAGGTTGTGTAAGATTTGGGATCTGAAGTGGTGGTGCTGCTTCTCTATAGCTTATGGCTGACCTTTATATGTGAAATACATCTGCTTCTGTAGCCTTCTGAATATTTCAGATTGCAAGAAAATAGTCTTGGTCCTCAGACCTGTACAGAAAACCATTAAGAGGTGACTTCAACTAAAAAGAGAACAAGAAGGATTTATGATTTTAAAAGAGTAGAAGTATCATGGCAACTGCCTGAAAATCAGCCCTATGTTGGCTTGTCTAAGAAGCTCAGGAAAGTATCCCTACCAAGGAAACATAAGGATGCATCAGACTGGTGGCTGTTTCTGGAGAGCAGATGAAAACTGGGCCAGGGAACTGCAGCTTTTGTTTCAGGGTCCCTGCCCAGAGACTTAATGAGAAGCAAACCTGTGGGAAACCAAGTGCTGCCTTAAAACAAAACTGACGCTTAGGTTTGTATCAGCCTGCAGCAACTGAACCATGGGGAAATATAGTAATGCAATTATTTTCCCCTTAATGAATATGGACTTGAGCTTTTGTGATGTAAAGTCTTGAAACCCGAAGAAGTGGTAGGTTTGCCTGTGTTTTCAGTAGCTGCAGCTGAGCTATCCAGGGTATGGGAGAGAGTCTGTGACTGTGTGACCCCTTCCTAAGTACTTGTGCACCTGATGCACAGATAAGAGACACATAAAGATGAGTGTGTTCTGTCTGCCTGGGGAAAAGATACCTTTGTGGAAAATCTGAAATCAAGAAATTCATGTAAGACTGAAAAGCTGTAAGAAACTGCAAATTTTTACTAGGATTTCAAAGAAATAGCTGGAAGTATTTCCTGCCCTGATAAATTTGAGTTAGGAGAAACTGTGTTAATGTTCACACTTTCGGCATGGTCATTGTGATGCTTTGCAACCACTATTTTAAAATCAGGGTGTGTCCTTAATGGAAAAAATAATTTAGGAAAGAAAACAGGAAAGAATGTATTTTCCTGGGGTACCCTTAGAGGAGATCCTGCCTATGTGAGTGTCTAAAGTTACTATGATGGATACCCTTTCCTGCAAAGCAATCCCATCTTGAGGGGGGTAGTACTCCTATTTATGACCAAGTTATCCACACTACTGGTCTATGATGAAAGCTAGGTGCTGGTCAGAAGTGGTCAGGACTTGTGAGCTTTGCTCCTTAGCAGAGAAGTCTCTGTCCCCAGGCAGAGCATACTGACACACAAATTAGGGGAACACTCTTCATGGGGAAGAACTCCCAATGACAGGAGAGCTTGACTTAGCCAAGTGCCCTCCCCAGTTGGAGGAGATCCTGGCAGGCTCTTACAGTAAAGTGTTCACCTTTATTCATTCTCTTCAGTTTGCCTTCTTGTTTAATTTAACTTAGTGTTTCCCGTACTCTTCTGGTTTTAATTTTAGCCTTTAATGTTACTCATGGAACTCTTAATGTAATTAATGTTTCAACCAATTCTTGTTTATTTCAGGAACTGCCCAAGGTAGTGTCACATACAACTGTTGGACCAGGTGTATTCATTCATTTATTTATTCACCTGGCCTCTCTGTGGGAGCAAGATGTGTGAAGATCCCACTGTAGCTGTAGGACCAAATCAGGAGTGCCAAGAAAATGGGGAATATGGGCCGTGGAGCTTCCAGATGGCCCTTGCTAGTTTGTGGGGAGCTCTGGAAAAGTGATACCCTGTTTATCCATACTCCACCTTCCTGTTTTTGTGGCAGCAAGAAGCTCAGATCCATTGTTTTCCATTTTTATATAGCCTTGCAGACACTCTTTCGTGTCAGGTTGAAAGATGCATCTCAACTGAATATGACATATGAATATGAATATGGAAAGCATTAATGAACCTAATACACTGTCTCTTCATATCTTAATTATTTGTGTTACTATTTCCCTTTGCCCTTTCTCCCTGGGCATCTATTTGATGTATTCATGTGAAGAGATGTTTTGCAAAGAGGGAGGAAAAAATGTTCACCTGTTCAAAAAGCTGCCACCAGGACACAGATACAAGCAGAGATTCTTTCTGTCATCACCACATTATTTTCCTGAGCACACTGTAATTTCATCAATTTTCCATGCTTATGGTCATGAATGCTTGACATTACCATGTCTTTGAATTAACAAAAAAGAAATTTCATGGCTTAAGATTTCCCTAGAAGAATAGCGAAAGCGTGAAAAGCCAGCCAAATTGCAGAGCACTGCAGTGTCCTTTGTTCCACAGCAAGATGGTGTTGTGGAGAAATTTGTATTGTATGTTTTGGGTTGGTCACCAGTTACACGTTTAGAACAAACTAGAAGTCACACAGTTTTTTTTCCTACTTTAACTATTTGCTAGTTTTCATCTGAGGGGTGGTTTATTAGATTTCAGAGTAAATGTGATTAAATGTTTCAGATTAATTGTTAATGAAATGTTTAAGGCTTCGGGTATTTGGAAGGCACATAAATGTTTGCAAGGCTGGATCTTAATCATCTTGGAGGTTGGACTAGAGGATCTTTAAATGTACCTTCCAACCCAAACCATTCCATGAGTCTACCTTCAGGCAATTTGAATAAACATGGGGTTGTGTTGGTTAGTGCTAGGCAAAGATGTAACTCCAAATATTTCTAGGTTAGAGATTTTTCCGATACATGACAGGGACCATCAGCAAAGAGCATCCTAACAAAGAGGCAGGTGGGTTTTGATGGGTACCATGCTCTTTACATTACGATGGAGATTTCATCTTCCAGGCTGGTCTGGCCATTACCTGAGTCCTTAATAATGAACAGGATGTTTCTAAGTGACCTTAGAAAACTTCAGACTTCTTATAGCTCAAGTTACGTGTTTTCTTCTTTGCTAATCACACAGAGGTGATGATGATGAGTCAGGGTTGCGCTTGCACTTTCCTGTGACTCTGTGAAGGGAGTACATGACATTGTTTTTGTACATGGTGAAATATGTATCCTGATTGGCTGACACACGGAGTAAACTGAGCCAGGCTGGGAGAACTTTCTTGTCTATTTTTATGGAGAATGTGGAAGCCACAGTAGAGCCTATAGAGTCTTGTTTGCCAGTGGGGATGTGGTAATGCAAATATGCTTTCCCAAGCCATCAGACATTTTTGTGTCAAAGAACGGCCAAGAAAAGTTAAGACCTCAATAAATCATTTTTAGAATGTGTTACACTTCTTGTTTGCTAACTCTGAGGATGCTGAGTGTTTCTAGTAGAAGTTATATTTAATTAACCAGTTGATGATTGAACAGGGAAATTCTTTTAGCTGGTCATAAAAAGTAAGGTCTGAGTAAGAGGAAGAAGTGGATCTGGCTCTTCTGAGGCAACAACATAGACCCAGAAAGTGTGAGGCAGAGACCACTGGTCTGTTTGCTGTTAGCAAATCGCTGTGTATTTCTTTCTATGGAGCACTTCCAGTTGAGACTGGAAGGATTGGAGTTGGCTGCCTCTGCTGCTGTGCATTCATAACAAGGACCAACTTCATACAGGTCAGCAGTTCCTAAAACATAAAGCTGGAGTGAGCAAAAGCATTGCAGAACCTAACAAATAATTCCCATGGGAACACTTGAGCTACAAAACTGCACAGAAGTTTTACTCTCTGTGAAAATTAAATTAAATCAGACTTCCATATTCATTCCTCTTGTCTGACAGCTGAACCTTAATTGGTGTCCTGTTTCTTCCCTTTCCATAATCTTTCAACACAGTGCAAAAAAAAAATTGCTAATGGAAAGCATGAACTGGTCAGACACCTACTCCTGTGCTATACTAAGGATAATGTCACCAAAATATTGTTAGGGACAGTAGGAAGAGTGAGGTTTTACAGATGGCTGTACAGATCTCCACTACTCACAGAGCTTTTGCTTCAAAGTCTGCAGTTACCACGGCAAGGATTTAATACTATCCCAGCTGAATAAGTGGCTGATATTTCATTTAGGCTGATACAACCAGATTTACCTCTGTCTTGTGCATTCACTTGGAATTGCTTCTTATTGGACTTAGTGGGAGCAAAAATTTCTAGGATCAACAGGTGGGAACACTTCTAGAAGTATTTTGCAGATGCTCGCTATAAAACCATGAGTGTTTGTTATCTACCACATCTGGTATGATCTCAAGGAGTACTGGCTGCTTGGGAATGGGATTGTTTTGGTATTTGGGAATAGAATATGCTGGCATAAAGAGCTCTGGGCACTGTAGGGGGGGAATGGAGGATCACTCTCCACCTCTCCCTTGCTCCCCATCGCCTTTCTTTTTCTCATCCTTCCACTACAGTGAGAGCAGCAAGGCAGGGATTCACCCCATCCTGGATTCTGGTCTGGAATGATAATGGCTGAGATGTGACTCCACAAACACAGAGGAGGTAAGCAGGTTGTTCAGTCATTGCTGAAGCAGGGGAGCTTGAATTGATAAGACGTAGGTTTAAAAACATGTCTTAAGTCTCCTCAGATTATTTAGGGTCCCAGTAATTAAGATTTTTATTGATCTTTCTCAGCTCTGGTAACATCTGTGGAAGTATGCACAGTGCTACTTGAAAGTCACTGTAACACAGTAAAGTACATAAAAAGTATGCAATTAGAAATGAAAATGTCAATGAAAGTGTGACATTACAAAAAGGAAAGAAATATATTCTTTTTATAGCAATTAACTAATAATTTTTCCATGATTTATGGTTAATAATAGTATGAGCTACTTGTACAAGTGGAAACATAGACTTAAGCAGCACAGTGATATTCTAAATCAACACACATGAAGGGGTGCTGTCAGCAAAGCATAACCAAATTAAAAATATACATATTGAGAAAAGTCCTTGTGTTTTACATTTTAGAGACAAACATGAAGATTTTCAGGGGAAAATGAGTCCATCCATTAGGATGGTGTTTCAGTTGAATCTTTGGAACAATCTGATCAGTGGGGAATCACAGCACTGCTAAGTTGCTCTTTGCTACTGCGAATGTTTGTTCCACTTCCCATGTTCAAAGCAGAACTTTTGCTTTGAACAAAAGCTTCTTCAATCCAAATATTTATGTCAAAAGTGAATTCTGCCTGGTTTATCTCCTTGTGTAGTAGAATGCTACAGATGTGACCTCATCTTTATCAATTTCTTTTAATTATGAAGTTCACTTTTCTCTTATTTTATTTAGTATATTCCTCTCTATTTATTTCCTTTTTGTTGTAGCAAGGCCTGAATGTATACTAGACCGTGTTTTTCTGTATGTTCTAGTAGAGAAAGATAATTGTTTATTTTTTGGGGGGCATTTGCAATTTTTGCAGTTAAAAGTTATTTTTAATAAATATTGCAGTTAAAAGAATTGCTTACCTTTATGTATATTATTTGCACACTTGTAATTTGTGACCTTCACTTGAATTTCACATCTCATATGAACTTGAAGGTCCACAGGGTCCTGAATTTTTAAATTATTATTATTATATTATTCATGATTATAATTATTGCTTACTGACTTCAGCAGTTTAAAACAAGAACAGGATTTGAAATGAACTTTACAGTCTGACAATTCCATACCCTTGCACACAGTAGAGACCTGTTGTTGATTATCAGCTTTGCCAACTTTTCCTTTCTTTTTGACTACTTCATGTACACATAATGCCTGTGCTTCATAAAATATTCAAAGTTTCAAAAAAGATGTTTCACTGCTGCCTAATGACTTTATCTCATGATAGGCAGAATGACATCAGCAGTGTCTGAGAAACATAAAGTTGTGTGGGTTTGGGTTCTCTTTTTTGTTGTTTTGTTTGCGTGTTTTGTTCTTTGTTATTTTTGAAAGAGTTTTGTGAGGTCTATTAATTTCTTTTCTTCTCCCAAAAACCACAAAGATATAAAAACTCCACTGAAAAGTATTAAAACTCCTCAAGTCTAGAATGATCCAAATAGGAGATTTTTGGCTGTTTCTTCAGGTTCTAAAATCCTGTGACTTGAAAGACAGTTTTGTGGAAAAGTTTTGTTTAGTACATTTAATAAGTTTAATTTAATTTGCTTTCATTAATTTGATTAATTTGAAGCAAAAGCTGTAAACCTCAATGCTAATGCACCAAGAGAAGTGCTAAAGCCCACAATCAAGAGATCAGCGAGGCTAATTGAACCACAGTATAAATGAAGGGAAATCTGTCCTAATTTCTTGGAAAAGATCTTATAATTTTACATTGGTGGTGTGATTTGAGAGAAGAACTAGAGGAATTGTCTCATATTCATTGTATTGCCTGGACAGTGGCTCTGAAGGGGTGTAACTATTCTGCTTAGGCTGCATTTTATGTGGCTCAGCCTTCAAATGCTGAGCTAAACTTCATGCTGCCTCTGTGATGGTAACCTCAGAACAGGGGGCTCCCTATGGAAAATCACCCCTTGCATTTCCAGCCCTGCTGTGCCCCATTCTGAAGGCTGCTCTTGCCATAAACTAGCCCTATATCAGGACTTCCCAGAAGTAAATGTTTGAAGAAGCTGCAATTACTTATAGTCTCTCAGACTTCATAATTTTCAAAGCAGGCTGTCATCACACCAACACTCCCATAAATTCTGCAGTGTGCTCATCCAAGGACATGATTTCAGACTACAGCCACTGTTTTACTGCTTTGTAAAGGCTGTAGCACATTTTAGATATAGTAATAACAGTAACAGTAACAATAAAAATAACAATTACTTTATTCTTCCTTTGTAGAATACCCTGGGTCACAGGTGTGATGCTATAATACTGATTTGCATACTGATTATGCTGTTCTTTTGCTCTCAGATATAATGAGACCAGAGGCAGAGAAGCAAAACCTGCCCCATGTTTTACAGAGTATTGAAATATACTTGAAGAAAGCAGAAGATGAAAAGAAATAGAGGTAGATGTTGGTTCTCTGATGTACTCAATGCCTCAGTGTCTCTGCTTTTATGAAATACAAGAGAAAACAATGTGAAGTTTTTTAAACTTCTGGATAGTAACACCTCTCTATTTAAAAGCACAGCCAGCCCAAGTGGCAATGGTTTATATTATGGTGCTGGTAGGGAAACCCAGAATATATTTGCACTCATTTGCTGGCACTTCCTAACAATTAGTTAGTGGTTAACAATTATCATGGTCTGATATTTTTGTTGTACCGGCAGAAATCAAATATATGTGGGTGAGCCACCCCTAAATGTAGCTGTAAGACTGAGAAATTCAGTATGTTAGCATGAAATTATCTCAGTCTACAGCCAGAAAATTACAGGACCGAGATGGAGACTTATTGCATAATCAGTTCAACGATATTTCATCCATGGGTTTTATCAAGCTGTAGGACAGGCATATCTGTTGTAATTATATATTATATTTGTAATGTGACACGTTAATGAAATGTGTCACTACACTGGTGTTAGGATCCATTTCATTAATGCAAAAGACTTTTGTTGTATGCTTTACATTTGGAAACAGATTTAAGTATTAAGTGGCTAATGTCTGTAGCTGGGAATCCTTTCCGAATTTGTAACACTGACCAGAACAGACCACATTACACTCTCCAAATGGTGCATTTTTGCATTTGAATGTCTGAATTATCCTGGTTTCTTAGAGACGACCACAACAGCAACATCTTAAATCCTCAAAATATTGTCCGCTTCATTGAATGCTCATGATCTAAGCATATGTGTAATTATTCTGTAATTCTCCCCAAAATGTGATTCCTTGGAAATGCATACTAGATCTCCCCTATTGTATCTGCAATGACTATTTCTTTGTGCCTGCTTCTTTAAGTACGGTCACAAGGAAGCCTGTGTGCCTTGGTGCACCGCATGTGTAATGATGATTTTTTTTTTCTTCTCCCCCCACTCCCAGTACACCCATGAGGAGGAAAAAAAACAAACCAAAAAGCTCCACCAGAAACCTGCTTTATTTGTTTCAGGGCACAGAGCAAGGTCACAAAAAGACCATTATGATAGTACATACAGCAGTAATCTTCTGACAAGAAGCAGGCCTAATACCAAGCACAATGGGCTTAGGGTTAGGCAAGTATACAAAATTAGAATTTGCAAGAGTTACCAAACCTGGCTCCCATAACATATGCATGTGCACACTTTGGCAGAGGGCAAAGGGGAATCCCATGTACCTTAAGCAGATTCTCAACACACACCATGCAACAGGGAAGATGGTTTTTCAGAAATTGCTGTTAGTGCAAAACATACATATGCTTAAAAAGAAAATCCCATGTGTCTGCAGGAAAAATTCAATTTTGTTAATTTTAAAATTACAGTTTATTCTATAAGGCAAAGAAAATTTATATGCATTTTTTACTGAACATTTACTTGCTTTTCAATCACAAGAAGAAAGTTCTTTGGCAAGAGAACTGTTGCAGACACCAGAGGTGCAAAGGCTGAGATCTCATTAAATGTTCTAGTTCACAAGTGCTTTTACCAGTCCATCTTTAACAGCTGTATGTAAGATTTGACTTCTAAGTCCTTTGTAATAGTTTCTCTTAAAAGCTTCCATTGAAAAAAAAAAAAAAAAGCTTTCTGGGTCTTTATTTGATAAAACTTAATAGTTAATTCTTTAATTTCAAAGGAACAAAATTTAATCAGAATCAGAAATACATTAAAACAATGGATTATTAAATAAAATCAAGTAGTTACAAAACATTCTGCAAGTTTTGATCTCTGTATATATAGAAGTGTTCCTTGTTAAATATATTTTTCTCATATTTTTCAGGTTAAAAAAACCTAAAAAGGTGTGAAAACATTTTATGGATAGATACAGGAAGATTTTTCTGAGGAGGCTTTATAAAATTATGCTTGCTTGTTTCTCAAAACAGGTATTATTTGGGATAAATACTATGAAAAATCTTCCACACTAAGAAAGGTACATACTTAGAGGGTTTTTTTCCTTTTTATCCTAAAAAACTATAAAGCTCTAGGTCGAGAAAAACAGATTTAGCTGGAGAAATAAAATAAGCAGTGATACATGTAAAGAAATTTGAGTGTGCTGAGGAAATTAAAGCTGTTTAAAATAGTTCCTGCATTGACTCAATGTGAGAACTCTTAGCAAGTGCTAAGAGTTTGGCCCTTGCACCATTTCACCTTATATTAATGAACAATTTGAGTATTAATGTATTTTCATTTTTTCCCTGATAGATTTTCACAGTTAGAATTAAAGTGCAAAATACATTTCTAGGGTTCAACCAAGAAAGAAGTCACAAGATTGAGGAGCTGCCAACAAATGGTTTAGTATCGCTCTGGCTTTCACTTTTTAATTGAAAAAGTACTGTTTTGACTGTGTTGAACAGAAATTGGCTGAGCTAGACTGTTGCAGTTGAATTATTGTCTGAGGCACTATAATAGTGTTAAACCCAATGGGCGAGTTCCTCAAGCCCTCCCCAGAGATGGAGAGGTTTCCTCCACACACTTTCCTCCTGGTGGCAGCTGTCAGGTTTGTCCTTCATTTCCCACCAAGCTGAGGTGGAATTCCAAGGCAGGAATTTGTACAAAGTACCTGTGGGATTCACAGTCCTGGTGCAGCTCTCTGAAAACCATGGACTCATTAGGCACAAACCTCTTCTCTGCCAAAATAGGCATTTCTGCAGAACATGGTGGTGGTGTGGCACCTGAACTGGCAAAGCCATTCAAGGAAGGCAGGAGGAGAGTTCCCAATACAAGGATATAACAAATTCCAACCATATAAATTTGGTCTGTGAGATAAAATTCTGACCTTGTGAAGTGGATTGTGAAATGCTGAGTGACTTGAAGATGGCTTGGATTTTTCTTGGAGTTCATAAGACTACTCCCTGTTTAAATAAAACAACTGGGACTGAGAGCTCTATGTGTGTCACAGGACTGACGGACAGAAATGGGAACATATAATTTACTTTTTAGAGCAAGAAACATCAAAATCAATACATCAAGGGCAAGAGTGAGATTTTTGTTATGCAGTCTAGATATGTTTTTATTGTGAAATGAAATAGTGACTGAGAAATTACTTTCATTTTAATAGCGCAATTTTTCATTACCGCATTCCTCCTCTCATACTTTCCCCTATATCATTATTTGCAATATCCTTTTCCTAAAACCCTGAAACATCATCTGAATGAAAATTATCTGAACAAGTGAGGAAAGTACCTATAAATAAACATTTGGTAGGGAATCTTTGCTACTGTGTGAATATTGATGGCAAAAATTTTAATGAGGCCAGCCTTGGGTTTTAAAAGAAAAAAATGTTGATTGTAAATCAGGAAAATGTGCTGGACTTTCTAAGCTCCGAGTTGGCAACAGCTTGTTGAGAGTAAATCCTCTCATGGAAAGTTTTGCTAATCTGAATAAATTCAATTTCAAAATCCTTCCTTGATCTAAGCTTGCTTAAGCTCTTACCAAGGCCTAAGGACCCTGAGGGTCAATTCCAATAACAAAAGATAAGAAAAATCTGCCCTTTCTCATATCTCTTTGTAATACACTATAAGCTGTTACCTCACTGCAAAAAATCTTTGGCTGTAATGAAGTCGCCTTTTGATACTTGTTGAGGATGAAGTTCAATGTTTCCCACCCTGGTGCCTGTCGGCACTGCTGCCACCCAGCACCAGTGTCTCAGAACCTGCCTTGCTGCTTCCCTCTGCAGAAGTCCTTGAAACCACTACACAGCTCTAAGAAAATATATTAAATGGAGCTTTACAAAATAGAAGGGGGAAGGGTGGGGGAGGGAGGGGGTGTGTGGAGGGGTGATGGTGCTAATTGATACCAGGCTGGGCAGTCTGCACCCTTTTTTATTTAATAAATTAAAAATTCTTAGAGGAGAAAGTTCAGCTCAAAACCCAAACAAATTCTGGGGCTGGGATGTGATTCAGAGTCAACTCTGCTGCTGCTGAGCAGGTGCACTACAGATACCTGTTACTTCTGGATGTTGCATGAATGAATCTAAAAGTGAGAGATACAAACAGAACTTGTGGTTGGTTTGATTTTTTTCCCCAATAGTCCTCTATTGCATTTTCCTTTTAATTTAGGCATTTTTATGCTGAGCAGTCATTTATGTAAGACTGTTAGACCTCATCTCTTTGCAAGAATTGGGTAAGTAATTTAAAAATCACCAACACTGGAGTTTTTGAATAGATACTGGACAGTTATAAACTGGTTGTAATCTTGGGCAAATTAATCTTGTTGACTGTCTTGGGCAAAAATGCTCCCCAAATCAATTTTGTTATGATACTTAAATTTATAAGAGGAAGTACCAGAAGGATTTAATCTCTTGTTCAGATATTCTATCACAACACATAACTTCAGACAGCAGAGAAGGGAATGATTACATGAGTAAAGCTCAAGAGTGAGTAAAGCTATTTGCCTCACATCTTTACTATTTTTCCTATTTCCTTTATTAAATTTTATGTATTAAACTGACTTCTGTCTCTGTAACTTAGGTTTTAAAACCATCATTTAGAGCTAAAAAATATTTGTGTCCAAAGTTATTCAGTGAGACAAATTGTGTTACTAGTTATTACCCAGCTATTCTCTACTAGTTATGTAACCAGCTATTCTCATGGATTGGATAATTTGTTTAAAGTGGTGCTTTTTGTCAGAGCCACAGCTCCTGGAGTCATATCATTGCATAAGGATATCGTCTTTCATTAAAAGAATCAGTCCCACTGGAAGTCAAGAGAAAAGATGAAAAATGGCTTAAATATGCTAGAATGCTATAATTTTGAAAGTCAAATAAAATATCCATTGTAAGTTTTAAAGAAGATGTAAAATAAAGTAATTGCTATGTGATATCTGAAGTTTTGCAGTAGCACAACTAATTTGTGCTTGTACTTCATCTAGCATCCTTTTTTCCAAGTTCTCAAATATCTTAAAGTCATTGCAAGCAATTTGTCACATGCAAAAACAATATTAAGTGATTAAACAGGAAGGACATTGATTATGGAATTGACTGATCATGGGGCACGTGAGTTAACATGACTGATATTTCTACATTCCATTTCTGTCATTTTTTTAGTTTCCTCGGCTTTTAGTACTATTTGTTTTAACATCCTTCTATCGGATCTGCTTGCACTACAGGTTATTTCCTTCCACCCACATTTCTTTTGCAGCTCAGCCATCCTCAAGTGACAAATACAGGGTTTAATGAAACTTAATTTGGGATTAAACTTTTTAATAGGATAATTATTTCCATTGTCTCTATGGTACATCCATGTCTTTACTGAAGAGCTTTTTTGGTGCCTTAAAATGTTTTTCTGTCAGATATACAGTGCAGTTGTTATTGTGGAGTGATCATATTGAAACTATAACCAATTTTGTTTTCCAGTGCCAGTTTTGTTTTCTGATTTTGAGCTGAACATGAATAGTAAGAAAAATCACTTTGCCTTGCTGTTTAATGATTCAGGGAGTGTCCTGGAGATCAGTTTATACAAAGCAAAAATAGCATTACAGCTGAAAATGATGATTTTTGTGCAGGCAAACCTGGGTAAGTGATGTACTTTTCTTTATTTTCAGTTCTTTTTTGTATCGGACCAATTTCTTTTAAAAAAATATCAAAAATTATGCAGGAATGCAGGCAAACACAGACATGGTTCCTTACTAGGGATTTCTTTGTTACATGCAGATGAGATACAAGAAGCTTCTGTCAGTGGCAATTCAGTGTCATGATTAAACACCTAAACCTGGGTATGGTAAAACATCAGCAGACTTTTATAATTTTCTGTGGGCCACAGGTAACACTTCTGTAATGTCACTACACTTTCAAAAATTGCAAGAATTAGCAATGAAAGTTGAAGAATTCACTTTCTGGTTTCTCCTTTTCAGTGGATGCGCACATTAGGTTTCTATTTCTAAAACTTCTGTCACGTAGAATTAATTTTTGAAGACAGACCTTGGTCAATAGAAAAATCATTCCTGTTGTGGGTGTGACAGGATCATGCAAAGAGCTGTATGATTTTATTTCCTCCCATTAGTTGCTGTATTGAGGCAAGAGAATGGACTAATTGACCTTTCAAGCTCCTCAGTCTCAGCTCAGAAATCTCTATTTTTTTATTATTCTTTTTCTAGTCCCCAGCTCTTGGACTCATACAGTTACAAAGAAGTTGCTGCCTTCTTTCTTTTTTCATTTAAATGTATGCTTTTGGCTCTTTTGACTGTGAAATAAATCTTGAAAGATTTATTGAAGGTGTTTTTTAGGAGCAAAGATCAAAAGGCAAATAATAAGAATACATATTTTTTTAAAAAATATCTATTTTTGAAGGCAGTCTCTAATTTTCATTACTGAGTGTACAGATTAGATGACATGGTAATATTTACAAACAGATTTTCTTATCATTTTATCAGTTCTGTTTTCAAGTAAAAGTAGTATTATTAAGTATAAGGATTAATGAAAAATAATCCTTTTTTCCACAATGTGGACTGGAAAAAGATTTGATATAAACTAGACAGGGTAAGAAGCCAAAGGTTGATTTGCACCTAGCATGTTCAGTACTCATCTTCTGATACAGAGAAATAACCAGACCCTAGAAAAGCCAGGAGCGCTGTTGCCAAAGTAAAACGTATATCTACAAATGAGATTTATTTTCAGCAGTAACCTCTAGTTCTTCTCTTTTTTCTTTCCCCATGAACTCCCTTTCAGGGCCTCTTCCCTGGGACTGTAAATCCATGAATTTTTCTTTCAGATTCAACATACTAGGAGTTTCTTACATTTTCCTGCAATGTGTTGATGTTTGGGAAAAACAACAGGCATGAGTACTCAGAAAATTCAAACTTGACATGAACCATAGATTTCAGTGAACCTTAGATACTGTTTGTTCTTTGCAGCTCATTTGGCCTTCCAATATAACTTGTCTTATAACTTCTTTCTCACTGTGCTATAGTCATTGTTTTTTACTTTTTATTCTGAGATTTTGGGAAAATGCACAAAGACCTGATTCTCTCTAGAGGTCTTTTATATGTGCATAGATCCCTTACTCATGAAAGTGCAGTTCCTCTTGCATCTCAAGCAAAATTTAATTACTTTTTTGTGACATCTCTCTTGAAATTAATGCTCTGTGTTATGGAAAATTCATTTTACTTTTCCCTTATCCTAAATAAAAGGAAAGCAACAGCGATCCCCAGATGGTAAAGTAAAAACATATCAGGCAGCACTCAGAACCCATCCCTGAAGTCCAGCATGATTTTCATGTTGAGCAAGAGAGGTAGATACCAGGAAGTTATTTAAACTGTATTTTTAATGACACTTTCTGTGTTAATTAAAAAAAAATTGCACTGTTAGACCCCTAAGACATTAATTTGGCCATCAGTAATGCAAGAAGATATGAAGAGGAGCACCATAGCAAACAGGGATGTCTCTTACACCAAGTTTTTAGGGCCAGAAGTGTTGGGGAGCACTGTCAAAGCTTTTTCATTAATGGTATTAATGGCAAATAAAGGCAAAGCTTCTCCATTAATGGTATTTATGGCAAATAAAGACTGCATTCATCAGTCAAAAACCCACCAGGACAGTTGTCCAAGCTCCCTGTCTCAAAGGCCTTTATAGTAAGAGAAATAAGCACACCTAAAGGTGTGTGACTCATCAGCACAGGCTGACATTTCAAACAGAACAGAGGATAACAGCCTAAAAGAAGACATTTTTCTACAGAACAGGCCAGTTCAGATTGTCAGTCTGTCCTAAGACCTCAGAAGGTAGCAGGTGAATCTCATGCTAAAGTCTTTGCTGATGAAGATAGGTAGATTCTTTTTTTCAAGCAGAGACTATATGCAGGAAAAGCCAGACAAGCCCTTTTGAGTAATTTTTGAGCATTTTGCAATTAACCCTGCAGCTTTGATGTACTTCATTAGATCAGGTTTTACACTCAATATAAATATATATTTATATATATATATATATGTGTGTGTGTGTGTGTGTGTGAATATATATTCCTATCATATAGTAAGAAAGCATTTGGGCTCATAAGGCTTACTTCAGTTTATTGTTGACAATTCATGTAAGCTCAATGCACATTCCTTAAAAAATCAAAAAGAAATTGTAGCATAAATGACAATCTTGTACTTAAACTTGAACTGATGAGTCTTTAATGTGAGGCTGGCAGTCTTTTACTGTCACTGTTGAGCCTCTGTCACATCATAACAGGAATCTGGAACACTTTTTTCTTGTGAGTGCAAAAAAAAAGAAAAAAAGAAAGGAAAAAGAAGAGAAGTTCATCCCATTGCCTTTATTGCTTTACCACCATTCAAGTACAATGAGAATGGCCAAAAAGCTTGCATGACAACCAGAGTGAGTAATACATGAATGGGAGGTCTGGTTTCTTCACTTCTCTATGACAGAGCTGAACAGATTTGGCGCTTTTTTCTATTGGTTTTTTTTTCTTCTTTTTCCTGATTCTATTCTTCTATATAACTTCTGCCAGAGAAATCAGCCATGAGAACAAAGGTTTGCTACAATTGTCACCCATTTTGTTCTAACATTTAGCAAGAAGTACACATTCCATATAGTAAGTATTCGAGACATAGTGTGGGTGTGTACAGCATGCAGTCATGGTCCCTTTGAGAAGCACAACAAACTCCATAATAATTCCCAAACTCTTTTTATGCCCTCTGATTGTTATTTTGTTTTTAATCCATAAATTTTAGCAGTTTTCTCCGTATTCTGAAAGTAGTTTACAATAGATGGCATTATGGATTGTCTTTTTTGATTTTTGTTTGGTTTTTTTTGTAAAATTCCTGGTCTTTTATAAAGACTTTGGTGGGTACATGTACCAGAAATGAATAATGAATGATGAAATTTATGTAAATATTTTATTCTGTGGCAATAATAAATTGGGTGAGAACCTTCCTTTTGTATTTCCTTGGAAACATCAGAAACCGACTCTTGGATTTTTCTTAGCTCTGTTGGATATATTTTATAGTTTTGCAGCAATATCTGAGCAAGACCATAAGGAATACTTACCCTCCTGAATTTAAAGTCAATTTTATTGTCAGCATTAACTTTGTGTGCAAGGAACAGATGATTCATTAGTTCTCAAGATAAATACTAACTGTGCTGACATTGTTAGTGGAATAGTTTCCTACTGGAGTAAAATGAATTTTAAAGACTAAATTAACTGAGAGTACCACATGGTTAAGAGTTTCCACACATTTCTTTTAAGTTCAGAGGCATTTTAAAATTGCATATCAAATAGGATATGACAATCTTAGATATTTGAAATAGGTTTGAACAGCTGTTTGAGTAGCAGTCTGAAAATCTTAAAACATATTTTTTGGTAAAGATCTTACACCTTCAAGGCAATAATTTGTTTCAGTGTTTAAAATATGGAGGTTTCCACAGGCACATTGGAGCACTGGAGTCAGCTACCTGATGACTTCTCCTTAGAGACCCCTCTGAATATTTCCTGAACTGATGCTGTGAGATTTACTATTATGTTAATTAAAGTAACTAGCAAGATTTGAGCCAGTTTCTGATTTATTTTTTTTTTAAAATTGTAATCGTTACAAGGAAACATATACACAGATGTTGTGGGAGTTTGGAAAAAAAAAAAAAGAGGGGAAGAAAGCCCTTAGGTAGCTGACAGCCTGACAACTTTGCATATGTGTGTTAACAGGAGAATGTGCTGTGTTTAGGATGAATGGAGAAGCGGGCCTAAATGACTTTCAGATTAGCTGGAACAGATGGAAGGGTCACAGTTGAACAACTTTACACAGGAACATAAAGGCAATGTTCAAGTGGAGTTCATTGCCTCTGACAGATACTGTCAATCAAACAGGGGACTCTCAGTTAACCAGCAGCCTGTCCTTTTAAAGATTAAATGAAAAAAAAAAAAAAAGTATTGTGAGGCGCTGACTGGAGTTTATCTGGTCTATGTCAGGCATAAACTCCACCCTGAGTGACTAGCATTTTCAAATCAAGCACAATGAGCTGGGGATGTTCTGAAGAGAAGTGAGTTACAGGCTGCTTTGGGAGGCAGGACTATGATATCATTTCTGCAATGTACAATCTGGGCTATGCCTTTCTAAGGTTGTGTATCAGGGTATGGTAACTAAGAATCCCTTGCTGATATCCTTGGTGTCAAAAACTAAATTATCCTAGGCAGTGTAAAGCAGATTGACAGACCAGGTCTGTGGCAGGGATGGAGGTGATTTGGATATGGAAGATAGAAAGAGGGACTTACTTTCTTAAAATAGGCACCTGCAAACCATCTACATGTGAAGTGTCTTAGACACTGGCACACACTCAGACACTTTTTTTTTCCTCCTCATTTCCAAATAAATGGACACAAACAGAGAAATTACAGTCCCTTCAATATACATGAGAATAGACTCAGAAGCATAACCCATTAATACAGCTCTCTCCAGCTCACAAGCTAGAAAAGCAGCAGCAGATGAATATAGCAAGAATCATTTCTAGCAGATGAAAAGTTGCACAGTTCACATCTTTGCCTAAGAAGGCTCTCCCAGACATCAAATCTTTTCCCCACAACTTCCTTTGTCACTTCTCTAGATGAGTGTGTAGACTCAAGTGAGGAAAAAAGGGCTTGATGACATAGGTTTATTATTTGTATGATCTCTGATTTTACTCCTAAGTGTCTGGGAAAGAAGTCTTCAGCTCTGAGAGACTCTGCTTTACCCTCAGCTGCTGACTCAGTCACAAACACTGTGTAAAAGCAGAGATTCAGACCATATAGATCCTTAGATAAATAAACTATGCCTTCCTGACCATTGTATTAGATAAAATGAATAGTTTATCAGTGATGTCTTGGTAGTTTACCATACAGCGAGGCCAAAATAACATTTCCTATTATCGATCCCAGAAATACTCACAGTTGGATCTAACTAGCAAACAGAATCAAGGGCAGTACTTGTGCTTTTTGCACCAGTATCACTGCCAAACTGACAGATTTGACTGCCAAATCTGAAAAGTCAGAGTTCTTAAAAGTTAGCTTTTTGAGGCTAAATTACCAGTCAGTAGCTTGTGTGGTCACCTGCTTTTGTTGGCTGTTTATTTTAAATTGTCTTGTCTCTTAGCTGATGGTTGCATGTTGACAACTCTTTGCTTTGTGCTGAATGCAGTGCCAGTGCTTGCAACCTCTATTCTGAAGGAAACCTGTCAAAAAATAGCTGCAATTCTACAAGAACTGCAATTACTGTGAAAATCATGGAGCTAAAAAAAGGAGAATGCTGGCGGTGTGCTTATGTTCTTCTGAAGACACATGCTCTTTGCTGCTGTGTGAAACAGATGTTGGGGGGTGAGGCTGGGGTAGTCCAGTGAGGGGTGGACCCTTCACAGCAAAGCAGAGGCTGTGCAGGAAAAGCAGATGACAGAGCAAATACGAACACAGCCTAAACCCTGCAAGTAAGTGCTGCAATAAAAATAAAAACCCCAGAATGCTGAAGTGGTGTTGCACCAAGAAGATGCAACATTTCATTCGACTAAGACAAAGCATAGGCATACCCAGTATGACATCACTTACCAGCACATTTGGCATTTGCCACTGACTAATTACAGCTCAGAGCCATCAGTTAAGAGCATCCAGCTTGTGCTATCCTGCATGCACTGGCTGGAGAACTTTGTGAAATTTTTTCAAGGTAAAATTGAGTTTTCCCCAATTTTTTTTCAGGTGGAAAATGAGTATTTATTAAAGAAAAATCGATATTTTATTGGGGTATTTTTAGGTCTCAAACCTTTTATGATTTGAGACTAAAGTATATTGACACAGCTCTGCCCTGTATTCAAATTGCTTGTAAGTTTTCCTTCTAAAAAGGATGAAAATCTGTCCTAACTGAACCATTGACCTCTGGTAATGCTTTTAATGAACTATTATTCTGTTATAGACAATATGCTATTTGTATTCCTGTAAATTATTCATGCAATTTACCTTACAACCACTGTTTAGTTTTCATCCTAGTAATGAAATCAAGAGTTATAATGCATAGGTAGCTATGTTCATTAAAGTAGCATTTATGCTACCTCAGTATTTTATGGGTAGAGTTTAATTCTTAATGCAAGGATGATGGCTGAATAAAAAAAACCCCAAAAACATAACCAAAACCTTCTTGAAATATATTTCACAGCTGTAGGCAGTCACCATGGTATTGTAATTGTAACATGCTACAGCAGATATATTCTTTAATTGTAGCTTTGTCTTCATTGGAGCTCCAGAAGCTCCAGGAGCAATACAGCTTCTCTTGTTCTATGGAGCTGGACTTCACTTGGCAAATCAGTCTTTTCATCTTCCACCACTTCTATATTGATACACACTTAAAACCTCTTTTTAGGTTTAAAAAACATGGGTGTCACAATTCAGAGAGATACTGAAATTGGGAAATTACAAATTATTCCTGGTTTATATGCTTAAATAGAGCAAAGAATCAGATTGTAATCTGCTTTTGATCTCGGTCAAGTGGGAATGAAGGGGCTTTTTTTCCCAGTAGATCACATGGGAGCAATGTAAATTAGGAGATTATTGCTAAAAAAAATAAAATAAAAATAAAGGAATAATCACTGAGACAGGAAGATGTTTAACTATACAAAGAACTAATGTGACACATTCCTCTTTTATTCTGCATGACACTGGCCTTATTAATCAGACAAGTAAGCTTTGGAAACAAACATCCAAACAAAGAATTGCAGAGATATTGCAAAGCACCCATTTTCCATTTAGAATCCCTGACACAGCAGTAAAACAAATGGGGCATGGATTAAAAAATGATCCCTCAATACATCATTGAAGAGCCTTGAGTCAGCTGCAAATAAAAATGGCCATGTCATGCATCCCCTTAGGTGTTCATTAATGTACCACAGATCTGGTTTTTTTTTACAATCGTGACAACTGGCCAAGATGCTTAATAAATCAGCCTTTGTTTTGTCAAAGTTTGAAACCTGGCTCTTATGCATGACTGCTTGTTTTGTGGTTGGTTATGTGGTTTTTTTTTAACAAATAAGGTATTGGTGAAGAGGTACCAGATGAACAATAACAACTGAAGACTCAAATCCATCTTTTCTTTATGGCTAATATTTTCCATTCTTTTCTTCCCTTGGCTTTGGGTTGGTGCCTGTCAGACTAGAAAACAAAAGTCCTTAATCAGGAAAGGACCACCGACTGACACAACTGACCACAGCTCCATACAGGTGCTCCAGAGAAATCAGTATTCTTGAAGCTGAAGAGGTGGAAAATTTTGGATTAATATATAAATTTCCCTTGGATGAGCAACACTGTATGGCCTTAAATTTAAGTTTTATTAGCCTCCCAACTATGAAAAAAATTATTCTGTCCTTTGTAGTAAGACTTGTTGCCATTTTAAACTAATTAACGTAAGCCAGAGTGAAGAGCAAAATACTTGTCCATTAATTAACATTAAGAATGGTGTAAATCTGCCTGAAAATATTACTGTAGCTGCACTAGCAGTAAATGTTAAGAAGAACTTACTGTTCCTGTGCTATACCTCTTGTGTTGGATTTTTTCGTCTTCTCTGCCACAAACTTTCCATGGACCTAATGGAAGTTACTCTCTGTCTCCCTGTTGTTTCCCCATCCCCTCACTATGCAGGTTATTTTTGAAGAACAGGTTGCAGACAACCTACCAAGTCAAGATTTATGTTTCCAGCTTCTTAGTGCTTCAAGTAGTAGCAGAATTTGTGCCAAAGTTTATAATTAGAAGAAACTAATTAGGAACCAAATTACCCCTGCACCTATAAAATAGACATCTCTAAATTTCCAGAAAACGACTTTTTGAATCAGATTTAATTTAGGTTTGATTCCTATAAAATTCCTATGGTCCTCTTGGAACAGAGGAAGTCCAAACCATATGTTCCAAAGTTCTTTCAGTGGTTCAAATTGCTTTATGCCCAGGGATAGATGTTGCAGAGGCTGGAGGGGTTAAACCCCTCCCAAAGAGATTAATGCATGTCAGAGTCCATGATGTAATGCTGCTGGGAGGGCTTGGTGACCCCACCTTCCCTCTCCAGGACTAGCAAACTGCTCCTCTGAATTTACTGGGTAGATTTAATCAGCTAAACTTCAGAC